>NC_137454.1:26395111-26971346 GCF_964235325.1 Thermobia domestica | reverse complement strand
ATGTTTAAAGATTGTAGGAGTCTGGGGGGGCAGTCTAGGGTGGCAGTCAGGGAGGCAGAAGTAGCTACTAGGGGGGCGCTCGCCCCCCTTGCCCTCCCTCTGGCGTCGTCACTGCAAAAAGCCCTTCCGTTTTATATATATGAGAAGAAGTCAAAAAGTAAAGGGTATGATAAAAACTGAAATATACATGATTTTTCTATATAATCTCCCTGTACTTCAACATACTTCTCCCAACGTTTTACAAGTTTTTTGATTCTGTCAAAAAAAAAAAAAAAAAAGTTTTTCGGTTGCCCCTGTAACCAATTTCGCACCGCATCAATGACTTCTGCACACACTTTCCGAAAATTTAGCTTGTCCTGTAAGGTGGAATACGCTGAGCCATGATTGATATGTAAAGTACTGGCGATTTCGTCCACTGTGATTCGTATGTTTTCCATCACCAGATCTTCAACGACTTTCAAATTGTCCTCAGTCGTTGACGTCGATGGCCTGCCCGATGACGTCGGTTGGATCTTTCCTTCGCGATAAACAGCTGTCACCATACTGCGCTTGCATTCGACGAATAATTTCCGCAGGATTAACATCATCTGCAAACAAAGTGAATCACTGCCTTTATTTCCTCCTTGGTGCAGATTGACAATGGAGCTGCCATGTTTAACGGTCTGTTACACTCGATCACTAACGCGGGAATAAAAGTAACACGTTGCATAGAGGTGTTGCAGACGACACTAATTTAGCGCTGGATACTAGCAGTGTTACCAAACCCTAGTGCTAGAAATTGCGAAAGTCCCTTTAATTTTGATTTCTCCTCGTATTTTCTTTCTTATGTTGGGAAACCAGCAAATAGGTTCGTTTTCCTTGTTTCTACACTACAGTATGACTAGAAAGACTAATGTAAACGCTACCGTACCAATCACGATAATTTCTGCAAATTTCCGACTACTGAAAGAGATACAGTTTACTTCCGATAATCCGGCACGTTCGGGACTGACTAGTGTCGGATTATCGGACAGTTCCTTCCACGATCGCTAAACGCTAGGTCATGGACTGAATAAAGCTATAACATGATGTTTGGCAGCAAATATTGTTTACCAGGAACAATTGGATAATCATTTCAATTCAAATCCAAACAAAATTTAATTCCACCTTTTAAAGAATACAGACTAATACAGAATTACGGTAGGCCTCTACTCTTGTAGGCTCATAGTATATTGGCCTAACTGATGGCCTGTAAACATTTTGAAATCTTATTTGTACATGCATCAGAGTTATAGTTTCAATACTAACAAGATTTTCATTTGAAAATTTTTTAAATACTATTTTGTTTTCTAGAGTAGAAAAAAAATGAATTTACCATGCCAGTGCCGGACCATCGGTCCAGACTGTTGGATACCGGACTAACGGAAGTCTACTGTACTGCTTTCTCCTAAGACAGTTATCTGGTTACTTCATTTAGACCAACTCAGTAGATGTTGCTCCTGAGGTAGTTTAATTATCGCCAACATTACCATTGTAGCATGAAATTTTACTCATTCGCTAGGCCTACAATAGAAATTTCTTCGTATGGTATCTATTGGAGAGGGTGAAGGTAAGAAGAGGCTTTTTAAGGGAAGTCATATCGGTAAATAATTAAAGAGTATCACTACAAGCTAATGGAAGATAATTTATCTGACAAATTAATTCTTGTATACATCTTTCTGAAGTTGTATGAAACTTTCTTTCCTTAGTTGCTAGCGATAAAATTTAAATTTTTATCGATGTGATTTCCCTCAAGAATCACAACTGAATAACAATAGGAATAAAAATAGAACCATATGCGAAAATATATAGAATTTAATTAAATGTACGTAGTCATTAACAAAAGAAAACAGCATACTTCATGTAGAAAAATATTTTCGATCAGACTGTATTTTCTTATACCGGTAGACTGTCTGGTGTCGATTCACCAGTCTGGGTATAATGTTTCTAATGATATCGTGATTTACTCTATGAGTAGGCCTATTCGCACGTAGTTGTCCTATTCACACATTTATTTCCTACTTTCAAACTTCAGAACAAAAACATTGCCGCAGCTTAAAACAAAGAGGAAATTTCAGATATGATACAGAATATCCATACTTGCATCTAAGATATCCAGTTATCTAGGAACCTGATTTTATCCTGAAGATATGCATTATTACTCTTAATATAAAAGCAAATCATCTCAGAGTAGCTAATATGCAAACATCAAAACATTTTAACAGCGATGAGTTGCATACATGTTTAGGCGAAAATATTAAGATATTCTTAATGATTATAAAACCAAGATGTTTCAGTCTATCAGTCACGTTAATTCGTAATAATCAGTCCCGTGATGTGGAAAATCAGCACCTGGGGCAAGAATACCATGCGACGGCAACCCCGTACATATGAGTGAGGTTGACAGACAAGCCATGAAGCGCTACCGTGGTTGGCACGAAGCGTAAATAAAAAAAAACAACTTTGCCTTGATTTTCAACACCTTTTATTACTTTTTCCCTTCCATTTTATATACGTACACATGTATTTCCTAACATAAGTAACATTATAGGATCACTTCCTAAAGCAGGAATAGGATTTAAGTGTGTTACCTGGTCAAATTAAATATTAGATTGAAAAATACTGCTGTTGACCTAAAATATTCCAAGTAATTTTCCTATTTTCTTTCTTTCTTTCTCCTGAATTTTGCGCCCCCTTACTTTTGGTGCCCGGGGCTGTTGTCCCCCCCCAAACGGCATGGCACTGGTAATAATACACAATTAGGCTAATGGTTATTGCAAGAAGCTGCTCTCATTGACGCAACTAACAGGCCCGCAGTGCATGAGGGGGCGGCAAAAAGGAGGTCATTTAAGTTTCAAAGATTAACTTGATGAAGTCATCATGTTAAAACCCACTTTTAAACTCTCATATTACTTCATACGTTTTCCTGAACATTGTTCTGTACTCTTTTAATATGTTCAAGTGGCTCAAAACAGTGGCGGATCTAGAAGGTAAAAATTGGGGGGAGGCAGCCAGAACCTAGACTATTGTAACGGTGACGGTAACGGTGGAGGGTATTAATGGTTAAAATATGAAACAAATCTTTAATAACCTCCCGTTATCCGGAATCTCGGTAGCAGGAGCGCACGCTCCGAAAACAGTGTATCAAGAAATAGTGAACTCAAATAAGAATACCAATATTAATACTACAATACTCTTGGTTCGTAATCGACAACTTACCATTCGAGCCTTCAATATAAATCTCCACACTGATGTCATTCACGAAGTTGTAAGACGTAACGTGGACGTAGAGAGATGATGCAATCTAGACTCAGAATTCTCAGAATACAATTGCGTAAACTTGCTATTAAAAACCGTGTGTATTTATTTATTATATTTGTTTCTATAATACCACATTCTATCACAAAACAGCATTCATATACACAACAGATAATGCTCACCACAAACGAACAATATTTTGACGTAAACAGTCGCTTCAATAATGATTTGATTACGTCACTGATTTTAATTATTGATAGTGTTCAACATAAAACTGAGATTGACAAGTAATTAAAAGAAGCATGATATTTAGAACAAGGAAACACAAAATACTATATGCAACAAAAATAATAATAATAATACATGCAATAAGGTTTCTCTACTACATTTCTAGAAGTCTTTTCAGAATAAATGAAAGTCCAGACGACAGTAGCAAATTATGTTATTTCAAATGTCTAGAAAGAAGTTTGATCTCTTATTTATATTTGTATTTATTATTCATTTATTATTTTTAATTATTTCCTTTTTACGAATGCACTTAACTATTATAATATACTTGCCACTTGATATAATTGTTTCTATCTTCCGTTCTGTCTTTGCCCGAACAGATGATTCACTAGTGAAATACTAATTTGAATGCAAAGTGACTACCTGACTGACACTTGATAGTCGCGACTGGCGAACTTTTATTTAAATTGAATTCAACTTAGTACTGATACTTTAAACATTCTTCACAGATAAATATGTTAGCTAGCACAGTTTCCAGAAATAATGCAGTTATGTAACGATGTTATAGTACTACTGTGGTTGTTGGATATTTTTATAGCTATAAATTGAAGTAATATTCCGCTATTATATAGGCCTATATCAAATATAGATTGATTTTGTTTTAAGCGCTTTTTATGTATATATGTTTCAAACTTGAGCTTACGACTAAAATAATTCAATACAAAGGAATGCGTTCATATTGTGCGCTCATTATATACACGACGTTCTATATTTACTAATTCTCTAGAGTGTATATAAATTATTAACTTCTACTAATATTGACTGGCGCAGGAAACTTTATATTTAATTACTTTTTGTAGCACTGATATGCAGTATCCACTAAACTAGATTAGGTCATGAATGAAGTATTTGAAATGGATATTATTATGTCGGCTTATGTAAATAATGTATCAATATTTTAGATTTACTTTTTATATGTGCATATGTTTTTACAGTCACATCAAAAGAATTCTATAATGTTACGAATGCAAAGCATGCTTTAATGTGTCGTATACCGTATACAAATAGCACTTGTTTTAATTCTTTTCGTTGACATTAGTACGTGACATGCGATGTTTACTTGCAGTGGCTGGCTTCTTCACGAATACGGCTTACTTGTTAGTTTCTTACCTTGACTGATAGGTTAACACAAAACAAAACAAGTTCTTAAACACTTCTTGTTCTATTAATTCACCTACAAATACTTCTTGATAGTTGCATTTTTATCTTATTCTTTTCTTTATACTTTCCCACTTGTTCTTATTACACTGCATTTCTCTTCTATGTCTACCTGCAACCTGCTCCTCTTGCTCTCGATTCAACCTGCTGCTCCCTGATCATGTGTTGACAGTGTTGCCAGTGAAGTTTAGACATTGGTGGAGTTCAGAAGGTTACTGAGCGGAGCGCTCAGTCACACTGCTCGAAGTGAGCGAAACGCAAAACTTGCGAAAACAACGGGTACACAAATGCTGATGGGGCAGCGTGTCCTGTCACATATGGCGTCCGAATAGGTTGATCCCTGCGCCGTCACTAAGCATTCACAGAATTACTTTCACTTAGTTCCACAGATACTTATAAGACAAGATAATACACAAACAAATGACATCTGACACATATACTTATATACATATATACACAATATTTCGAAATATGTACAGCCCGCAATCTATTCGCAGTATTCATCAGGTAAGTCCTTCAAAAGTTGACTGGCACAATTCTCCTCTGCCTTCTTCCGCCACTTCCAGTATTCTTCCTTAGTAGGCTTCCACAATTTACACTGATGTTCGGATCGGTGTCCTATCGATTTCCCATTGTTCGGATCAATCAGCTCCACAACCTTAAGACTTGGCTTACGAACACATAAGTATGGTCCTGAGTACAGATCGAACATCTTTTTTATCTGCTGTGCTGCTGCATCACTGATGGGATGTGCCCTGAGGAATATAAGATCGCCTACATTAGCATGCCGATCCGATGTCATTTTTTCGTTGATACGTTGATTTTTCTTCGCCATCTGAGACTTCTTACGGTGTGCAATCATAAGTAGCCGGTTGTCCCACGAATTTCCGTCTTCATCAGTCTCCTCTTGGAACAGTCGTTTCATCACAGGCGTTACATCCTTCACGTTTAGATGTGCTTGGACTGGAGCAACGTTCAGATTCTCCACAATAGTATAATTCAGTAACATAACGATATTCCACAAGTGCTTACTCCAATCCACATGTTGTCCAGCACAATACAACCTCCAAAGCCTATTCATTTCTCTATGCATCCTCTCCACGGGATTTGCTTGAGGATGGTATGGTGTGGTGTGATATACTTTAATTCCTTTATTAGCCATTGAACCTAAGAACTTACTGGATACAAAACATGGACCGTTGTCACATATAATGGCGTCCGGAATACCTAAATGCATAAAATACAAATCCAGGCACCTCAGAATTGCAGCAGTTGTAGCTCGTCTCATTGGGTACGCTACTAAATGCCTGGTAAACACATCCATGCACGTGCATACATATGCCATGTTTGACTTGCTGGTTGGAAGTTTCCCTACTACATCAACTGATAGTAACTCTCGGGCTCTCGAAACTGTGACTGACTGTAACTTCCTTGAGAGAGGATGAGGATCAGCTTTGTGTCTCATACACAATACACAATTGCGGATGTATTGTCGCACGTCAGTATACATGTCTTCCCAAACGAAATTTTCCAGAAGCATCGTGTGTGTCTTCGCATATCCAAAATGACCCCTGTCATCATGGTAACATCTCAGTACTCTCTTTACTAAACTTTTGGGTACAACTATCCTCCATTTATCTTTCAAATGAAAATCACGTTTTAACAGCACACCTTGTTGGATCTTATAATACAGACGTACAGATTTACCCCAACTTATTTCTGGTACATTGGTCTGATCTTGCTCCAGAGCATCAATATACTTCATTAATCTTGGATCTTCACGTTGGTATTGCTTCCAATCCTCACTGGTCATATTTGCTAAATCTCCTGGAAGGACATGAAAATTGAAAATTGTAACAATTCTAGGTGATTGGCATACGGTGATACGAAACAAAGTATCCGCTGCTACGTTGGTTACTCCAGGTATGTATTGGATTTCCAACTCCACATCTTGCATTTCAATACACCAGCGATACAGCCTGGTATTCCAATATTTTATGCTCTTAAAATGCACTAAAGCTTGATGGTCAGTTTGTACGATCACATGATGCCCTATTAATAGATTACGCCATTTTCTAATAGCTTTCACAACACCCAACATCTCTATCTCGGTAATGGTATAGCGAGATTCGCAAGGCTTAAGTATGTGTCCAGTGAAACCAATAACTCGTTTCCCATCTTCATAATCTTGTGTCAAAATAGCAGCAGTCCCAATAGTCGAGCCGTCGACTATGATAATGAAGTCTTTTGACATATCTGGATGCACCAAAAGTATGTTTTTACAGATCTCATGTTTTATTTCCTCGAAACAATTCGTATGTTCAGGCAACCAGGTCCATTTCTTCCCTTGTTTAAGCAGCTGGTATAAAGGTGCTGACTTACGAGCAAAATCATGTATAAACTTGGAGCACCACTGAAAAAATCCTAAGGTCCTTTGCAACGTTTTTATAGTTGTCGGCCTTGGCAATGATTTAACTATATCCACGTACTCTGGATTTTTCGCTATCCCTACAGGGGTTACCACAAAACCTAAGAAATTTGCCTCAGATACCATAAATGTACATTTCGTAAAATTGACTGTCATATTTGCTTCCTCCAATTTATACAATACTTGATCTAACAACTCGATATGAGCTACTGGATCAGTCCCTGGAATTAAAATATCATCTATATACAGTAAGATCTTTTCAAGAATAGCAACTCCCAACACTCTTTGCAACGCTGCCATTAAACAAGCTCCACCATTCTTGTAACCAAAGGGTACTCTGCAATGCCGGCACATCTGGCCTTCAAAAGAGAATGCTACAAGATCCCTACAGTCTTCAGTTAACTCGATCTGGCAGTAGGAATGCACCAAGTCAAGGGATGTTGCACAGGTCATCCCATTAAATCTTGCAAAGAGGTCATCAAGGCGTTCGACCTTCAGATTTGTCAAAGATACGAATTTATTAAGTTGAACCAAATCAAGACAGACTCGAACCTCGTCCGAGTTCTTCTTTCTGACTATTACCAGGGGATGGTGATGTTTTGACACTGCGGGCTCAATACCTTGACGCAACCATTTTTGGATCTGCTCCCTCGCCTTGTCTCGATAACACAGTGGAATTGGGTAAGGTCGTTTCACAATTGGATCTTCAGTGGTAACCTGAATTGTATACTTAAACTTGTTACATTTTCCTGGGAAATGGGCGAAAACTTTTCTTCTCTTCATCAGCACATTGAACAACATTTCCTTGTGTTCCGGAGCAATAGGAGTTTTTTTCACCACTTCTTCTAGGGTAGCGTACAGATTCTTTTCAGTCGCTTCTTCCATGACTTCCACTCTCTTTGGACAGCAAGCCGAACATTGAATCTCCTGAACAAGCGGGTCATACAAAGATTCCACAAGAGCTTGATCCTTTATTTGTGCCAGCGTAATTCTTCTCAGGTTGCAATCTTCTCTTTGCCTTAACCTAGCTTCATTATACGAATCTTCTTGTTGCATCAATACGCTGTTCCACTGATTTAAAACTTCTTTCAGATCTTCATAATCGCATCCACATACCTGTGAGCCGCATACTTCCTCCGGATGGCATTCGCATTCACTCCATTCTTCTTCTATGACGTTTCCAGGAAGATGGTAATCCACACTCAACTCATTAATCATATTATTACACGTGTTTTCCTCCTCCTTTGCTTGAACCATGGGTACTATGACTTCTTGTTCCCCAGTTTGAATGGTTACCATGCCATTTCCAAAATTCATTCTAACTTGAAACTTGCTCATGTAATCACGACCCAGTAGAATATCTTGGTTAAGCTCGTCCACCACAAAAGGTCGAACATCCGTCTGTATTCCCTTAATTGTCACAGGAAGATATACTTCTCCTTTCACCATTTTCTTCCTGGTTCCACTATAATCGACAAGAACTACGTGGGGTGCTGGTTTCAATTTCGGATGTGATATGATCTTCGTAACCTTTCTCCATAACTCTAAACTACATAACGTCACCTCAGCACCGCTATCAACAAGTGCTTGCACAGCTTCATCCAACACACTTACTCGTATGATACCAGACCATTCTTTTATTCGTTCAAAGTCAGTCTTCACGTCGTCAACATTCTCACAATCTGTGTTATACTCCCACTCTTGTCCAGCTATACATTGAAATTTAACTCGAAAAATATTTATCTCATTCCTACACTCAAACTCACGTACACATAAAGGACTATATACATCACTATACACTTCCTCAGGTATATCCTCACTTACACTTTTCTCATGGGTCTTCTCACAACACAAGTCGTACCTACCTCCGACCCGCGAGGTGGATACTTCATTTAGTTTTTTGAATCTGGACTTCCCCGAGGATCCCAACGGTGCTGAATATCCTCTTGGGAGGATCTCGGGTCATCTCTTTCATATTCTTCGTGTGTGGACCACTTCCTTTCTGGCCGTCTTCTTCCTCTCCAAGAACGTGCACGACCACCTCGTCTGCCGCGTCGATAGTTCCCGCGTCCTCGTACACCATCTCGTCCTTCGTACGGTGATTCTTCTCTTGTGTTCGCAGGCTCTGTCTTGTTATCCTCCTGGTCCTTCGATATAGCTCCTACTTTAGCTTTACGAGTAATCACCTCTTCACCGTCCTCCCATCTTCTAGCGCCATCTCTTCCTGTCTTCCGTCTTGCTTCCCATGTGTCATGAATCAGTTCAAGTCGTCGGACTGTTTCAAGAATTTCTGCTAACTCCTGGCCTCGTGATGAAACCAACTGTCTCTGATACTGAACTGGTAGCAAAGTTATGATGGTGTTACAAATCTGGGCTTCAGTGCTCTGGGAATCCAAGTCCCTAATCTGACAAAATCGATTCGTAACAAAACGTTCAAAACTCCCGTCAACCTTAGGGTTGAATGGTACAGTCTTAAGGCGCGTTAGCCTAGCACATGTCACATCTTCTGAATGATAATGCCTTAAGAACATTTGCTTGAAGTCGGCATACGTGAGGAACTTATTCACATTTGAATAATACCATGACAACACTGCGTCTCTTAGTACGAACATTAATACCTTAAGCGCCTGGCTAGGTCGCACACCCATTAGAGCACACTCTCGTTCAAACTGTACGATAAACGCTTGGGCTGACAAATCACCTCTCTCTGGTGGATAGTGCGTGAACGATTTTATATCCGTTAACCGCAATTTCAATTTCTTTTCGTCTTCTTCCTTTTCCATTTCCTCCCTGTAGTCCTGAGCTGTTTCCGAATAGGCTCCGCGACGGTTCGTTAGTCTTCTGGCGTTTCCATTCTCGTTGCCATTAGAAGGAAGCTGTCTTCTTTGTCGGTTCCTTTCCGTCTTCGGGGACCATCCATCTTCTTCTGAATACCCGCTCTCATCAGACGAACTGGTCTTGATCCGTCTCCTTCGTCTTCTCCGATAACTTGGGTGCACCTCAGGTTCCTTGATCCGAGAAGCCGCCGTACTATTGAGGGCACTTCTTCCACAGCAGGTACCACTGGAATCACTTCTATTGCGCCTTCCATCTAAGCTTGGAGATTGAGCAGGATAGTATGGCCGCTTCACTTCTGTTTCCTCTTCTACGCCTGAACTATGTCTTCGCCATTCCTCCTCTATCCTTTGTTGAAGTGACGCGATTGCTACCTCCTGACAAGCCAACTTTTCTTGTACTTTCCACAGTTCCGAAGTGTTTTGCCACATGACAGCCTTCGACTGACTCACTTCCGCGCGACACTCTTGCAGTTGATTATTCATCACCGCGTTGGCTCTTATCATTCTTACAGAAACTTCTTCTATCACCTTTCTACATTCATCAGTCTTCTGCAGGACTTTTAACTCTTCTTTGGCCAACCGATCTTCTATCTGTGCGGTAGTCATCTGTAACACCTCATCCTTCACATCTGCAATCTCATCCTGCATCCTGTCCTGACATTGTGCCATACCTGTAACACAGCTCTTCGATACCTGATCGATTCTTCTATTTACTTCTTCAAATTGCTGACTCACCTTTTTCTCTGTTAGCATTGCCACTTCCTCGAGTTTACAGACAGTATTCTTCAAATCTTGAATCTCCTGCTGAGTTCCATCCATCTTTCGTGACAATTCATTTACCTGTTGAGTTAACACGGCGCTCGTCCTGTCACACTTCTTGCTAACTTCTTCAATCTTGTTCTCCAATTGCTCTCTACTATCCCGTAAATCCTCCTGAATGACCTTCATCTCAACCTGAAAATCTTCCTTGATCTTCGATCTCAACTCGCATTGTCCCTTTCATTATACTTCTCAAACATTCGGATAAGCATCTGCTCCATTGCATCCAAAGACAAACTTCGTTCTCCCATCTCCATCACCTTACGTGGTTTGCACTGTCCGCACTTCCATAATGCTTCAATAGGTGCATCATCCTCGAGTTCATTTTGAGCATTCCATTCTTCCTCCGTCATTTGACTACACACGCGGTGATACCAGCGATCACACAGACAACATTGTACATGATACCCATCTCTAGCTGAATCCTCACAACACACTACTTGATCTGAGTCTGACATGGCCGCACCACCAGATTCGCTTGCATTTGCACTGTCTCTTTGTCGATTACGCCGATTTCCACCCATGTTCACTTTTTTTTTTACGACGAAGTAAACTACACAACTAGCAGTCCACGAAAATCACACTCTTGATTGCAACTATTTTTCACAAGCGTCTGAGTCTCATAATCTAAAATGTAACGGTGACGGTAACGGTGGAGGGTATTAATGGTTAAAATATGAAACAAATCTTTAATAACCTCCCGTTATCCGGAATCTCGGTAGCAGGAGCGCACGCTCCGAAAACAGTGTATCAAGAAATAGTGAACTCAAATAAGAATACCAATATTAATACTACAATACTCTTGGTTCGTAATCGACAACTTACCATTCGAGCCTTCAATATAAATCTCCACACTGATGTCATTCACGAAGTTGTAAGACGTAACGTGGACGTAGAGAGATGATGCAATCTAGACTCAGAATTCTCAGAATACAATTGCGTAAACTTGCTATTAAAAACCGTGTGTATTTATTTATTATATTTGTTTCTATAATACCACATTCTATCACAAAACAGCATTCATATACACAACAGATAATGCTCACCACAAACGAACAATATTTTGACGTAAACAGTCGCTTCAATAATGATTTGATTACGTCACTGATTTTAATTATTGATAGTGTTCAACATAAAACTGAGATTGACAAGTAATTAAAAGAAGCATGATATTTAGAACAAGGAAACACAAAATACTATATGCAACAAAAATAATAATAATACATGCAATAAGGTTTCTCTACTACATTTCTAGAAGTCTTTTCAGAATAAATGAAAGTCCAGACGACAGTAGCAAATTATGTTATTTCAAATGTCTAGAAAGAAGTTTGATCTCTTATTTATATTTGTATTTATTATTCATTTATTATTTTTAATTATTTCCTTTTTACGAATGCACTTAACTATTATAATATACTTGCCACTTGATATAATTGTTTCTATCTTCCGTTCTGTCTTTGCCCGAACAGATGATTCACTAGTGAAATACTAATTTGAATGCAAAGTGACTACCTGACTGACACTTGATAGTCGCGACTGGCGAACTTTTATTTAAATTGAATTCAACTTAGTACTGATACTTTAAACATTCTTCACAGATAAATATGTTAGCTAGCACAGTTTCCAGAAATAATGCAGTTATGTAACGATGTTATAGTACTACTGTGGTTGTTGGATATTTTTATAGCTATAAATTGAAGTAATATTCCGCTATTATATAGGCCTATATCAAATATAGATTGATTTTGTTTTAAGCGCTTTTTATGTATATATGTTTCAAACTTGAGCTTACGACTAAAATAATTCAATACAAAGGAATGCGTTCATATTGTGCGCTCATTATATACACGACGTTCTATATTTACTAATCCTCTAGAGTGTATATAAATTATTAACTTCTACTAATATTGACTGGCGCAGGAAACTTTATATTTAATTACTTTTTGTAGCACTGATATGCAGTATCCACTAAACTAGATTAGGTCATGAATGAAGTATTTGAAATGGATATTATTATGTCGGCTTATGTAAATAATGTATCAATATTTTAGATTTACTTTTTATATGTGCATATGTTTTTACAGTCACATCAAAAGAATTCTATAATGTTACGAATGCAAAGCATGCTTTAATGTGTCGTATACCGTATACAAATAGCACTTGTTTTAATTCTTTTCGTTGACATTAGTACGTGACATGCGATGTTTACTTGCAGTGGCTGGCTTCTTCACGAATACGGCTTACTTGTTAGTTTCTTACCTTGACTGATAGGTTAACACAAAACAAAACAAGTTCTTAAACACTTCTTGTTCTATTAATTCACCTACAAATACTTCTTGATAGTTGCATTTTTATCTTATTCTTTTCTTTATACTTTCCCACTTGTTCTTATTACACTGCATTTCTCTTCTATGTCTACCTGCAACCTGCTCCTCTTGCTCTCGATTCAACCTGCTGCTCCCTGATCATGTGTTGACAGTGTTGCCAGTGAAGTTTAGACATTGGTGGAGTTCAGAAGGTTACTGAGCGGAGCGCTCAGTCACACTGCTCGAAGTGAGCGAAACGCAAAACTTGCGAAAACAACGGGTACACAAATGCTGATGGGGCAGCGTGTCCTGTCACACTATGATAGGTATATAATGAATTATTATAAACTTGGAAAAATATATAAATAGCTTAAATTAATTTTGTCGCTCAAAAAAACTGGGGAACTAGACCCCCCGGCTAAATCCGCCGCTATAGTTCAAAAGTCATTTTAATTTGTGAACACACTGTAGAGAGTCTGGAATAATAAATAGAACGAACAGTCATGTTCTCCATTTTACAATTTGAAGGGGTGTCCAGCCTTAGACTTCTGTGCCCTGAGATCGATATAGATTTTGTTTGACTGTCTGTATCCTTTTTTTTTTTTTTTTTTTTTTTTAAGTAGAAGTGAGCATACCCTCTGTAGTGCAGCGAATCTAGTTGTTTGTTCTTGTTTTGAACGGAGGCAGTTCGGTTCGTCTTGCTGAGGATCACTTTTGCTGTTTCAGAGCTCGTCGTGCGATTTCACTATTTCTTGACGATATGGTGTAGATTTCGTCACTCTTCTTCAAATTACTCTGTTCAAGCAAACTTTTAGTTGTTTGGAGATGTGTACCTTGGATGTGTGTTGTAAATTTTCTTCTTTGTTGGGAAACACTGACAGTGTTCCTAGATCGGAGGTTATCATGATTGATGTGTATGTTTCTGGCAGTCTATCGTTTATAAAGTTTTATGTTGTTTTAAATGTTGTGTGTTGAGATGGTTCTTGGGGCGTATTCTTCTTGATGCTTTATGTTTGTGAGCTGAGTCCATGTTGTATTGGTTTGTAATTTTGTTTTCTGAGTTATGTGTGGACTGTGACATGTAAACATTCCATTTAGTTAAGGTGATTATGTGATACTCTTGGACAGATGATGTCTGGAAAATGGGTGTTTGGATGGTTCAACAGACGTGGTGAGCACTACATGATTGTTTCAATAGCTTCCTGGATCATGGTTACGATGTCAGTACTTGGAACCTTTATTGTGGCGTCACCTACTGGAGTGGATCCACCGAGCTGTGATGGTCCTGTAAAGGGGCGGATGATGTTTCCTTCGGGATGTTGAGGATTCTAAGCAGGTTTTGTGGGCTTTTGGTGTTGTGAAGAGGCTTGTTGGCACACTGTGTTACCGGTTCGATGGCCATTTGAGAGACAGATAGCACAGAATTGTTTGTTAAGTAGGGAATCCCAAACGACTTTATGGTTGGTACTGCACCTGACGCATTTACGTTTCTGATTGCATTGTTGGAATGAATGCCCGTATTTGAAGCAATTCGGGCAGGGTTTTGAGAACTCAAACGACATTTCTTCTTGACAATTGTTACTCCTCTTTCTGTAAATGATCTTCCGAGTTGTGCGAAAAGAGGCACAGGCCCTTAGTCATTGATGATCCTTGGGACGTTAGTGAAGTCTATTAGCTGGGTTTTGAGTTCTTCTCGTATATGGTCGACTGAGATGTCCAGAGGGATCCCTTTAAGTACACATATGTACTTGGGGGTTTCTGCGTGCGAGAGCTTTTCTTCTTCTGGCTGCTGGTGCATTAGGGCTACTGCGTTGGTTTGTAGGTGGGCATGATGGCTGTTGATTTTTGGCATTTTCTTCTTGGAAAGTTGTGGGTGGGGAGGGCTGCTGTTTATGGGTGGGTTTGTTTGGCGTTTACTTCTGCCAGTCATTTCTTCTTGGGAAACGGTTTAGAAGGGAGCAGTGGATTCTGTTACTGCCTGGACAAACTTTTCTGTTCTGGGGCAAGGAGAGTAGCTGTAGTTTTTTTGCATTGAAAAGGATTGTGACGTAAAGTATAAACTATCAACTACATTTCATCATAACGTTGTGCTGCAACATGGTCATAATTATTATTTTTGCTTCTTTATTTACATTTTAGTATACAAACTTTAATATTTGAATAGTTTGAAATGCAGTTTGGAATAATCATTGTTTAGTGCCTTTCAATACTTTTTCTGAGTTTCCTCCTTAAAGTTTCTGTTCACTCACCTGATTTAACTTCAAAGTTTTGGAAACAAGCAATATGAAAACATCTAGACTGCTAATCTTGCCCTTGAATGACATAAATCATGAGACTAGGAGCAGTTCGTTCAATAATTCATTCATTCATTCATACATACATACATATGGGTAACCAGGGCAAGAGTGAAAACACTATTTACGGAGAAGTGGCAACGTCGGTAAAGCGAATGTTGAAAACTAGTTCGGCATGGCACATGTCAAAACGGAAAAGGAAAGGAGCCGTGTGAAGAGCAGCAGAGTGGAAAGTTTGTTTTAGAAGGAAAGCAGTAAAAGATTCGTAGTTCGTGTCACAGTATGTAATGTAGTTTCATTTGAAGGTACAGGACTGGAAATATTTCATGGAAAAGCTGTATCGGTTCGTATTTCTTATCAGTAGTACGCAAGAAGAAAAAGTGCTTAGACGAGGGATGGCGGGCAATGATTGGAAGATGCCTGAGGCGGGGCAAGTGTACGTTCACTCTTGCCCTTTGTGGTATAGTTGGGTAAAGAAAATATAGAAGCCAACATGTAACATTGAGTAAAAGACATTTGCTGAGGTAAGAGAAATTGGCGGCCATAGACTACTAACAAAACGTTTGCATTATCGTTTAGAATTTCACAGCCTGAGCACATGCCATAGCGCATGGGAATGTCGACAGGCAATGTTACGCTGGAACGCAAAAGAAGCTAGGAACAGCAAACAAGTAATTCCCATCAAAGTCATCCAACCAATCACAAAGCATCACTCATCAGTCAAATATACCTGTACCGGATGACATGGATATGCCCTGCCAATTCTGTGGGGAACTATTTTTCAGATACCCCAAACGTTGAAATATAGGTTTCCTGTATCATATGCAATGAGTGGTCTCACGAACAATACTCCAATTTTGATCAAAGGAAGTCTGTGTACGTGTGTGACCACTGTGTACGTATGCAGCACCGCACGTAACAATTTTGTGACGAATGTTGAGCTGATTCCTCCTATTTTCATATTTTGTCATTATAACATGTATGATATTTTACTGCACCTTTTGTTGACAGTTCCATTTGTCACTAATGATGCAATTAGAGAATCTAAACAGGAAACGAATACTAAACATCTTAACGGTTGCTCAAAAACTTCTGGATAGTTAGAGCAATGTATTTTCTGGACATTTTTCGCTGTACAGTCTGTTCGATATTTAGTTCACCCGGAATATTCAAAATAGCTTCCATTAAATTGTTAAAGGTATCCAACAAGCGTTTTTTGCGATCTTGGAATATTTTCACAAAATTGCAAATGAAATCTTTAGGTTTTACGTCCCACGATTATGCGGTTAGGCTAAAGGAGACGATGATGATATATGAATGGTGGAATGAAAAAAGTGGGAGGAAATGGGAGAATCCTGAGAAAACCCACGTACACGGTGTTTGTCTACCACAAAGTTAACTTGGCGCGAGCTGGGATCGAACTTTGACCCCATACACCAGAGGTGAACGCTTTACCACCGCGGCCCTTTTCACAAAATTGCATCACATGACCTTGGACACGAATAAATAAATTTGAACAACTACAGAATGACTAACAATTGGGTTCAGATCCCCGAAGAATATTTCGCAAACGCAAGAAACTCAAATCTTGAAGCCGCGCAAACTAGAAGATATACTTGTTGACGTATAGCATTGTTTCGGAGATCATTAATAATAGGAAGAAACTTCTCAGAAAACAATCTAAGTGACATTTTGCATTCCACTTAGCTTCAGAAAGCAAGGGTATATTCAGCACCAACTTTCTTTCAAATGGAGTTCCTTGAACAAAATGATTTGAATACAAGGGTCCAGGGAGGGGCACTTGCTCCCTCTCTGCCGACGCTCAATGGTACTGATTTCTAACACCCCTTTTCCTTCATGGTGCAGCCTTGATTAAACGTGTTGTTGTATAAATGATGAACTTTTTACACAAAATCTTTGGCTCTAACTAGTTTAAATTCTTCATTTTCTCTCTCCTCGAAAATGTTATTTACGCATTTCGTTATATTTACTAAAGTGGAGTAACAAAAGACACATGAATAATAAGAGCCATTTTACTAATATGAGCCAACATATTTTACTTGAGAAAATGCTATGGTTTTTACGCAGTCACTTTCTTTCTTCTTACATAATTATTGGACTTGTTCCTGACTATACACCCACCCGACATAAGCACACAAGGAAGAATTCGAAGCGATATATACGCCATCTACAATGAGTTACTGATACAGTGAAACCTCTCTTAATGTATACTTCCATTTTTTTCCCAGCAAAAATGTATGTATTATTACGGGAGAGAGCCTTACCTTTTACGGATACACTAGGATAGCCTTCTTTATCCCAATGTATTAGTAACCTCTTCATAATGAATTATTCTCAGTTCATACAATTTGGAAACTAATTCGTGATATACTATACTGAAAGTCCCTTTCTTACACAATATTTGTCCTAAGTCGACGACTGCCTGAACCACCTCAGACAACAGTTGCATGTGGAACATGAAATTCTTCTTTTCTCTGTCTACTATATAAAATTTTTAGCAACAGCCTTTGCTGTATTTGTGCAATATCCCAATCCTGTCCATATTTATGTAGATAATCAAGCAGTTCAATACTGTTTCATGGGAAAGACTTGTAGGGTATCTTTTCTAATACCTATTGCATATATTGTACAATCTTAGGCCTTTCAAAGTGTCTTATGTACCAACTGAAAATATTAAAGCTGATGATGCTTCACGCGCGACGCGCTCGATTCTCCGACTGCCCTCTGCCAATCAGGAGCAGCCACCTGGATTCCAGGGCTACAAAACATAGGGAAGACAGCTCAGTTTGAGTTGGTAGAGGGTAGCCGATGGACCGAGTGCTGCGCGCATGGGGATCTCGAATGCTTTCAAGCAGGAATCCTAGAAAATTTCCAATGAGTAAAGATAATTGTACGCGGTACATCTTCCCTTTTCTGATAAATTCACTCCTAATTTCTCTTGGAATTGAATCTTTCTCCCCAAACGTCAAAACTCCCCTCCCTCCTTCCAGTAAATCGAACACTATATTGGGGAATTAAGTTGCGAGTTAAGGTTGGCGAATGAGTACTAAAATTTTAGTGCCATGATGTACGATAATTAGTTGCCTAGACATTATATAACTTGAGCTCCCAGAGGAGGACGAGACCGAAGTACCTCCTCCACAGCTGAGGAGAAGAGTTATTTAAACTGTGTGGAGGACTTACGGCACACAAGGCTGCGAGACATGAACTCAGTTTACTTGGGAAGTTAGTCCGTGCAGACGGGTAAGACGAGCAATTCTTAAAGAAGCTGACAGAAAGAAAAAAATGAAAGTGACTGCACAGAAGGTATTTCTAATATCGTCAAGCAAAAGAAGAAAACAAAGAAACAGAAAAAGAAGAATTAAGTTTTGATAACACCAAGAAAAGAGCAAAAAAAGTAACACAAGGAACAAAAAGTGTTGACTAATTGTGCTGATGAGAAGCACGATTATCAATGAAAATGACATTGTGAATAAACTATAATACTTGACAATATGTGATAGTATGCGTAGCCGTTCTAATTGCGAAAGCAAGAAGCGTTACAGTGATATCTTAGATTCAACGTGATGATAATGTGAAATACAAAGCATCCATTAGTATTGTATTTTGAAAAGATAAATGAAACAGAAATCTCATATGCGTATTAGATCATTTAAGTAAAACAAGTGTAAGAGCTTTAACGGACAACTCTCTCATTTATGAACAAATAATAATGTCCTTTCAATGGTCGTTATTCAGAGGTTTCACTGTATTTTTAAGTTACAGTACTGGCATTTTACAACGGTTTAACTAACATATATGACTTTTAGCTATTATTAAATCCATTTGACTATATAATAATGGCTTGGTATAACATTTTAATTTCAGTTTCAAATTCTGATAGAAACCAAGTCATCGGTTGAGCAATACCTATGATTGCTGCAACCTTAAACAGAAGCAGTAACATAAAAGTTCTGAAAGACTTTAGAAGGAAAAACAACTGATTTAGGACGAGGAAACTATAACTATTTTGTAACTAATAAAGATTTTATAGAAATATTGAAGTATAATTTGCGATCAGTTATAAAATCTACTAAAAAATTAAAATAAAATGTGTCATACTCACCGTTAAGAATCTCAAGAAGTAAGTAAACGTTTTCAATGAACACGGTCATCATCAGTTTTCTTCAGAGAGAGAGAGACAGAGAGAGAGAGACAGAGAGAGAGAGAGAGAGAGAGAGAGAGAGAGAGAGAGAGAGAGAGAGAGAGAGAACATGTGGGAAGGTGAAAAAGGATAATGAAAAATGTACGAAGTATACTCACAAACTTCATATCAAAGAATCTTTGATGAGGTGTGATTCACAGAATTAATTGACTTGAAATGTGAACCTAGGTACACAGAGTGTTTCAAAACAACACCGACAACGTTTGGGAGGCGATTCCTGACACCAAGATAAGACTACTATCCATTTCATAAAGATAGGCCCCTGACTTCGCGGTGCTGCCGTGACGTCCAGTCAAAACTTATATTTCATTGTCATACCTCGTTGGAATTGCTGGAATGTTGTCTTTTCAATACTTAAGATATAAAAATTTTCTTTGTACTATGTACTGAGAAAAAAATAAAAATTAATGAAAAAGTGCGTATTTTTTCGTACTTTTTTGGTAGATCAATGTTTATAGAGCTATATCTCAGAAAAGAGATCACGTGAAATAATTTCCTGTGTACAGTATGTAGATGCATCCATTAACTGTAAGATGTGAAAAGTTCAATTTTCATCACTTGATATTTTTTGTGTAATTAAAACAAATGTACGACGCTCTGATCTCCTTTACCATGGTAGGTAGAGAAACGTACAAAACACTGTTCGAAAATTTGGAAGTCTAGTGTTCCAAATATTTGAAACTATAAACAAAAAAGGGTTTAGTTGGTAGAGTATTTATTTTTTTTAAAAAAAAATGTTTACTTCAACATATTCTCTGCGTTAAGCGGTGAGCCATGTTGCAACCCAATCTTTAAATTCCCCGCGCTTATATGAAGAAACAGCATACAGTAAATGGAAGTGCGGCAACGCTGTCGTGCACTGTTGTCGCGTTCAGGAAGCTTGTAGCGTGAAGCCTACTTCATAAGAATGTAATAGGAAAAGTATTTATTATAACCTTTCACAACATCATAAAAATATTAATGCATGCACACTTATGTCCAAAATTATTGTCGCATGTCTATAAATATGTTATTGTAGGAATATAATTTGATAACGAATTCGCCTGGTATTTCTTATAATGTTAGTATGTGTATAATCGGCAAAGACATGTATGTGGCAAATTTCATGTCAAAAGAGCAGTAAATAAGAACAATAAAACGAAACTAAAATTTTCTTATCCATTTAGGAACATTTTGTTTTACTCATGCTAATTTTCGTATTCTTTTCCTATGAAATTTATTACAAATATACATTTCCCCACTCTACATATAGTATCAGTATTAAAAGTACCCTGCAAAATCATTATCAAATTATATTCTTACATGAAAACAGTTATAGATATGCGACAATAATTTTGGACATGAGTGTACACATCTCAATGTAATCGAAATAAAACGTTGAAGAAACACATCCAAAAACTCATCTCTTAATCTACTTACTTCATTCACTTTCGTCATGGCTGTGTTGACTCATCGCTGCTCCTGCTATCTTCCCTAATATTTATAAACAATGGCTCCATTTCTACCTCAAGATCTATCAGTATACACACTCTACAGCTTACGAACATGTTAAAGGTTAAAAAGAAATGTAGCCCTACTGTAGCCTTGGCAATCATATGTTCACCCACGTTCTGCGATCAATTACCCTGCCGAATGTAACACAGAATGAGTCCTTTGTTTTCTTTCAACGAAAGTAAACAATGCAATGAGTAGGTGACGAGGGCTGTATTTGCGTCTAATCACGTCGCACTGATTAAATCTTCAACACTTCCCTTCGGTTCGTAGGCGTCAAAAACTTCCACACACACTCACATCATATGGGTTCATTGCAATGAAACGGACGAATGGGCATTTATATTTTTGTGAGTATATCTTGTGCTTTTTGATTGAAAAAAAAAAAATAGATATTCCTTCACGAGCGGCGATATTACAAGAAGAAGAGGCAAAATGTTTAGCGATAATGAAATTGCAGAACTGATGAATGACTCCGACTCAGACGGTTATGAGTTAGTAATTAATAGTAAGGACACTGATTATTCTGTGCTCAGTGGCGTATCCGGGAGTGAACAAGTTAGTACCTCTGTTTCAAGTAAACCTGAAGCTGCACCGAAAAAAAAAAAACGCGTCATTCCTATTCAAAGGCAGATTCTAATGTAGCTTGGAGCTCTTAGATCTGAAAACAGATTTTCTGTGAAGTGTAAACTCAATATTACATATCAACTAAGGTTGTATCATATAATAAACTTTGTGCATGTTTTTGTTTCTGTGCAAGTGTATATTGTACTGCGTGCAATAAGTGAAAAACTGACAAAAAGCAACAAATTTTCGAGGACCATCACATGCAAATCCAAACAAGATAAGAGTTTGCTTTTCTAATTTTGAACACTTGGTACATTTACTGTATATCCTGTTAATTTCTAAGAAATTGGTTTAAAATCTGTGGAGACATTACATTTTAAAAATATATCTAAAAAGTGCCGGGCAGTGTGCGTGACAAGTTTAAATACCCGTCCGGCTGAGAGTCTATACGCGCCAGGAAAATGTGGCAACGTAGCACTCCGTATAAACTGCGATAGCGAAGGGCGCAAAGCAGAAATAATCATAATGTCATATTTGTGATTGTTTATCTTTTAAAACAAGTCAAAACAGTTTGGATGAAAAAGCTATTTTAAGATCTTTCTAAAAGTTTTTTTCAGATTGTTAATACACCGCAGCAATTCAGAGATAATGATGTCTCACTTTTTACTGAATAACAAGAAAATTACTACGTGTTGAGTAATGAAATTTTCAGAGCTTACAGGTAATAGATGCACCTACATATCGTGCACAGGAAATTATTTTATGTTATCTCGTTTCCGAGATATAGTCCTATAAACATTGATTTACCAAAAAAGTACGAAAAAATACGCACTTTTTCATTAATTTCTATTTTTTTCTCACTACACAGTACAAAGAAAATTTGTATGTCTTAAGTATTGAAAAGACAACATTCCAACAATTCCAACGAGGTACGACAATGCAGTATAAGTTTTGACTGGACGTCACGGCAGCACCGCGAAGTCAGGGGCCTATCTTTATGAAATGGATAATAAAAGTACAGACCAACCTGAGTGTACAAATACTTTCTTTCGGAGTTATAGGCTACCAAAAACATATAAATAAATAAATAAATAAAAATAAAAAATAAAATAAAATAAATAAGTAAATAAATAAAATAAAATGAACTTGAAAGTTTCATAGCTTCAAAGTTATGGGACCTACCGTAGTCGGGTCAAAACTTCACTTAGGAACTAGTATGTGTCCTATCCAAAAATACATGTTTCAGAATCCTGAGGTACTTCCGCAACAATTTTTATAGAGGGAGTTGGTGAGTACTCCAAATTATATGCCCGTAGCTAAAGTCCCTCCATAAAAATTATTGCAAGAGTACCTTAGGATTCTGAAACATGGATTTTTGGAAGGGCACAGGGCACATACTAGTTCCTAAGTGAAGTCTTCACCCGACTAAGGTAGGTCCCATAGTTTTGGAGCTATGAACCTTTATAGTTCATTTTTCGTTTCAGGCAGTCTATATCTCCGAAAGGAAGCATTTGTGTATCTAGGTTGGTCCTATACCTTTTGTCTTATCTTGGTGTTAGGAGTAATTCCCCAAACGTTGTTTTGAAACACCTATATATGTACTTCGAGTTCAATATTTCTTTTTCATTTCACCTTTTCATATTTTTAACTTTTTAACCTTTTCCATTCTTAAGAAACCTGATGATAGGGACCGTCTACTTCGAAGACGCTACACTTAGTTCTGGGAATTACTGCGGTGAGTATAAAGCATTTCATTTTACTTGCTTCAGTCTTTCTAAAAACTTAATTATCAGCCTTCACAGAATAGGTACTTAGGTATTGCCTTTTGTTAGCCATTTATTCTTGAGAATGACGCTCTCTCTCAGAGAATGCTTGTATTAAAAGAGGAAAGAACAAAATTTATTACAAACAGAAAAAGAAAACATGAATCGGGTGAATTAAATATATTTCATGTATTTTACACCTCTGAAAGCAAAATAAAAAAAATGACATTTCAAATACTACATTGTTGCTGAGAAACTCTCTCAAAATCATGTTTGTTTGTTTTATTTTGCTTGAAAGCAGCAAAGAATATAAATAGGGTTCTCTTCTGATGCTCAGGTGATCAGGTACCGATCGATTCGCATCAAAAAAATAAACGAATAACTGATGGGCCATCACTACACATCGTATAAAAATCTCACTTTCAGTTTAAACGTGAAATGGACAAAAATACAAACATCAAATGCATTGTTATATTATATATTATTATATACGATCAATTTCATTTACAAAATTATGGAAATAATACATCTGATTAAATCAATGGCGTTGCTTCCTTTTTTAAATAGTTCTTTATATTATGGATATACGAATTATTTGTTTTCTTTATTTTAAATTAATTTACTTGCATATGATTAAGGATACGTCATTAATTATCTAATTCCGACTTCTGGCGCTCAGTACAAATTAACTATAATATCCATTATATCAAACGAAAAACTGTACAATACACTTCTTAACTTTGAATGGTATACTATTGAAGAAGTGGGGTCAAATTAAAAGTGCATAATTCGTTATTCTATTCTGATATTGAACACAAGTAATGTATCAAATATACCAATTCGGAAATTTTGCAAATAAACTTTTTGGAAATAATTATTATTTCAGAGGAATATTTGTATGTTATGTTACATTTTTTCACCTTTCTTCCATAAGTATCCATTATAATTGTAATTATATTTGTAGACGATGAATTTTAAAATTAAACCTAATTTAAATCATTTTCAACTTTAAGAGCTCAATGTATTTATTACTTGCAACTGTGAAGCATGAAATCTTTATAACGGATTGAAAACTGAGGGTAAGATAACAATTTGCTAGCCATATTTTGGGTCAACTCGTTTCAAGTCATACAAAAGCAAAGTATATTAAAATATTAGACTTATTACTTGTAGTTTTGTAGTTTTCAACAACTGTAGTTCATTATTAAATACCAATGTTATGAAGAATACATTTTTTTTTTTTTTAAGTTACAAGACGTTTTACAAAGAAATCAAAAACATATTTTCGAACTGTCTTGATATTACTGCTGGCATTATTTAACATTTTTATAAATATGAAGTACTCATAACTGTCACAAACTATGCAAGTCACAATTTCAAGTATGACCTCTATCTTAAGAAACTTTATATATTATCTTTGACAATAAAATCACGATTTTGTCTAAGAAATGAAACGGCATGACAAATTGCGCCACATATTATTATGCTCTTGAACGTAGTTAAAAGGATATAAGTATTTAATTTCTATAGGTTACGATCTAAATTTGCCTATTTAATTTTGCAGCTCAACGAACTTCCAACACACGGTACTTTTAAATGGCCAATTAAATAACTGAAAGTATATGTGTAGAAAATTTTTAGAACCATGCACTTTGTTTGATCCCTATATATACACTCAGAAACGTAACATCGTTTTAGCTTCATATTGTATTGAGAGTTTCTGGTACTACGTTGACTGTCTAGTCAAGGTTGATATTTAACAAGCGAAAATAACATATTTACAAGTTCTTTTTCCTATTATCTATTTTCACTACTCATAGATCAATGGCAAGAATACAAAAATAAACGTCTGTATACCTACAAGCGCATATTTGTACTTGACTATTCTAAAACTTGGATATTACTGAACTTTGACGGGAAGATCAATAAAGTTTCACACAATCATGGATAAAATGCTAATTAACGAGTTACACTGGAATGTTATATTCATTCATTATTTTTCTGGTTATGAGGATGTGTTTGACAAGTATGTTTGACTACATATATAATCACTGACAATATTTTACATACGACTGAAAATGTGGAGAGTTTATGGACCAATGAAAAGTATGGCATTTTCAGCCTTTTCTTCGGCTTTCGTAAACTACTCAAAACACGAATGAAAATAAACCTAAAAGCAAAAAAAGAAAACTTGTATTCTTATTTGATTAATAGAGAGTGAACACCATTTAGCGGACATTTCTAATTTATCTTCAGAATTGGAACACATACAATTGAGTGTTTCTCAGGAACCAAAAACTGTTTTGCACCAACACCTGAACATTTTGCTACTGGTATCAATGATCATGGTCCTTTCTTTTATTGTATTAAGTAATCTTTACTCATGAAGATTGTTTATGTTTATAAACATTCATGTTTGAATTATCTACGCAATACGAAAAAAGGCGAAAATATATTTTCTTATTTCTTCAGGTTAGCGTCCAAGTGAGCCAGAAGTCGGTATTTCAATATCTACAAGTCTACAATGTTCCCTGGTCATACCTACGGGAAACAGTTCTGCCACAAGAAAAATTAAGAAAACGTAAAGTTGTAGAAGTTTTATACAGTTTGGTAACTCAAAACTAATATACAATTTTCTCTCTTTATGTTACTACTTAAGCTCCTGGAAAAACCAACCGTCTGTTATTGTCTTTTGTGAACTCCTACCACACTTGACAGACGCCAAACATGGTAGACGACAACCCAACGTCATTTAGCGAACAGGACAGAAATTGACAGAATAATTCAATATTTCTTTTATACATACAGTGTATATATATATATATGGCACGTTCTTCAATAACGTACATAACAATTATCTTCTGGTCTTCTGAAAACATGTTGCACTTTTAGTCTCAGGTTTGGAAGCCTGTAGGAGTTTCACATGTAAAACATAATATAACATTCAGAAGATTTTGGTATATAGTTTTATGTATTTTGGAAGAAAAATAAGTTGCAGCATTTACACTAAGTCGGCGTTAAGTCTGCACAAATCATAAAACTTAGTACAAAGCCTATTTTTTCTGTCTTCCTATATGCTTTACCATAACTTATATGCTGTGCAACAGAGAAACTGTACAGTATGTGGGTATCAAAAAGTAATATTCGTGCCAAATTCTCTTCTACCTTTCGTACAAACGAAATGAAAATCTTGCCAATATTATGTCGAACAAAAATTTGTTATTTTAGAATTCAATACAGTCATCCTTCAACAATATATGAACGAAACGATGCCACAACCATCACATCCCAGATTTTCAAGATAAAGTTACGGAACCAAAAAAATGCTGTATATACCTAATTACCTGCCAAAAGCAACTTCCTATTTTTTCCCTTTCTTTCTTTATTGCTTCTTTTTTTATCCTTCTTATCTTGGAAGTTTTTTGTTGAAATACACAACAATTCTTTTGTGATTAATCGCAATGTCTAGTTTTCTTTTATACCAGAAAGTGTTAAAAATTAACTTACCATCCTAGAACAGAAAGAATGGCGAAAATGCGGCAGTAATTTCTTTTCTTAAGACGATGTTTACAGTTGAGAATTACCACACGACTATGTTATGATGTTATAATGCCATCCTGTGTATTCTAAGCTGCTAAAACTTGTACCACTATTCCATACACTTTAATTCTAGGATATGTTACAACTTCTTTGTTTTACAGTTTAGAAAAGCTGGTAACAAAAAGAACGAAAATACAGCTAATTTTACAAGGATTGACTTAAGATCGAGCTACAAAAAAGTTGATGTAATTTTATCATTAAATATCCGTTTAAATTGTCTAATTAAGTTTAGTTTAGTAATCACTTTAAACAGTTTTAATTAGGTTGGGACAAAATCTGAATAATTTAGGTTGAAATATTATTTTATGATGTGTCCAAATATATAATTATGTATCAGCTGTTAATACTTCCCTGAAATGGCAGTACTTGTGATAATTTATATGTATTGTATAAAGCGTGTACAAGAAGTACAACACATCGCCATGGACAAAATAACAATTAAAAAAAAAGAACAGAGATATAATGTACAAACTTATTTGTAGATAAACAAAAATGAATTATAAAAGTGCATAGCTTAAACACCCTTGTGAACAAATAACCTTGATTGCTTCTTCTTTTGAAATGTGTTGAATCGTGGCCCCGACAGTGCTTAAATGTCTTCTTTCTTAAACGAAATGTCTAGTTCAGTGTTCTTCCATCTTCGAAACAGTGGTAACCATTGCTACAGGAAACCTTAAAAGTCTAGGAATAGTTATGCGAAGCAAAAATGTAAGTTCAATTTTTGCTGACAACACGAATTCCTTCCTTTTTTCTCTCTCTTTAATATACAATTGTGACCAGATGAATTGTGTATTTTGTTACCAACTTGTCCTGTTGTTAAGAAGTCTGCACAACATAAATATACGCAAGAAAAACTGAACCAAGAACAAATACATATCAAAGAGTTTGTTTCTTTTGGAAAAGTGTTACAAAAATGACTGACAGCTGCTAGCTCTGGTAGCCAGTCATGTGGCAGTTTGTTGTTGAGTTGGAGGAGTTGTCTGAGAAGAGCAAATCGAAAGGACCAAGTGTTCAACTTGTCCGCTGAGATGATGACAAAGGAAGCCTTGTATGATTTGGCCAACACACAACAACAGATACTAGAAAAGTCCTTTCTTCTTTTTGTTCTTCTCTTTGCCGTCCACTTGTCTACAAGAGAACAATTAAAAGAAACTAATTACTAAATTCACAACAGACACACATATATAAATTAGTAAGTAGTTATATTCAAATGAGAAAAAAAAATATCTCAACCTTTTTATCTATTGTTATAGGTACGCCTTTTCCCCCCCATATTTACGAGTTCTGATGTACAACTCGAGTTATTTTACAATTTTAAAATACATGTAAATCAAAACTGAAGAACGTACGAAGGGGAAAATATTGTTATCTTCGTGGTGAGTCGCTGAGTTATATTTTACTGCGATATTTCACACCTTGCAGTTTACATTTTCCTTTCTCTGTGTTACTTCTTCAACCGCTACATATTCATATTGTTTCTCTTGTATACGGGGAAAAAATAGCTTCAGCACTTAAAACTAAAATTACGTAGATTTGTACGCCTATCCTCTTCTAAGAATTGATGAATTGTACGTAGAACATTTTGCTATGAACGTATGGCAGCTATGTCGGTTAATTTCTCTTAGGAGAAGGATAGGCGTACTCATCTACTTAATTTTAACTTTAATTGTTGAAGTAATCCTTTTTTCCCGTACACATGAGGGAAAACATGAATAAGTATCTATTCAAGAAATAATCCAGAGAAAAAGTCTGCTGGAAAAAGCAAACGGAAGGTTTGTGAAATATTGCAGCAAAATAAAATCCATGACAACACACAGGCAACAATATTCACTCTTAAAAATGCATACGTTAATGTACTGAAGAACGCAGTTCTCTAGAACATAAGAAACTTTGCTTTCACACGAGCAATGGGATGAACTAATCGACATTTACTCACACCAACCATATCCCTGAATGGATGCGAATTCAACGAAAACTGAGAACAAGAAATAGTGCGACTCAGTGCTAACCATTACGTCACCCCACCCTCAACAGCCACACAAATTTTAATCCTGTGGTAGATGATCAAGTACTGCATGGTACTGCAACTCCTATTGTACTTAGACAACCCAGTGAATATACTGTAGAGTATTAATGAATAGCCATGGTTGAGTTCGATCTCTTACATGTATCACTATTATTTTTAGCTGAAAAATATCACATAATAACGTGATTCAGTTGAATATGTTAAAATGGAAAGAGATTTCGACATGTTATTTTCAGCTATTTCATAGTACTCCCTATCATTGACATACGCAAAACAGGGATTACCATCCTACTCATCAACAAGATAGTGAGAAAAAAAAAAAAATCTTGGGCATTTTCCTGGATGAATTTAATTTTTCTGCAATTAGTATTACATACTTTCATATTTTCAAATGTTTGACCATTTTCACTCTTATAAACAAAAATTTATGTAAAGTGACCTTCAGTATATTATATAAGCTACGTGCATTACAACATGTATTTAAAATCTATTATTATTATGAGCAACATGAACTTGGATGCTTGAACCTTCTTCCTTGATAAAATTCTACGTACACCCCTGCTTTCTGTTCTATAAAGTTATGATTTCCAATTGGTAAACTGTTCTTATTATACTATTCTGATTTTTTCTTTTTCAAATGATTCTTCATTTTCAGTAATTGTCTGGAAAAGGCAGATATTGAGAGAGTCAGGCCTTTCACAAATTTTACATATAGATAAACACGAAAACGGATCCAAGGAGTGAGATATAGCTCCCTCCCCTGAGTGGTACAATAAAGTTGTAATTTATTGTTTTAATAATCAAAAATTTTATAAGGAAATCTAGTATTACTACAATAAATAAGTAACTTTAATACGCCCATAAAGCTTCCAATGGTACAGGTGCATTAACGTACCTCTTTACATTTGAACTATTGTACCAATTTTGCCCCCAAGAACTTCATAGACCCAAAATATATAATGAAAAGTGTTTATAGACTATGTTAAATCGAAGCTTTTAATCCGTACTCGTTGCACCCAATCCTGCTCCCTCTTAAAATGAGAAATCCACATTTTGTGCCTGAAGACGTGAACTCCAGTATGACATTAAACTTTGAATAAATAAGTAAATAAAAATAAAATAAAATAATAAATAAATGTGGAAAAGTATTACCAGATACTAGAATTGTTAGCTTACACGTAAAGAACTAATTTTTATATCACAGCAGCTATGCCAACGACGACTTATTTCTTTTAAAATGCACACAGGATCCACATATTTTCTAACGAAATACCTAATAATCCTCGACGTAGCAGCAGTTTATGACCTTAATTCAAGTACTTCACAATTAATTTAATACTTCACAGCTAAACAATATACTATAACTGGTGTTGCATCATTTCTAACGAATAAGGATTAAATTTAAACACAAATTATATTAGAAATACCCTGAAATTGCTTTGTTTCATTCAAACTTTTTTATCCAGAGGGTATTAACATATCACTTGAATGTGTTGTGTACATCCTGAATATTTTATGCATCATATTAATTTTTGATTTACTAGATTATGATTCCCCTTTACTTTTAACGATCAGCTAAAAATGATGGAATGAATACATATACTGCAGATGTGTGTCGCACTTTGGACTTAAAAAAGTTAACAGATTTCGTTACTTGACCTGTTTAGTTTTTATACGTATAGCCGCTTCATTTATCGATATATCTAATAACAATTCATAATCATCGTTGTTTCTATGCTAACAACTTATAATATGAGAAAAGAAATCATATAATACCAGTATACAAATATTTAGAATTAACAACCTCTTAAAATGATGAATGAGCAGGTTAGATAGTAAATTTTGTCGAATCTTTTGAAAACAAGTGTTCCCATATGAAGAAGACACTCCTTACATACTGCCCGAGAGCATTTCTTTAGCTCGTACCGACAGAAAAACTTAATAATAATTTTTCAATCTAGTAATTTTTTTTTTTCAAAAATATATTTTCTATAATCGTAAAGGAATGTACTGAAATTATAACTACTAAATGGGTCTTCGGCGATTCCTTTGTAGGGGTTAAATTTTCGATTCTCTGCGGTAATTACTGTCACCTATTACGATTGAATGAAACAGGTAAAATATGAGGACAAATAAGAGGAACGTTTACACACGAAAATCAACCAAGGGTTACGGAGGACTATAACTATAGTATGAAGCTAGCTGAATTCGTAAAAAATCCTACATTTACCATTTTTCTGTTACTTGTTTTTCATAAGTGAAAGAAGATAATAAAATACAACTTACCACAATCATACATAATGTTATTCTACAATAGAAGATATGAACTTGAAGAATTTTCAGTATTGCCATCCACAGAAATTACAGTGTTGCCTGAATAACATTTCCCCCAAAATCTGAGTTAAGGTAGCAACTAAATGAAAGAACTCAACTGCATTTATTTCGGTATCCTGTAACTACTTTTTAAATAACATTATTATTTAATTATAATAACTGAGTGCTAAAACTATTTTGTTTATTACAAACTAAATACAACTATTATTTAAAAAGTAATTCACAGGATTACAAGACAACATGATACGTAATCCAATGCAGTTCAGTTCGTTCCTCTACTCGCTGCGTTAACTTAGATTTTTGGGGGAAATGCTATTCTGGCAACACTGTAATTTCTATAGATGGCAACACTGAAAATTCTTCAGGTTTATATTTTCTATTGTAGAATAACATTGTCTATGATTGTGGTAAGTTGCATTTCATTACCTCCTTTCACTTATGAATAAACAAGCAAAAGAAAAATGGGAAATTTTGTATTATTTTTAGTATGTCAGGCTCGTAACTAATGAAACATTTTCACGTTATTTTTTTATATATAGCGTATAGTTTGAACGCGGATCTTTACGAATTCCTTCAGTTTATTTTAAAATGATTCGTCTCTCCGCAGTCCTCGTATATTCTTCTGAAATATTGTCATTTCTTGTATAATTCATTCAATGTGTTAGGTATGACATGATTCCAGCGGAGAATCGAAAATCTGCTACTGCAAGAGAATCACGGAAGACTCTCATGATAAATGACTTTCATTACGGCTAAACATACAAACATTGCAGCTTATCAATAAATTATGAATATTTTTTTAAAAAGAGAGAATTATTATTTCCCAACACACATCTAAACTAAAACAAAATTAAAATATTTACCTGTAATTTTAAGAATATACAGCCAGCTGTTAATTTAACTCGTAATACAAAAAATCCAATTAAGGCAAGAAAAAAAATCAAAAGTCATGCAATTAACAAAACAAATACACAATTAGCATTACTATTTCCAAACGTTATTAATTAATTTTGTTTTTTAAAAAGATGATGATACTAGAAGAGACGTATTAATGCTTCTTAAGTATGTACAAAGTAGCTATTTTCGGCCAGACAAGCTCTCATTGCTGGTTATGCCAGATCTAAGAGAATTTTAGTGCCACACTTGCTTTAAGTAAGAAGCTGGAATAACAACAGAAGATTCACATTAAGCAGAAATAAAAAACAACATGCAAATACACCAAGCTGAATACTTTTGAGCAAATATGAAGAAAATATTCGCTTTTGTTATTATTGTAGTATCAATTTACTGTTCAAACTTCAAATAAATATGACAAATCAGAGAACACAGAAATAAACAAAAAATATATTTTTTCTTTCGGTTTATAAGATTCCACAGGAATAGTCTGCTATCATTTACAGCGAACATTCTAATTTTTTAAAACACAATATATTATATATATATATCTCAACATAACGGTTAATTCCAAGGATCAATGTACTATTATCCATCCGAATAGAACGTTAACTCATATCAAACAATTTACAAGTGTATTTTCTCAAAATATCCGAGTTCAGTTGAAGTGTTAAGTATTTCAAAGGTCTTTAGTAAGAAACTACCCTTTTCTGTAGTAAAATGTTCAGTCGCTGTCAAGGTAATCTTAGAATAGGCAATTACGCATATTTCAAGGCATCTTTGTATTTTTAGATTGGACTTTAACAAAAAAAACTGACCATACATGCGAATTCTGATTATCTAGTTCGTTTGCATATGTCTATAAATAGGCAAAGTTATAATCCCTATAAAGACGCATTTAGCTTATAAGTATTGTTATATGCAACTGACGTGTTGTTCACAGTACATTTGCAACAACAAATAATGCAACCATTTTCCATTACATGGATATTTCTTACACAGAAATGAAAAATTAAAATCACATGGTAATTAGGATGTAAAGCACTTCATCTTCTTTTACTTAACTTCACGCGTTAAAACTTATAATAAGCTCTGGAAATGAGACTATGTATTGGACTTCATTGTGCTTTTAAAAGTACGTAGTTTCATTGTCTCGTAATTCAAATAATATCTAAGTGAAATGAAATATTTAATCTTTACGTTCCACGGTTATGTCGGCTAAAGGACATGGTGATGATGAGAAATGAAGGAAATGGTGGTGGCATAAAGAAAGTGGGAGAAAATGGGAGAACCTCGAGGGAACCCACGCACACGGTGTTTTTCCACTACAAAGTTTACTTGGCGCGAACTGGAATCCAACCAAGGATCCCAGGTACCAGAGGTGAACGCTGTACCACTGAGCCACCGCGGCCCCTAATCCCTAAGTGCCTTACCATGCTGGAAAACATATGTTTCCAGGAACTGGGACAGAGACCACGAGCAGGAAGCACATATGTTAACCATTCGGCTATACATAAACATTTTCTTCTCCTTTCTTTTAAAGATCAGTGATAGAAATGCTAAGGATGGGATTTTCTTTCGTTTCTTGAAACTTATGCTAACCACAAATGACAAAATACGTTTGTATTAAAGGTTCCATCCAAGGAAAAAAAAAAAAGACGTCAGCGAACACGAATATTACAGCAAAATTAATTGGTAACTGAAAAGTAAACTTCAGATTGCTACGTGTCATATGTATTGCTCTTTAATGAACTTCGATTAAAAATCAATGGCAATTGTTCAAAGTACAACAACAATGAAAGAAAAATAATACAGAGACAAGACAGTCACAAAAACTAAAAGTTAACTTTCAGAATATTTTCCGTTTCGACGGCTGAAAGTTTTTTTTTTTTGGGGTGGGGGGATTCTGAATTTAAAAAAAAAAGAAAAAGAAAAGAAAATCCCGATTTCACACGTCTTTACTCGATTGAGGTGTACCAGAACGTGAATGACAATGAAATGTCTGTAAAAAGAAATACGATGAAGTTAGTGGGATTCGAGTTTTTACCATGCTAAAACCACAAAAGTCAAACAATAAACGTAAATAAAAGATGATTCGGAACCGCTCTCCCACTTTGACACCCATTTTCAAAAATAGACTTTTCACTACATTAACGCATACCGGTCTACCATACAACACTACACTGTCATTAATCTAGTTAAAATTACGTAGTATATTCTTGTGCTTAAGGACACATCTAAAATACGGAAAACTAACAGTACCTAGTGTTTAATACTAAATTTTGTTTTGTCCTTAACGCGAAAGATCTTGTACACTGTAGCTGGGACAAAACATAATGCAAATAGGTATAACCGATTTATTACTAACACTAAAATTATACGGGCGCATGAGAGGATGATTCAAATTAACAAAAACTTTGCTACTTACCAATGAATCCTCCCCTGGAAAGCCTAAGTATTTTTCATACGTTTTGCCGGTTCCCTCTTCAGCGGCAAAGTAACAAGGATAAAAACGGAAAGGAGATAAAAGGTGTAAAACAAGGAAGACCTACTCTAGCTATAAATACTGTTACCGACTTTTGACGCACGCTGTATATCCGGGATGAGGAGGAAAGAACCGCCAGTGTGTTCATGGGAACCTTGAATCATTGTGTGCTTGTCCGTGAAAAAGGAAGTATTGAGCTGCAGGTGGAACCATGGAATGAGGCGACTACGAAAACCATTTTGCCGTCATAGCTTTCCATACAGTTGGACTATCTGCAAGTGAGATTTTCAAGATGTTACAAAAGTCCCACACCAGTCGTATGTTTGTGTATCATACCATTGAGTGCTTCAATGAAACCGGGACTGTGGATGATCGTCCGAGAACGGGTCATCCAAGCAGTGTCAGAATCCAAGCAGCCAAAAAAGCGGTAGCGGCTTCGTGTGCGGAGAATTGCGATAACGAAGCAGGGTATCATGGCCCGTGAATTGAATATTTCGAAATGGTCAATGTTCAGGTTTCTGTCCGAGGTCCATGAACTACAGTTTATCACCGACGTACAAGACATTACCTGGACGCAGACCTAAAGAAGCTGGGAGTAGTGAAACCTAGACGTCTCCTGCAGCGGTACGCCCAGAATTGTCATCGGAATATCCTTTCCACAGTTGAGAAAATATTCACCATTGAACAGTTGTTCAATCGGCAAAACAATAGGGCGTATGCATCAACCTCTCAGGAAGCCCGTAAAAAAGTTCCAAACGTGTAGAGAGCCCAGGTGATGGTGGGTGCGGGGTGAGTTATTCCGGCACCACCAAGTTGCATTTTTACGAAAATGGAGTTAAAATCAGTGGCCGAGTGTACAAAAGTACCGTTTTGGAGCCTATTGTTAAGAAGTGGAATATTGTTTCACAACTAACCCTGAACTTTCCTGCGGGATTCTGCTCCCACACACAAGGCTAGGTCCATTCAAGAGTGCTTCAGCGTCGTGTCCCTGAGTTCATTCCGCCAGAAGATTGGTCCAGTACAGTCCGAACCTGAACCCTATGGACTACCGACTGTGGTCAGTGCTGGAGGGCATCGTCTGCAAAGGAGACCCCACTATTGACAGTTTAAAGCGTTCCTTGTTGACAGCAGTGGCGGAGTTTCCCCTGGATGTAATCCGTTCCACCATAGACGAGTAACCACACAGACTGAGCCTGTGTCCGTGCAAAAGGTGACGATTTCGAAATATGATTAGTGCTATGTGTAGTCAATGCATGTAAGAACAACATACGCAAAGCAAATTAAAACCTCTCTCATGATAGTTGCGTTATTCAGTTTTTCAGTTGTAACAGAATTTATGGCTAGACTAGGTATATACCATTAAGTAAGTGTAACATAAAGAATGAATCCTGAAGTGTCACGAGCAGAGTAATGTGGAAAAAGAATGAAATGAAATGAAATCTAAGTTTGACGTCCCACGGTTATGCCGGCTAGGCTAAAGGAGACGGTGATTATGAGAAATGAATGAAATGGTGGAATGAAGAAGGTGGGAGGAAACGGGAGAACTCCGAGAAAACCCACGCACACGGTTTGCCCACCACAATGTTCACTTGGCGGGAGCTGAAATCGAACCCGGGACTCCACAATGTGGAAAAGGAGTAAGCTGAATCAAAGCAAGAGCGATGTCTATGTTACATCTTTAGTGCCTGATTCAAAGTATGCACCAAAGGTAGGTAACCAAATTCTACCAATGTTGCCAGTGTCCAGATTTATAGCAGGTTTACACATATGAATAAAGAACGATTCTTTAATCTTTTGTTATTTCTTTGTTTTCGCTGAACCTATTACATTAACCTATTTTATATTATGTGTATGCTGTTTTAAATGAAGCGCCAACACCGACACGCCTTCTTCTTGTAACTTTTTTGATTGTCTAATATGTTCTTTAATTCAGGAATCCAGTGTTCCGAAACGTATAAAAAATACTTAGGCTTTCCAGGCGAGATTTCATTGGTAAGTAGCCAATTTTTTGCTAATTTATTATTAACACTTTTATTATGAATTATATTAAGAAACACAAGTTCTTTTGAACATCTCCTAACCGTTATCAAAAGGAAGAAAAATGAAAGGACAAAATAATAAATTCTACCGCCTCAAGAAACATGTAAGATAACAAATCGTGGCAAACAAAATTTTATATTTTCATCTCCTTTCTATCCTATGTATTCTCTGGTAATGGTCCACTGATCACTGAAGGTGTCCAATTTAATTCTGTTTGAACGATTTTATCTATATGTTTCAAGAAATGTATTTAGTACAACTATTTTGATTTTTAAGCGCCTGACTGCGAAATTTGTTAGGGTTGGGTTTGCAATGATAAAATGCATGTTAAAACATTTTACTTATAATCTACGAAAAATGGAATATTCTAATAGAATTTATGTTAGAAAACACCCATAAATTTGAGTAAATGTGAAGAAAAAAGAAAGTTACAGCAGTTTCAAGAAGCCATTTTGTGCAAAAAGCTGTGCTCGTAAAACTAAGTATACATTCCTTTTGAGAAAGCCAGAACGTTATCCAAGCTACCGGTGCAATGAAGATTATATGTGTAATTGCGATATAAGCACCATACAATTGTACGTGAGAGCAATTAGTTGTGTTTGAACTTATTTTCGCAGTCCAATGGCGAATATTGTTCATATTCTGTCAAGATAATTCGTTCATATTACTATTGCTTCTATCAAGTTCGCTAAGTTTCTTAACGAAATCTATATACAGACGCCATCGGGTTTGAGGCCTAATCACTGTGAAATTAAAATACTGCTTATTTTACAGTAATTATATATATCTTCAAATAGATAAAAGATAATCGAAATGTGGAACAAAGGCGCCCTAAACAATATTATTTTGTATGAGGTACCGTTATCACGAGTCACCTAGTGGATTTCCGTTTGCAGCCATTTATAAATGCGAAAATAAATGCTCACTTTTTAAATGACTGGAAATCGAAAGTAAATAAGTGAGTCGTGATAACGGTATGTCATGTAAAATAATTGTCTAGCGAGCTCCTGTTCCACATTTCGATTATTTTTTTTTTTTTTAGCTATTTGAAGATATTACATAATTACTGTAAAATTAGCGGTATTTTAATTTCGCCGTGATGGGGCCTCTTAAGTAATTAAATATAATTAAGTCCTAACAAGATGCATTGACCTAATTTTCCCGTTAGTTTTACCAAAAACTATGTGGACTATTTTTTAAAATTGTTTTCTATATAAAAGGTATTTAAGAAAGAGCTAAGAAATTCAAGTGGTAGTATGATTAGCCTCATAAATAGTATTATTAATATGCCATTATTATTTTTATCAGTGATGGGCAAATAACAGCCCGCTAGCAAAAATGAAAGGAAAAAATATTTGTTGTTTTATTATTTTTTTTAAACTTCATACATAGTAGGAACAGTGCAGACGACTATAACAGTGCACCTGAGTCGTGACTTGACTTTTAACTGTAAAAATGATTTTTTTTTTTTTCAACCTTTTGGTTATCACGCCCACTCTGCAAGATAAGGTTGTTAGTACCGTGCCGATATTTAGAAAAATGCAATTTCACAGAGTTACTTTCAAATGTTCGTGGTTCAAACCTTAATAGGAATATGCACATGAAACACGAGAGAGAATTATGCAGAACAGAACAAGGATCTAATACATATATGACTTGATATAATGTAAGCATATCTTGGGAGAACCGAGCCTCGCTATTTCGGTTACCAATCGGAAGCAGATTCAGCGAACTGCCGTCTCAAGAAAGTGGAAAATGGTCACCTAAGAATGACTGTTACTTTGTCCTAGCTTGCAGTTCATCGCTGTTCTTATCAATGTGTGTCCAATTCTATACATTTTTGAATAAGAATTCGAATCTAGAATATCAAATAACTATGGGAAGCTGTCCTAGTATTTACTAGATGCTTTTATTCGTGCTGAAACAATTATTGCCTTCGTGGGAAACCGAACCTCGATATCCGGCTTGCCAATCGGATGTTTTATGATAAGCTACCTGCGACACACGATTAGTTTTCTGTCTATTACAGCCTCAAACAATAATTTATAATAAACAATAGTTTATCATAAAATACAAACCTTGATGAACTAATAATTATTTGAATCTCAATTGAGTTCCAGCCCGTGAAGGGATATGAGAGGTCAAAGACACACACACGTTCAACTGGGTGACGTATTGTCAGAGCGATAGCTCTCAATATCATCATTCATGGTTTTCTAGACTGAAGTTTTCTACCTTTTAATTAAAAGCAGCCCAGGGATGCAAAGTACAAAACTACGCTTATCCGAAGAAATTTAGTATGCTAGAAAACTGTAAATCCACATTTCTAACATTGTTTCTCTGTAAACGCATCTGCCAACAAAAAACTGCTCGTGGAAATAAACAACAATATACGGATGCCTAAGTATATACTACCAATATCTTAACTTCCACAACAAACAATATTTACCGTTTTTTAAACTTATCAATTCAACATACTTGTTTTGGACCTCCGATACGAAAACTTTTACCCACCGTGTGTTCTGGACGATGATCATCGTTATACGACGAAATAATTTGAGAGGTCAATTTCTCTCAAATTTCTGGAAAGCGAATTTCCACTATTTTAGGTGACATTGCCTTGGCTAGAAATTATTTTTCAGCTAGACTAAAAGTGAAACACTTACTACGATATGAACTGTTTTCTTTATTTTATTATTTTCATTATTGTTGTTGTTGTTTACCTTAAGGGTTTCTTTGCCTTCTACCTAGCATTTAAGGTATGCATCTTACAGAATGATAAATTCAAGTATAGATTTTAATGATACACTTTTTGCTCTTTTTGTTGGCTTTGTATCTCAGTATGTTTACAAGTTAGAATAACCGGACACCACTACTAGGAAATTATTTAGTATTTACTCCTGGAACATTCCAGATCAAACAACTGTTGCAGCTTTACCACTAAATATTGTCAAATCCAGTTTAACTATTTGAGCTATATTCTGTTCATAAGAAAACCCATACTATTCACCTAGAAATACTGTATTGTATACCTGATGCAGTGAGTGTCTAACCTAATAATGTGCCAGATATTAGTGACGGTGCTTGGAGGTATTGTGAATATCAACTGGAACTGTGGAAAGTGTCTTCTCCCAGCCAAATAAGTGGAACGCTAAAGAATAACCCTAAAGGGAAAAAAGCTTCGAGAACCACCTCATAACTTACCGGTGCCACGGACTGCCACATAACATTGTGCACTCTCTGCAGAATAGAATAACAACAGTATAAATATCTTTATACAAGAAGAAGCAGCCTGGAAGGGATATTGTTTCAGATCATAGTCAGAATTAAATACTTTTTATTCATTCGTGTTAAATTGCAATTTTTACCAAGGGACATCCTGAAATCTCATTTTCAGAGATCTCGTGATTCAACTAGGGCACTTAATAATCGCAGTATTAGAATCGACAACAAGGGCTCGAAGACAGTAGCAAAGTTTTAGGAGTACAAGATGTACTACTAGTCCAGAATTTCAATATTACACGCAATACTTGGTCAATGTTGGAGTGAAAATGCAGAAATGGACAAAAAGTACTTTTTAAAAAATGCAACATGCTTGAAAAATGTTTTTACATTGCAGGGAAGTGGTGATAGACATACAGGTAATTTAATTGAGTTGAATATATATATTTTGATATTATTTAGATCTGAACACGTTTAGGAATGCTTGTGAAGGGAAGATATTTTAATAACATGTTTTAGAAGATATTTTGACTGGCTTTGGAATTTGGCCTACGTTGTAAAGTTTTAACCCACGTCAACTGTTCGTATGCTCAAAATTTATATATTTGAGTAGTTGAGGTCACGAGAGCCCAAAGGACAGTCTTTTCTAAATAACTATCAGGTTTAATTCGCAGAAGGGAAAAGTCATAAAGGTGCAGTCTTTCAAACTTGGGGCTCCCAGATTTTCAGACTAAAAAACTGGGACACCCTATGAAAATGCTACAGTGTAGTCATACTTTTGCACTTGGTTTTGTTGAAATATCAGAATAAATAATAGGCCAAAATTACACAGAAGGTACTAATAAATGCGGTATTTGTTAAACATCGCACGAATGATATTAACTTATGTTTTAGAGAAAAAATAGGACAGTTAGAGTTTTGAAGAAAAAAAAAGTTGGAGGAGAGAGTTTATGTAAATCCGTGAATGCCCCAGGTTACCTGGGACTCCTGCTCGCACTGGAAGTCAGTATCACACCATAACATAATCGTACATCTTTTACGACTGACACTGGCACTTCAGATGATTACAAGAGTAAAAAGGAAGAAGGAACGTGCCCCACATATTTCTTCTTTCTATTTTGTAGTCTGTTATACTTTACGATCCCGGTGGTAATCACAACAGGGATCATATACATTCTACGTAGCTATTGGGGGCGTAACGCATTTAGAATGAAAAATTAAAATTTCCATGGTGGACGATATTCCTCAATGAACTTTTTATTACACTGTTTTAATATCTGAGTTAGAAAATCCTATTCCATTATTAATACTCTATTTGTACATTCATGTGGTAAAGAAATTTAACAATAATGAAAGTATGTTATTTTTATTTGTTTGCATTTATAGGTTTCTCATTATTGTTAAAAGTCCTCCAGATTTGTATGAAAAATAATGAGGTATGGAATCGTTCAAATATACTGTCCTAACATTCATCTGATGTAACTGAAAGAACTCAGAAGGGAAGTTCGGCACACAAAACCGACGCCAATACTTCATTATTTCCAAGGAAACAGACTACTACTTCCACGACAGTAAGGCAATGGTTTCCAACCTTTTACTGAACGCCTATGAAATCCTGATTTTTTATTACTAATATGAATGCTGATAGTGATTCATGAAGTGATGTATTACTAAGCATTGTTATGGCTGCTGGAGACATTGAATGGTACAATTTGTCTCAAAATTGATTTTGTCTAATTACTAAAAGCTTCAGGATTGTCAAATATAACAATATTGCGGCACGCCCTATGGAACTGCGCGATACACCGATTGGGAACCACTGCAGTAAAATACAAATATATTTAACAAAACGAGAGGTACCGTATGCTATATGATGAGATGTCCAATCTCAATTCCTCATTTTTACTATTAATTCGTGAAGTCGATACAATTTGCAAGCAGAAATGAACTAGAGGGTGACTTTTGCATCCAGACTAATTCTAAAATATATTAAATCTGGATTAATACCTATTTGGGAATGATAAGAGGCAAACTGTTGCAAAACGTAAATACCGGTATAGATGAGAAAAAAAATGTTGGATATATCTGTGTGATTTTCCGTGGGTAGTGGATCCTCCAATTTTCGTCAAAGAGAGCATTAATCTTGGTCAGGAAAAATGAGCAGTAAGAAAACTGATATAAGAACTAAACGTCGCCACTCAAAATCCAGTCGGTCAAAATGTCGTATGGTCAAACCTAGCTTTATCTATTATAAAGATAACCAAGAAAGTTCTGTCGCTTTCTTGTGGGGGGGTCTGTGTTCAATTGGACCTCACACCGTTAAGTTGAATGCGAATGGAGATAAAGTCAGTTGTTGGTGTGGGTATATCCAACATACTACCTGGTTGCGGCAGTTCTGTCACATCGTGAACTTGCGTAAGGACAGAATGAACATGGGACCTCCACAGAGCGTCGTAAGGGCTCCGAGTACGTTGCTGTACGAGTTCAAACTATGGTCAAACGCCGCTATAGCGGGGCGGAAGATATGCCAGGCCTTTGGTGAGGGTTTCGTAACTACGCAGACAGTGAAGCGGTGGTTTAACAGTTTTAAGGACGGTGACGAAACACACAAAAATACATCACGTGCCGGAAAACCAACATGTAAAATGAAGATCTTCAGGCAGCAATTGAGGCGAACAGTGGCCAGATATGTGAGGAATTTGGGCTATAATTTAGTGTGAGTGGAGAAACCATTCGGCAGCACCTTCATCAACTTGGGAAGCGATACATTTTGGGTCGATAGATCCCTCATGATTTGACTCCGGGCCAGAAGGCAAAGCGAGCCGACACCAGTGTTTCTTTGCTGTCTCGTCTGAGGAAGGAGCCATTTCTGGATAGGGTGTTGACATATGATGAGAAGTGAGTCCTGTACGAAGCTCCGCGGCACCGCCATCATTAGTTAGGACCCCATGAACCGGTTCCAAAACAGCCGAAACCAGCACTGCACCAGAAGGTCCTCTTGTGTGTTTGGTGGACTGCTCGCGGCATCGTGAATCGGGAACTGCTACTAGCTTATCAGAGCATCAATGCAACTGCGGATGCAATAATGACTTCACAAAGGGGTCCCCGTGACACCATTCTACGTCTTGGATGGGGAAGCACTATTGCATCCGCAATACTCCCTGGACATTGCATCGTCCAATTATCATCTGTTTCATTTATTGGACAATCACCTTAGAGGACGCCAGTTCAAATCCCTAGTAGAGGTGCAAAGTGCACTTGATACTTTCTTCGCTTCAAGGCCTACCAAGTTCTACCGCGATAGAATCCATGGCCTTCCAGAACGTTGACAGAAGGTCGTCGATGTTGATGGGGACTACTTTTTTTTTTTATCTTCCAGGCACGTCTTAGGTGATATATCGATATTCGAAGATGGTGGGTGAAAAAGCGACAGAACTTTCTTGGTTACCGTTATAATTCGATGCAGACTGATATGCATATAACCGCTATATATTCTTCAACTGTATGTGACAACAGACAGGAAAGTCAACACTATTTCACAGACAAATTTTATTATATTTCTGAGTTTTAATTTTTATTTATTCTTTAGAATTCTTTTCGTTAGTTTCCTTAATATGCTTAAAAGTGGTAAGAATAAACCTACTTTATTAAATGAGGTTTTAAGAATTCTCCTAAACGATTTCAGCTACTTATTCTATAGTTTTTTTTTTTTTTCATTAAATCAAGCAGTAGAATAAAATTACTCAAACTGTTCAGGGAAACTTTCAATTACAACGAACAAGGTCGATCCACATGTAACACTTTTAAATAATATTGAACATACGTCAATTGCTTTATTTGAATAAATATTTTCTTAGTATGTACTTTTTCCCACAATGCCTAGCGGCTTTCTAGCCAAATCTTGAAACAAAACGTATAGCAGTTCCTATAGGTGTGTAAAAATGTTTTCGTAAGTTAACAATTTGTTAAGTAAAGGTCAGATCTCAGAATCACTCGTTTGTAGTTAATAATAACATGGGTTAAATGACATATGTAGAAAATGTCCATTTCTCGTAGAAAATTACACAATTCTCTTCGTACAATTCCCTACTCCGCATTCAGAAGAGGTATGTATGCTCATTGGAGGTTGAACGTAAGAATCTACATTTCGAAACCTTCGGCATATGTAGAAGTGACGTGGTCAGTCTTACACTCTGGGAGCATTTTTATTTCCCAAGATGTCCTATGCAATGACTTGACAGGTTGGTGAAACCTTTAGTTGCATTGTGGACGTGAGTACAGAACAAATTTACCCCATTGAGGATTGAACTTGAGCTTCCCGTTTGATTGGGAAACGTCTTATTAACAATGCCATAGCAAATCTTGTATTTCATAACAAAAGAACGTCATTCATTATTGAACATTATTAACACGCTAATTCTCTGAGGAACACCGGACATTATAAACTTCACGTAAATTAGAGCTTTCTCGTGGCTCATCAAATTTCTGTCGGGAGCTCAAATGGTTCAGATCCCACTTTAAGCTTCAGGACCATGTCTAAAGCCCCTCTGCTCAACGGGACGCTAAACCCTAACTCAACTCAATAACTTCATTTAAATTATTATTGAATGTGTTCTGTGCAATCAGAAAAATATTTTGATACTGTCTTAAACGAAAAATCCAAACAGAAAGTTTAGAATGTCAACAAACGAGTAATACTGGGAAGGAAGAGCAATTTAACATTATTTTCCCAGTTATTTGAAAATATACATTCCTAAACATAGGTAGTATATAAATATGTTAACCGTGTGTGTATGTGTGAAAATGATTCTGGAACAGAACTTTTAAAAGGAATTTGCCCACATTACATTTACCCACCAATAGTGCACATAGCCCCCAAAATAAGGAGAAAAAAGTATTTAGTTATGCTAAAGATAAAAGGACAAAAAATACACATATATAAATAAATTATTTTGACAGAATTTAATACCTCTAAGAACAGCAGCTATTTGCGACATACGGGACGCGTTCTCCCGACCTTACACCTATTAAATTCAATTGCATTTGCGACCGACTTTGCACCTTCTGATGCTCAAACAGAGAGCTCCTGTATTTCTGGTTTTATATATCCAGGGTATAACGTCAAATAACTAGAATTGGCCGAGGGTGCTAAGCTGATCGAAAGCACTACTTGCCGACCTAACGTAATAAATTGGAAGTAACATGAAATAGTTTTGATTAAATGCTTTACACGTTAGGAGCTTTAGAAAGGAATAATTATTGATTTAATTGAAAATGGGGAAATTTTATGTAGTCAAAATTTGCAAGTAGCATCGGGGAAGGAAGTCTAAGATTCCTGGAGAGAAAGATACATGGGAGATGGGAATACTCTAAATTACCGCTCGACTGACGTAGTAACGTTAATGCTGAGTACTGTGTTCAATGACACTTTGTTTGTTGATACACAAAGTTCAATAATAAATAAAATTCATCATTAAAAATATTTTAAAAACCTAGCGAAACGACCATCAGATTTATTATTTAGCAATATGCATGATGTAAAACCCAAAATTGAATCTAACGAAACGATTGTCAGATTTATTATTTATTAATATACACGACATGAAACCCAAAATTGAATCTAACGAAACGATTGTTATATTTATTATTTATTAATATACACGAAACGATTGTCAGATTTATTATTTATTAATATACACGACATTAAATCCTAAATTGAATTTAATGAAACGATCGTCCGATTTATTATTTGCTAATATAAACGACGTTAGACTCGTCATAAACGAATAGTTAATAATAATCAGTAACTAAGAAAGACATAATATTTTTCAAGACAAAAGATTAGCGTACTCAGAAAACACTCCAATAAAAATCCTAGTATTGTGTAAATCTTTATATAATGCTTGAAAATCTCAAAATATTTGGTTGGTTGTTGTTCCACTCGATCATACTTTAAAATCCAATGACACCTGACATCTTTCACTAGAACATGTTATCCTGCTGTTAAGTATAACAACATCTATTGTGTAAATATTGTTGTTAGTAGTACAATAATTCCTGCACCACGCCACAGAAAAAAAAAGTTAATAATAATTAAACGGGTTGTTAATAAACAAATTAAGCAAATATTAACACTAAAAGTAATTTTTATTGATAAGCATGAACATAAGTGACATAACCAAATAATATAAAAAAATAAGTTATAAATGAAAAATAGTATAAAAAAATAAGTGTGCTGAAATAATACTTTTCACTTTAGACGAAAAGGAAAACGCAACACTTTACGAAACAAGAAAAATCACAGTTGTTGAACATAGCCTTGCAGGTACATTTCATACAATATATCAGATTATATACCAAACTTCAGCAGAATAACAGAGTATTTCTCACAAATGTATTAGATGCCACTGTTTCTTTACTTCACGTAGTTCAACCCTGAGAATATTCCAATAACCTAGCATACCATAAGATCAAATAATACTGATAAGTCTTCTCAAATGTTGAACTACTTATAACTGTAGTTCTTAAGTTGCTTACACAACATTCAAGTATTATAGTTTAAAAGGGAGGGGAAAATCAAATAAAAAATAGAATCATCCTACTGCTGCTTGCATTCTTGGACGCTATGTCGGTTGAAAGAGTGCCGCCGGGGCAAAGTGAGGCTGCGCTTCACCTTGGGACACTGTTGATCGGTAACGGGTTGTTGCGATTTATCCAAGCCATACGATGCCAAAGAAACAGTCCTGTAGAATAATAGGGAAGTGGTAATCAAGCTTACATGCGCTGAAATCATAAAGCACTGCGCTATATAATCCTGCACACGGATGGAATTGTTTTCTTTTGCATTTTGTGATAAGATATTTCGACAGGAGACACACGTAGAAATTGTTTCGCACTACTACGAACATTTCGAACATTCTCAAGCTGAGAAACTTAGTAGTGAGTATTTATTGCCCTCTCAATTTAAAGGTTGTTCATTTATCTTCAATATTCTAACTTTTCTTCTGTTTCTTTACAGTTTAAGGTATCGCAAAAATTAAAGAATAACATAAAATTTCTACATAATTTCTTACGTGTTGCTCAATACGTTGCTATTATTAGCACATTTTCATCAGCAATGTATATGTAAAAAGTTCATATGTTCATATTGTATCTTAGTAGAACTTTTATTCAAAATTGTATTAGAACTGTATTAGAAACAATTATCATATATTATTTTGTTGAAAAAAATTGAAGATGACATTACAAGGACCTCACTATTCTGCGTCAATCTAATAAAATTCACCTCATTTATCGTAACTCCAAGTAACCACAAAACAAAAAGTAAAATCGAAAAATCAACTGACAATAACATATCTAAAACTCTCCTCAATTTAAAGCATAGCATCTTTTTAAGTTTTAGAACGTTACTGATCGGACGTCCTTACGCAACTGGGATTACGATGGATGGGATCTGCCATTTGCGTCGAGCATCGAACTACGCAGGTAGCTGACGATCGTACAGCTAGCGAGTGTGCAGATTATCATCAAGTCCGCTACCTTGAAAAAGGTAGGTCCTTTCCCATCCTGACTATCCCATTTCCAAGAAAGCCGAACTACATAATTAGTCAGACCACAAACTTCGATTTGTCTAATGTTACATTTTCCAAATTTCAAGCAAAACGATTAATGGCACGAATTTTCATCTTAACTGGAATTCAATCAGAACAACCCTTTTATCTCGAAGTTTACCTTCGTATCACGAGAAGCCTAAGTAGTGCCTTTAAAGATAAGAATATAAGCACCGAATTTGTGTGTTCATAGAAGTATTGACCGTCAATAAAGAGGTTACTAATTATAACCCTGTGAAATACATAAATTATATTATATATATATAAGCACTACTCGCGATAAAAATAGCTATATTATGTACAGTATTAGCTAAATGTTTTGTATAAACACCATAGCTCTGAAGCATTCTATTTAGTATTCTGATTGTTCTAAAAGAATTATCAGAGTACAACTATTATTATTTCAGAAAATTCGAAACGACGAAAGGTTAGTGATACACAAAACGAAAGAATAAACTACATCTTATTTCTCTCTTTCATCTTCTACATGCTCTGTGTAGCTTTTACTCACTTAAAATAAACGTATTTCATATTCCAACACTTGCAACACAGACTAAAATTACTGTGTGAAAGTAACTGCACAGCATTAAAACAATAAGATTTGGCATCCTCTGCGCAGTACATTTTATTTCACTGTACACTGGACCTCTTTCCCTAACTGAGTGAAGACAATATTCATTCATCTATTCCTTCATCGGAGTGTTTTGTTAGCTATTCAACGAAGTGTTTCCCTAAGTGTGATTGCTGAAGTGTACCCGGTGGCTATATTGCCTAATGCCATTCAAATCATCTGATTTACCACTTAGCCATTTCTCTTAAATTCTTCTCAACTTAAATTACATGAATATCAGGTGGAAGCATAAGTAATGAGTACCAGTGAGATGCCTTATTTGCGTTTATGTAATATGTTAATACGTTGAATTTTCGCCGACTCCCTATCAGCATTTTTACCACGTAATGGTTAAATACATGATATTTACTAAAATCACACCGCAACACTATACCACACTCAAATAGATTTCCCTATACTCCTATAGACAACTTCTATTTCTTACGCAGGAACATGCATAATTTTATACAACGCAGACAGCTTGAGATTTTAGTAAATCATATGATACCCTCACCTTTTAAAAAGGTTTTATCCAATTTACCTATATTAAACATATATAAGAATGGAAATACCGAGAATCACAAGTGCGTACTCAAATTATTTCCCAAATTACTGACATAAGGTGGATATATATAATTTGTTGATCATAGTACAAATAGTTCGATCGATTCATCTAAGCACCTAAAAGGAAACCAATAAAATCAGCATAAAAATACTTCCATGAAATCAATATAACTCCTCCGGGTCGCAAAAGCAACAAGAAATTTCAAGATGAGCCTCTAAACGCTCTTCTGCTGAATAACGAACAATTACAACTGTCAGAAGATAACTTAATGCCAGGTACAATCCAACATTTTAATAGGAGCAGAACAGTAGAACCAAATATTTAGTTAATGTGGAGTCTCCTGCGATTATCAATAAAACATTAAGGCAACGTGGGAAGATTGTACAATTTACTGATAAATCACACAAAAGAACCTGAATTGTTTTTAAAATAGTTTGAGTTCTTGAATTGATGGTGCAATTAAGAATTTAACTAACCCCTTTATGAATACTTCTTTCTTTCCTATTTTTTCAAGATTCATTTATATCGTCTGGTTTTTACCATTTACGGAAGGTATTAGCACAACTCTTCAGAGAAATGACACAATATAACCACAGGATCGTTTCTCTCTAAGAAGTTTCCTCATCTTTTCAATTTAAAGACATTCTTTATTTTCATTATTTTTGTTCCAGTTTTGTTACCAGCTATCAAGGATACACACGGAAACAAAAGCTAGGGTTTTATAAACTTTTACAAAAATGTAGAACTAAGTGTACGTAAAATATATTATTTTGTTTAAAATCTAAAATACATTTACAGATTTGAAAGTGACAACAGATGAGATATTGCTTTCGATCATGATAGTAGAGATCATCATAAGATTTCTGGGGATCTAGAAACGTGTACTCATGTTTTGTAATTAGTTGATGCTATTCTATGATGTTGAAGAACTTGGGACTACAAACAATAAAGAACAGTTCAACTAACTTTTTTCCATATCTGAATACCAAACTTAGTATATTCAGCTAATATTGATGGTGAAATTCCTATTTTTTTGAGTGGAATTTATCTTTCGACACCATTAATGAACTATGTAACTTTTATATATAAAACTGGTACTTAACCAAGTGCACCAGTGGGTACACTAGTGTTGATGTAAAGTTATTTTTTCTCTAACTGTTTGAGATTATGACCTTACTTCGTCCTTATCGAAGTTTTTCTAACTTTTGAGATAACATCAATTATTTACTAAACATTTGTACCCTACGTATCCTTCTTTAACACCTTGCTAATCTCCAAAATGTGACTGTTATGGGCAAATGCAAATTTTCTTCTATTGTCACTTTACAACATACGAGGAGGGGGTGGGGAATTAGATAAGTTTCCGGCCTAAATGAACTCATATTTCAAAATACTTATAGTATGTTATATAACTATATTTTAGAAGGTATTTTGCAAAAAATAGTAAATGTACTTTACATACTTCTCTTTTGTTGCAGGTTTGAAGTGGCCATGGAGGAGCACATTGAGAATTTTACCAAGTGTGAGAAGACAGTAGTCATCAAATACCTCTCCTCAAAGAATATGGGAGTGAAGAAAATTTTTTTAGAAAATTCACACAGACAATGGCCAATTACTGTTCTTCATATAGCACAGTGAAATCGTGGGTAACAGAGTTCAGGATGAGCACCGAAGATGAGAAGTGTGGAAGATCCGAAAACAGTGAACACTGCGGATCGTGTGCACGACATAATCCTTGCAGACAGGCAAACTAGTCTGTCACGCATTGCAGAGACTCTGTGGAGCGTGTGCATTACTCGTGCATGAAGAACTTTGTATGAAAAAAATTGTCGGCAAAGGGGGTGTTTAAATTCCTCACAGCTGAGCAGAAGCGGACAAGACGGGAATGTGCAGAGTGTTGCGCCGTTTCTCAGTGAATGCTTCCAGCTTTATTAAACAAATTGTTACTGATGATGAAACGCAATTATGTGTGTATGATCCCGAGACCAAAACTCAATCTATGCAGTGATGCCATAGTGGGTCACCAAGGCCGAAAAAAATCCGCAGAGAAAGTGATGGATGTCATTTTTTCGGATTGTAAGGAAATAATACTAAACGAATATCTGAAAACAGACACTACATTGAATGCTGAAAGATATGTGTGAACCTACTGTAAAAACTGCGTACAGCATTGAAATAGGCGAAGAAACTGTCCAAACGCATCGCCTTCTTCCAATGCTCCTTGTCACAAAGAAGCCATCGCAATGCACAAACTGGGTGAACTAACGTTAGATATTGACCATTCCCCTTATTCTCCAAATCTGGCCCCCTCAGACTACTATCTTTTCTCAAGACTTAAGATGCACCTGAAAGGAACTGAATTTAGAGACAAAAATAATGTCACAGCAGCTACAGAGGCATGGTTTGCAGCACAAGACAAAATGTTTTATTATCATGGGATAGAATTGTTGTAGGATCGTTGTACTAAGTGTGTCGACCTACATGGCAACTACGTTGAATAAATTGCTATCATTGTGTACCTGGCATCATGTTTTCACTCCGAGGCCAAAAACTTATTTAACTCATCTCATATATTTTTCGTTGTAATTAAAGGGTGAGTTCTATGCAATTCATGTCACATACTGTAGTTTCTTTCTGAGGTTGAAATTTGGTTAACCCGTCTCGAAAAATCAATGCATTTTCCGAACTTCGATTTTACAATAATGAATTTAAGAAGTTTCAGCAATATAAGTCAATGCACTTGCTTAGCATTATCCAAGCACCGTGTGTTCGTTGCGAAAAATGACGTCCGAGCGAAACAAGCTGATCTTGCAGTTGGTGACGCAGTAAAATCTCTAATAGGCATGAGACACTGCTTGAGTGACAAAACTAAATAAAACCAAAACATAATTTGAAAATAGTTAATAAAACAGCTAATGTTATGGCAACTAAACACAAAAGTTTATTAAGAAGAACATAAAATACACAGACTGTTAATTATCCAACACAAAGAAAAATTAACACGAGGCCAAATTAGGTAAACACAGATATTACGAATAACAAGCAGACACAGGGTGACAATAAGACGAAACATAAAAAAGACACATAAAAAAAGCACACAGGGGTAGTGCACCAGAAGACTATATATATATGGTCTGTCGGTTAGATCAGGCTATTTGAGAAGGCAAGGCGTTAAATATAAATGACCATTTCTTTCTTTCCCCCTTTTCATGCAGAGTAGTGCAAGTTTGGAAAGTTCGAACACAAACACTACTAACCTCGGAAACGGAAAGAATTGCTGTGTTCTTGACCACACAGACTCATTGTCATCGCTGTAGAGAGATATAAAAAATAAAAAACAAAAGATCAAAATCCTGTTCTCATTTTTTTTTTTAATGAACTAATTCCCTTTCCCACTTCTAACTTGATTCACGGTTGAAGTTTCCTCTAATAGAATTTGTGAGGAAGTGCACCGTTCTCCATATTTAATTTAACGAAAGTCATCCAGAACGTAGTACTAGTTTTGTAATGCAGAAGGTACCGTAAGATTTCTTAACATTATCTTCTATTTTATATGTACACGCATCAAGAACATTTCAAGAATTAATTTGAATTTACATATACATTACTGTAATGCTCGCCACCAATGAATACTAACTTCCTTCTTTGGCTTTGATCCATTCAGAAAATATTTTATTGCCAAACGTTCTTAAATTTCGTGAAAACATGAAAAACTCATTCAAAACCATATCAATCTTTAACCCTTTTAAATTATATCACCTATTTTTAGGTGATAGGGAAGAATCTTCATTATTCGATTAAAAAAGTACCAATGAAACATTTTTACTTCGGTTGTTTGTTTGTTTAAGCCTGGAGGCATTGTAGAACACGTTAAAAATGCTTTTACGCCTTTCTACATAGAGATATTGGGTGTGATGACGTCATAATTTAATTTTGTTGTTATGACTATTTTAAATATATTTTGGCAGGCTTACTTTTGCACCTGATTGAAATTCTGCACACATATTCAGTGCAACCCTTAGTATTTTTCAGATTTCTTTCTTCAGATCTGTATTAAACAGGGGGGTCCAGAGGGACCAAAAGGGGATTTTTTTAAAGATAAAGTCCCTTTTCGCGATTTTCCCGTTCCAAATACATGGAGACATGTGAATGGTACCGTTTGAAAAACTGTTTTATTCTGAAGAGAATGATGTACGAACCATGATCCTAGGATAAATAGGAATGTCTCAGGAATTTTTTACCTGAGATCCTGTTTTATACGTGAATCTGGGGTATTATGGGGATATTTTTTGGCGGGCTTACTTTTGCACCTAAATTGAAATTTTGTACACACATTCAGTGCAGTGCACAAATTAGTATTTTCCAGATTTGTTTGAGATCTCTGCGTCAACACAGGGGGTGTTTCAGAAGGGCAAAATGTAAAAAGAAGGGATATTTTTTTTAAACAAAAACTCCCTTTTTCATGATTTTCCCGCCTCAGATACACGATAAAGACATGTGAATGATACCGTTTGAAAGTATTCTATTCTGAAGAGAATGGGGTACGAACCATGATCCTAGGATAAATAGGAATGATGCTGTAGCTGCTTGACTGAGTCTATACTTATAAATTTTAGGTATTTCATTAGATAATACACTTCTCTGCCTAGTTGCTCCTACCTTCTTGTGACACAATTCTTAAACTGAAGGAAGTAGTCATTTATAATGGATTGGTGGCGACGGTCTTTAACGAAAGAATAGACAATCTATCACAACATGTAAGTGACTAAATGTTCAGGGTAACAGTTAAATAAGCAATTTTTGCATGAAGACACGCTCGGAAATTTAATTAATAAAATCACTTACTCTTGGTTTTAATTTCCATAGAATCCTTACAATATTTAGCTTGCGACGGACTCATGAAGTCTTAGTCATGGTGGTTAAACACTGGACCCCCCCCCAAAAAAAAAAGTTTATGGGGCCGCGATGGTTCACTGGTAGAACGTTCACCTCTGGTGTATGGGATCCTTGGTTCGATCCCAGCTCGCGCCAAGTGAGCTTTGTGGTGGACAGACACCGTGTGCATGGGTTTCCTCGGGTTCTCACGCTTTCTCCCACTTTGTTGATTTCACCATTTCACTCACTTCTCATTATCACCGATTCCTTTAGCCTAGCCGGCATAACCGTGGGACGTGAAACTTAAAGAAAGATTTCATTTCATTTCATTTTTCATTTTAAAAAAAGTGTAGAATAGTGTAGTAAAAAAAAAGAAGAAAAAAAAACAGCCACAATTTCAGTCATTGCGTTTTGTTTTTTCACTGCTTTGTCCCGGTGAGTTTGTTCTTTTCTATTTCTATCTTATTTTTGAACAAATGTCACCACAGAAAATCCGAAAGCTAGATAACGCACATGGACTCCACGCAAATTAAAATCAAGAGTAAATGATACCTATATAGCCTTGTTATTTTTAAAAAAAAAAAATTTAAATGGATACTACTTTCTGGACGACCTCTGTTAGCGACGAAACACCTGCCAATCGCACTATAAAAAAAATCTCGGAAATATTCATTTAAAATACACAGTTTAACGTTTCATAATATGCGAATAAGAAAGAGTGGACAAATTGAATTTCTACTTTTGTGATACTTTAAAATAAAACAAGGCTACATCTAATAACGAAATAAAAATAAAATTTGACCAAAGCAAATACTTATTATTATTAATCTTGTTATAGTTTCGGCATTGAATTATTACCTCCATCAGTCACGTTACCTGATAATGTGTCTGATGAAGACAATAATATATACACAGATCAGTAATTATATGTGTTCGCTTTGATCATATTTTACTTCTATGTACGTTATATGTAATTTCAAAGCTACAAGGAGCAGCACTCTAATAATGAAGTGATTAATAAAGATCCTGTATGGCTTACTAATATACTGCAAGCATTACAAATTTTTCCAATAAAAATATATCAAACACTTTGCAGTGGTTACTTGATATTATCTAGAAGAAACTAACAAGTCAAAAGAGATGGCTTACTTCCACCCATATTTGACTTTTTTAGGATTTCTTTCTAATACTTCAATAATTTAAGAACTGTTAAGACCCTGGCAATACAAAACATTTGTATTACTGTAATATTCTGTTCAAAAACTACCGCACACAGATATCGCTGTATATTAGAACAGTGGAGTAAAATCTTTTTGAAAGTATACTTGTGATTTTGTTATACATCCGAGACTTATTTACATTTGGAATTCAGGATTTTACATATCGCCTGTTTCTTTCAAGAGTGATATAACTCAAAAATCGCCCTTACTGCCTTATGGACAAAAAATGAAAGCGGGAGCTTTACCCTGATATCTATCTCTGGTAAAAATTTCACAGATGTGCTTCCAAAACTGGGCGCTAGAAAGCACTTTTGTCGTTCTTGCACCAAGCTGTTTTCACTACGTTTCGAAATTTTCAAATGCTTCCCACGAAAAGTTGGGAAATTTGAGTTATGTCACTCTTGAGATAAACAAGCGTTATGTAAACTCTGAATTCCGAACGTAAATAAGCCACGGATATAACAAAATTACAGGTATACTTGCAAAAAAGATTTTTACTCTACTGTTCCAACATACACACAATACGCAGTATATAAACAATAACGAATTTGGCTAGCTATCAGAAAATAACAACCTGAAATTCATGACTTAACAGGCATAATCACTGCGAAATTAAAATACAGCTAATCTTACAATAATTATGTGATATTTTCAAATAGATAAAAGATAATCGAAATGTGGAACAAGAGCGCGCTAGACAATATTTTGCATGAGGTACCGTTATCACGAGTCACCTTTTGTACATTTCCGTTTGCAGCCATTTAAAAACGAGAAAATAAATGTCGATTTTCTAAATGGCTAGAAACCGAAAGTAGATAAGTGAGTTGTGATTAACGGTATCATATGTAAGATAATATTGTCTAGCGAGCTCTTGTTCCACTTTTCGATTATCTTTTATCTATTTGAAGATCACATAATTATTGTAAAATTAGCGGTATTTTAATTTTGCCGTGATGGGATCTCTTAATGACCATCACACAGGATCAATATTAATCATAGCGCAATCTATTCTTTTACTGTGCTACAACTACGCCATTAACAGAAAAATAAAATGACATGTTACATCAAAAATAACTTAAAAATAAAAACTTTTTTCTCTCACAAAAGTAACATAAAAATCGATAAATGGACGATATTAAAGCACGCTTAGTAATAATCTGACTATGGGAAATAGATTTCTTATATATATATAAAAAAAAGTTTAAGCACTTACTTATACAAAATAAAAATATACAAATCAAAAATGAACAAAATAAATCCCACATGATTACTACATTTTAGATCTATAAAGCTCTAAAAACTCACAATTTCAGCTATTCATAATCTACTGCGTCATAATGTGAGGTGAGAAAGTGTATAGTTTATTGTTTATGAATTTCTATTTGTGTTAATTTACGTAACCCATTCTAGGTCAATGAAACTTTTTTTTTTTTTTTTTTAATTGGCACTTCAAAAGATTTACAAGGGTAACTCGTAAGTCTCGCAATATTCTTGTCAAAATATACGAGTATAATGAGAGCAGGTTAACATTCAAAGTATAGTCCCTCATGTTGGACTTCTGCGGCTACCTTTCTGCCAGTTCTTCGATTCCACATTCATACCACGTCTTGTACTCAGAGGCAAACGTTATTTTAGGAAATGTGCCATGGACCGAAACAGGTGGTAATCCGAAGGAACAAGGTCAGGACTATTTGCCGGGTGTGGGATCAGTGTGACGCCATTAAATTCCTAAATTTTTTGTTGCATTTTTCGAACAGAGTGTGGTTTTGGACTATCCTGTCCCAGAAGGACGTGTTTTCATTTGTCAATAAAGGATTATTTTTGGCGTAGTGCATCATATATTCGCTCCAACTGTTCGGAATAAAAGTCAATATTGATGGTACGATCGTTACGAAGAACTCGAAGTAATTAGCTACATGTAATTATACCACACACAGAATATGACTTTATGCTTGAAACGGCCCTGTTTGACGACGGGTTCTGGTGCTAGCTCTTGCTCAATCACTGCTTTTGCACACTGGGCCACTTCCTCACTTTTCGTCGCATATGACAATCCGTTTCATGAAACACACATCACGCGAATTTTGCAGTAGTTGTTGGCACGCATCTACTCTCCTCTGGGCCTGAGCTGAGATCAACTCGTGTGATGTAGTGAGCTACTGATGGTTTTCCCGAGTTCGTGAAGATGACGCACTACAGCGGACTGAGTCATGTCGAGTTTGTTTGACAATTGTCGTGTGCTGGTGGATTGATTTACCTCACTGGAGTGTTGTATGACCTCAGAGTCGATTACCCTGGAGCGGCTTGACCTTGGCTGATCTTCGACAATTTTTCCAACATTTATGAAATTTTGGAACCAACGAGTTGCTGTGCTGTGGTTCATTGCATCTTCCGCTTTCGATGGCATGTGTTTTGGGTTGCTGCCGCGTCATTATATCAAATTCAAACTTTTACAGTAACAGTTCACATATCAGACATTGAGCATTTTCTCTGCCATTAAAAACTGAATGAAGATTTGGACGAAATGGCAGCCTTCGTGTTAAACAGTCCGCTTTGTACAATATCTCTTGAGTCAGTCTGGCCTTGTACTTACGGTTGATAACACGCCTGCTGTTTGGATTGTGGAAATATTGCAAGACTTATGACTCAGCTTTGCAATAAAAGAAACAATATCCATTTCTGATTCATATTTCTTTACAAGTTCTCGAAAGAATACTAACTCTCTTCTTAAACAATTATTAAACAATAAAGTGGATAATGTTTATTTGTAAAGAAATATCAAATCTAAATGTCTCACTCACAAATGCGGAACTGAAACAAAGTTCTCATCTGTCGCTATACAAGTTAAAATATCCTGATAAAATTCTCTGTTTGCTGGATATGAGCTTCCTATAATAAGTTTCATAATTTTAGACCATCAAATTCTGTTAGTGACTGAGAAGTTCAAAAAGATAATTGGATGAATTATGTTCAGGTATGATATCAGAGTTTATCAACAGTATATTCTACTTATTATGTCTAAGAATTTTAGTACGATTGTTCCATATTTAGTTCACACAACTGTTGGATATTGAAACTGGATGGTATACCCTATATATTCAGCAGTAAATGAACAACTAAAAACAATACTTGGTGATATAGTTATGACAAATTAATACAGAAAACGGCGTTTTTTTAATACCATTTTTCCTCATCCAACGTAATACTGGGAGCTTAATTAATTAAATATTTTATGTTACAGTAAAATCAGAATGCTGTCAACATACCACAAGTTACGGTACTCATACTATACCTACTTCGAATATTTAATATTATTATTTCAACTGGCCAAATATTAAGCACAACTATAATCCAGAAGAGCATGACAAGAAATATTTAGAATAACAACAGTGAAATATATATATGAGCTTAGATCAAATATCTTTATTAGCAAAGTTTGCATTATTTTTAGTTTCCTGAGAATATTTAATAGTGTAATTGAAGAAGATAAAGCTAAAACAGCTAGAGATACGATCGATCTATTAAAAGTTCTTCCATTCGGTAATGGGTAAACTTTTTTTTTTTATTATTTATTTCTTTCTTTCTTACGGTGCTATATCAACACTGAAAAATCTGCCTTCCTCCCTACATGACTTACAATCCAGGACCACAACAACCTATACGTATTAAGAATGAATCTCGGTTTTGGGAAAAGAGATTTATAGTATTCGTAAGACACATGCTATTCTTAAACAAGTAGATTTGTGTATCCAACAGAACACGAGAAGTTCATTTTAAATTTTTAATTTATTAGAAAATTAGAGATAGTCCTACAAGGTCTGAACTTACTCAATATTAAATATTTCATACCAAATACTGAATATTCTTATCCATACTACAGAGTTTCTATGTATAACGAGTTCAAATTTTTTCCTTGATTAAATAATGCATTTATAATCAACTGCTTGAATACCACACGAATATCTAAAGAAAGGAAAAATATTTCATTAGATAAACATGTTACTTGAAATCTTAGTTAAGCATGTAGCAGAAAGGGATTTTGAAGAAAAACTTAATAGAAGTGAATAACTAATTCCTTTAGTCACAAAAGAATTATAAATTCTTAATTTCTTGAATGTTTTTCATGAAGAATTTCCCTAATTTCATTGAAACTAAGTTCATTCCTAAAACAAAACACTGTGATGAGTATTAAACATAAGTACTAAAGAGAAATACCTAAACAACAGTACGAAAAACTTATTTTTTCACAGAGGGAGGAATATCAACCTTTTCATGTAACTGTACTAATTGTTGCTGAAATATAGCTCTAGCAGAAATGTCAATGCTTCTACAACATAGTATATAGTACAGCGGCTACAGTTACAACAATAATAAAGAAATATCTAATTAGATAAGGCTACTGAACACAAAGTGTTTACCCTCGAAACAAATTTGTTTAGTTAAATTGTGGTGCGGTAACAAATATCTGAGCAGCAAATCAGCGAATATGAAACAAAAAAACATAATACTGAGAAAAAGTAATTTCAATAAAAAGAATTTCAATGATTGCATGAAAGTTTCACTACAGCAATTATAAGAAATTAAGAAATCCAATTCATAGGCAGCAAATATGATCGCGGAAGCGATTACAATATGTTCAATTGATCTTGAACAAACCTTTCCGAAAGTTTGTACTACAGAAAGACGTCTTCTTAGATACTGCCACAGAATCCTCTTACCTCAGAGATGGGAGCATTGGTACTGATTACTAAAAGAACATAATCACAAAATACAACTGTATATTACAACAGCAGATTAATGTTTACCTGTACGAAACCACTGTTACACTTTTTGAGCTGAGCGAGCGTTATCTTTTAGGTGTTCACGTGTGCGTTTCTGTTACAATAATTTTACTAGGATTTTGGCATCCAATTCTGCACAGCGCTCAACGAAGCGAGTCTCACGCTGAAATTTTATGGATGCCACTGAGAACTGCTGTCCGGAAAACTGTTTCTAGTAATATCTACCGGCTAGTTCAACATTTTCCTACAAGGCATCATCCTTGTGGCAATAACATTTTCATCGACTGGAGACTGAATTACGAATTTCACGCATTAGCACTTTTTATTAGATACTTTAGTATCGTTTATGAAGTTCAAAACTAATCTCGAATTATTATATGTTTATTATTAGTTTTTAGTTTCTAATGAAGTGGATAGTGTTTGCTGTACCCTATTTGTAGTATCTTTATTATTCGTAAGATTATATATGATAAATTTCCCTGATTATATATACGCTTCCCTGACTTTCTTTAATAAAATGTTCTTTCCTTGACTATCCCTGACTTTAATAAAATGTTCTTTCCTTGACTATCCCTGACTTTCTTTAATAAAATGTTCTTTCCTAAACTATTCCTGACTTTCTTTAATAAAATGTTCTTTCCTTGACTATCCCTGACTTTCCATGATGTAGAAACTCTGTTGTTGAACCGTGAATCGAACCTAAGTTTCTGGCTTACAATGTCGATGCCTTAACCATTATCCTACCAGCATGCTCCCTGAATAGCCAGTCTTGATATCAGTGCTCAACCCTTCAAACTACATGAGCTGTATGCTTGGACAACTCGATGTCTACAATACACTTCTGATGGTTGATTTGTATACATGATAAATACAGGTAATAACCGATTTTATACATCAATTCCTCTATGTGTGAATTGAATGATTATTATAGAGTGGGAAAATGTACGACTGGACCGCGAACCAAACCCGGGTCTCTGGCTTGCTGTGCTAATGACAATTCCCGCTAAGAGTAGTGCGGTTTTTTCACTCTTTGTTTGTCACTCAATTGACACCTACAGAAGAATTGGTGTGACGCAAAATAGCTATATCCTCAATTTATCAAATATAATACCAAGGGCAATTAGCTCCTTTATCAAGAATTCTGTCATGTGGAGATATCAAGGATCTACTGCGTCTTTGTTAAATGTAGGCCGGTGATCCGTCTCATACTAACTGAAATTTATGTTCTGCGCACTAATTATTGGTTGGCTCGCTCAGCTCAATTTCGTACTTCAAATGTCATTCATTACCTAATTATATTAGAAATAAACTTACTGCTACTTTGTAATGCAGGAAATTGATCAAAAGTTATATTTGCAGAAGTAATGTGCAATCGCGTGGAAAAGAAATCTGAACCTCAGCTCCAGTTCAGGCGCTCTACACTCTTGTCCATCAGTATTATATATTCTTCGTTCTCCTAAAGCTTTTCTTGCTTATCACAGCGTGATTACATACAGATGTGAGGAGAGAGGTTTTAAAATGAAGGCAAACTTTTGAGGCTCTCTACTTGCATCTACATGCACGTTGTGATACACACTTACAAGAAAGCATCCAAAGAACGAAGAAGTAATTTATAATTCACAAAAGGACAATGAAATCTTACTGACAGTTATTTATCATGCAAGACTTCACTGTTTCTCTAGCGGTACTTAGCTTCCGGATGTTGTCCACGCAGCTAAACGGAGTTAAATAAATACACAAAATATTGCGTATATGTTTTACATATATATAATCTTTTAAGTATATATAAAAAAATAAAGAATTAGAAGTACACTATGAGCGGTTTCGCAATTTTTTTTTTTTTTTTATCAGATTACAATTAGCTACTGAGAAAAATGAAATAAAATCTTAGTTTTACGTCTCACGATTATGCCGGTTGGGCTAAAGGAGACGGTGATGATGAGTAATGAATGAAATGGTGGAATGAAGAAAGTGGGAGGAAACGGGAGAACCCCGAGAAAACCCACGCACACGGTTTTTGTCCACTACAAAGTTCACTTGGCGGGGGCTGGGATCGAACCCGAGACCCCAAGCACCAGAGGTGAACGTTCTACCACTGAGCCACTGCGGCCCCTAGCTACTGAGATGCGTGCATGAAAAACATTGAAGTCCTATATGGTAATGGAAAGTGGCTTCCGCGATAAGACGTAATTATCTTTATCCATTCCAGTTACTAACATGAGCACAGAGCTTTGAAAGAGATGATCATGTTTTGGAAGATTACAGATTTTCATCCCGAAGAGGGGCATATAAGAGAAATCAAAACATAACTAATTTTGAAATCTTCCTTGATCATACATCATATTCAGTAATTGATACATCTAGTACCTACAAAAGTTATCTGTTTCTAAGTTCTTGTAATGAAGTTTACACAACAGTTATCACATGAAAAATCTAGCAGTAAATTCCGTAAAATGTAATTTTCATTCCGGTCATTTATTTCAACTCCACAAAGTTGGTAACTTTTTGTTAAATTTGGTTATAGGTTCTTCTATATTGTTTTTATACAAATTAGTACAAAAAATGGCACACATTTCCTTCAACTATGCAGAAGGGAGGAATAATATCCAGAATGGAAAACAAAATTGACATTAAGTATTCTGCCTGGGACGATTTTTTATTTATTTGTTTGTACCTGGAAATGTTCCTTCCAGGTTTCTCGATCTTCTGTTTCCTCTTTTAACTCTCAATATTCTATTATATTTTTCAAATCGTCAATCAGTTGTCTTCTTCTTCGTATTCCTCGCTTTCCTTCCATCTTTTCTTTTAAGATGGTATGAAGTTAATTTCTTCGCAAGATGTAACCAATCCAATTTGCCTTCCTACGAAGGATGCTGACTACAAGTGACCTCTTCTCTCCTATCTGTTTTAAAACATCTTCGTTTGTTCTCTCTTGGTCCATTTTATCTTCTCCCAACACCACATTTTCAAGCACTCTAAATATTTCTTCTCTAACTTCCGTAATGTCCAGGTCCTTGAACCATACAGTCCAATGCTCCATATATAGCACTTGATCCATTTCTTCCCAAGTTCGATATTGAGTCTGCTAGCTAAGAGTCATCTTTTCTTGTTGAATGTTTTTTGGATATGGCAATTCTTAACCTGATCTCTTTGGTGCAGTAAGTGCCCTTGTCAAAATATTTCCCAGATACTTGAAGACTTCTTAAAGTTCTCATTGTTCTACTTAGATCCATAAGGGCGCATTTCCACGGTATATTCTCATGACTTTCGACTTTTCGATGTTTATTTCCATTCCATATAGTTTCCCCAGTATCAACTATTTTGTCAATCATCTTCTATATTCCTTCTTCAGATCTGGCTATAATAAAGGTATCATCTGCATAGCTGATCTTGTTAATGATCTGCCCTCCAATCTTGAAATATCCAATTCCGATTGATACTTATTTCATTAAACATTCACTGTAAATGTTGAATAATTCGGGCGACATACTACATCCTTGTCTGACTCCTCTTCCAATTACCACACTTTTTGTTTCTCCTTCATTCAAGCGCAACTTGACTCGTTGTCCTATGTACAGGTTTCGAGTGAGTCGTGGTCTCTCCAGTTAACTCCGATTTCTTTTCAGAAGTATTTTCAGAAGTTTGTCCAATTGACCCGGTCGAAAGCTTTTTGACAGTCGATGAAGCACAAACACAACTCTTCCTTCAGCGGAAGAAATAAGTGAGAACGTCAGGGGGGCGGAAAAAGAGTGTCGATGGCTGTGCTATTGATATACTACAGATACTATATCAATTAAAGGACAAATAATTGTAAAATGTAAATTTTAATGAAAACTACTCAATTGTCCCTTGTGACCTTAATGAAGAATATATCCCTAGCTATCTTAGGAAGATAATGGACTGATACATTACTACCAACGTGGAGACGAGTTTGGATGGAACAATTGTTTCCGCATAGGCAAATTTCAATGGTGAAAAGAAGTATGGGTAACAGCGATACGGATACCATTCCATCATTAAAACAAAAAAAAAGTGTGTTTTTCACGATAATATTGATAAGCCAGTGCAAGGAATCCAAGCGTCAATTCCACTACGGAATGACGCGATATCAATATTTACGAAGCCCTATTATATATCACATAGGTTGAGATACAGTAAAAACAAATTTAAAAAACTCCTAAAGCAAACATTTCGGAAAAAAAATCCTATTCCGGATGATGTGATAATCTGGAGTGCGTCTGTAGAAGAATGCTTTTAACGAACCATGAAAGTCCTCGATAAATGTTTGAAGTTGAACGAGTTCATAGAGAAAAGAAGCTGATTTTTTCAAGCAAGGAATTATCTATTTGGTTTTTTGTATTACAAGAAGATGGAATTGTGCAAGAGTAAAAGTCAATTATTGAGGCGCTAACCAACCTCCTTACAGTTACAGTTCTTCGGACTAGCGAACTTTTTTATCGCCAAAATTTACCCTCAATTTTCCCGAAAACTCCATCCTTATTTTTGTTACGAAAGAGTGTACGCTGGTCTTGGTCAGAGCAGCATCAAGCAGAATTTACTTTGGTCAAGGACTGCATAGCAAAACCAGAAATCTTACACTCTTTTAATGAAGATGCAGAGGACGTTTTTATGACTGATGCTTCACCAACAGTGTAGTTGTCTTTAGCCAAGTAAACAAATATGTACACATCGTCAAAATGCGTCTGCTACCTTATCTTGCGCAGAATGCATCACAATTCGAGTGCGAAGCTTTGGCAGTGATTTTAGCAGCATGCAAATTCCATAGGTTTCTTTATGAACAACTCAAATTACCGAGATTCCCAGCAATTACGCTGGATTTTTAGAGTTAATTTACCACCGACTACCGCATCGCCTTGTTTACAGCTCTGGTTTCTGTTGATGATGCATTACGATTTCGAAATCATCTATAGGAAACAAGTAAAGGTAGTAGGCTTTTTGTCACATTTTCCGTTATCTGAAGATACGGGAAGATGAAGCTGTAGTAAAAGACCACCTTAGCCAATTTGATTCTTTCGTGTTGATTGAAGAAGAAATTATATGTGAGATATCGCATGGTAAGTGGTGTGGTTATAAAAAGCTTCAGTTGACTGAAGTTGAGTGGCCGAAAAAGTTACCAAAACACCTCGATATCAAGGAACATAAAATTTTCTTCAAGTTTTTTTTTTTTTTTTTTTTTTAACAGTAGGAGCATTTGTTATTTCTCAAATAATATATTGTGCAGACATTAATCGGTTCGTTCAACAATGTGAATATTCTATTGCCAGGCAATGTTAATATGCCACACAAGAGAGAATATCATAGTTGGCCAAAAGAAGCACGTCAATAGGAACGTATTCATCATGATCGCCTCTATATGTTTGGTTTCTCCATTTTACTTTTGATTGATACATGTACAAAATGGGTTAAAGTTTGGATTGCGGTTTCCACTAAGTGCACTGACACACAGCAGAAAATGGAAGAAGTGTTTCATCTATTAAATTTTCTAAAAACTAATGTCACTGATAATGATCTCCTTTTTTCATACGATTCTTTTACCTCATACTGCGGAGAACGAAATATCAGTTTGGATCACGCTCTGCCATACTATCCTGAAAGCAACGGGTCGCCGAAAGGACATACAGTCTATTAAAAAGTATTACATTAAAGATGATTTTTTTTTTCACAGACAAGTAAATGGATAAATAAAAATAAATAAATAAAGTTTCAAAAGTGGATCAATCATATTAATTACTTGTTTTGGCATGTCGTACCTTCGCAGAATCAGAAGGCATCAGCTTGCTTACCACTGCTTACAAGCCTAGTATTTGGTATAACATTTTACGGGAGATACACAGGTGAAAAAAACACTCCATGGACGGGATACCGAGAAAGTGAAAGTGAAAAACGGTGTAAGTCAAAAATCACACGAGTGATATTCCAAAAGTTTTAACAGAAATCTTAAATAAGAAGATAGGGAGAAATATCTATTAAGTTCTTGTTAATAGTACTAATAAAACTTATTATAGAATCAGATTCGAGCTTGAATAGGCCTTTCAATGCGAATGGTACTACACACTTGACCTAGCATTATGAGGCCAGTGGTTCTGCTGTATTTCCCTATACGAAGAACAAACCTTGGATGAGAGACTACATAAGAGCAGAAAAAAACTTGTAAATTCAAATACCAATAATACTTCGGAACGTTGTCAGGGGAGAATTTTTGGGCGCTCTCAAAGAAAGAGGGGACCATTGATCGTTTAGGAAATGAGTGTTTCTTAAAAAAAAAAAAAAAAAGGGGGGGGGCGACAAGTGTAATTAATCTTGGTACTGTTATATGTTATTATATAGAAAAAGTTGATAAAGATATCGACATTATAAAATAGTTGTTGACCTTGTATTTGTCAAATAGATGTGTACGTTATGGAAATATATATATACTATAAATGTATTCTGATCTTATTATGTGTTGCATCTGATCATTAGTCATAATGGGTTAGAGTTTCTGTGGATCCAATGTTGTTCGAGCATAAATCGATTCATTTCGTACAGCAGAAATACTGTGTTTAGGCACAAATGACCTCTTTTTTTCTCAACGTAACATGTAGTTTAAAGAGAAATCCACTCTTTAAGATTTAATTTCGCGACAAATACAAGCTGTATTAAGGCGAAAGGTAGTCAACACCGTTAGATGTGTATAAAAAATTATTGCAAAATTTAAAGTAGTGATTGACACCAACCGTGACATTATAGAACTACAAAAGTAAACGGAGTAAAGGTGGCCTATTACCGTCATATGGCTGCATATGTATTGGAAATGAGCAGATACATTTCCATGCAGCAACAGAAATGAACATAATCAATTTTATTTCTAAGATTTTACGATGTATACTGCGTTGAATATAAACGATACATCAAGAAAGTTTATTTATTAGTTGTTACTCTCTTCATCAATAGTACTTTTATCTTAACTGATACTTTCGAGGACCATGGAACAGATCTCTTGTAATATAAAGAAATACCTTAATTTCTATACACTATACGCTTTTTAAAATACATTCGCCGTATGTCGAACTGCCTGTCACACTACCAACTGAATAGGACAATATTTTAAATTGAATGCAATGGTGGAATGAATAAAGTGGGAGGAAACGGGAGAATCCCGAGAAAACCCACACTCACGGTGTCTGTCCACCACAAAGTCCACTTGGCACAAGCTGGGATCGAACCAGGGATCACACACACCAGAGGAGAACGTTCTACCACGGAGCCACCACGGCCCCAGGTAGAAAAATAGAGTATTGCTTCGTCCACCCGAGGCTTCCTTGAATTTCTGTCTTAAGAACTTCATTTTTTGGCAATGTGCTAATGTGTTCCAAGTACCTTACTCTACGTCTGTCATCTCTGAATTTTAATCTGTATTTTCCGACAATTGATAAACGATCCTGATGCAACTCAAAAAATAGGCAAACTTAAGTCTTCTCTATAGCAATGGAAATTCAACACTTTCTTGCCACGAGGACTTCTCTCAAATTCAGCTACGGTTCCTACACAATATTAAAACAATTTCTTTTTCAACAGTAATATCAACCTTTTACTTCAAGCTTCTGGATCACTATGACCGAAGCCCAAGCCTAAATACTCAACTGCATTAAAAAATAGTTTTTTTTTTTTTGGTGCTAAAAAAAATAGCATCCTCAGTACGATCTAAGTAGATATATTTAGTCACTTTTAGTTTATCACCTGAGCATGATTCGATATTTCGTTGATACGTTATAAATGTGATGTCTTAGGATAAAAAAAAAGCCTTATCTGACACCACAGGATTGTCTCAATTGTGTAGTTTTCAATAAGTGCAAGATATTTACGTTTAACTACAAGTACTATTGGAAACAAAAAAATAAATGCTACGTCATCGCTATTAAAATATAATACTGTTTTGACAGTGTGATAATGTGTTTATACATGCAAGTTTTGCTACCTAACTGGTATCTACTAAAATACTAACTGTATATACACATCTAGTTATAATTTTAGGACGGTCATATTATTCCTATTCAATGAAATAATAACGACTTAAATACAAGAAAAATGATGTGATACAGGCACTACTAAGCTTTTTACATGCTCAAAAAACGACGTGATTTTTTTTCTTTTAAGTGCAGAGCAATGTTTACATCTATTTGAACCGTTCAGTCTCCCAAATAATCGATAAATAATAATAATAAAAAAAAAAAAAAGAAAAAAAAGCGCAATTCCAGCAGTATGCAGGATTATAATCAATATATAAATCTAACAAAATAGTTTTAAAAAAATGTATACAAAAGACTACTAAATAAAACTGTGCACATAAACTAAAAATAAAGCATTTCATTCTATATACGCATTTCATATCATACAATGAAGTTCGTTATGTTCGTGCTCGTGAAATAAATCATATGTGATAACAGCAACACATATTTGCACTTCTTGTAGTGAAAGACTATATACCTGTAGGACTATTATGAAGTGAAGATATTGCTCTAGGTAGGGCAAAGTTATTTTAGATCAATGATAGTAGAACATTTCACTTATATTAAGTGATAAATAAAACAAAATCCAACTTGCAATTGAAAATTTAACTAACATTATTAATGGCGTCACAATAATAAAACAGCTCAAAATGAAACTCAAATAAATGAAGAGATATATTGACGAAAAAAAGTAAAATATATGTTTGCAACAAAAACGTCTGCAATGTTATACTGAACGTACTGAATAGTTCTCTCACAGCGCAACGAAACCAATTTAAATGTATAAAAACTGAGGTCTTTAATCAAATTTTACACTATCAAATGATTTATGATTATCACGTTACCTTCTATTATTTATAAACACATAATAAATGGAAAATTGTGACATCGAACACTATAAAGTTATTAGTATGAATTTTTACATTCAGTGATTAAGAGATAATCAGTAGCTACTGAAACCTGCCGCAAGAAATTTAATATCCAACAAATATGCTTTACAGAAGATTTTCTTACCAGTAACATTTATCTAGCCATGTTTACGTCACACCTAAATGTTGCATAACTCTAAATCTTACCTTCTATCCCTAACTTTTATTCGTATTTAAGTCATTATCCTCAAAATATTTCGAACCTCTCTGAAATCATCCTCTAGCGCAGACATGATACTAGCCGGGATCTATTTTTTGATTGCATTATTATATCATTTTAAAATCTGTAAAGAGAAGAATCGAAACCAAGTGTTCCGTGGTAAACTTCTGAAAATTCTATTCATTACTCCTGAGTTTTTCTGTAAAATATACTGTTGCCTTAGCTTCTGTAACTTCTTAGTGGCCATTGCTATTAGTGAAGTGATATAACAATGTAATCAAGAAGATAGATTGCGGCTAGCATCACGTCTGCAGTCTGCGCTTGAGGATAATTCCGAAGAAAATCAAATATTGTGAGGATAATAATGACATAAACATGAATGGAAGTTAGAGGTACCAGGTATGATTTGAGTTATGTAACATTTAAGAGTGACGTAAACATGGTTAGATAAATGCTACTGGTAACAGAATTGATTTTAAAGTTCTAAACTATGTATCAGAGGGCATAATTTAGTAACTATATGTGTTACACATACAGGGTGAACCTGAAAGATGTGCACGAACTCAGGGAAGTGATTTGTGACATCAAAAGTCCTCTTGCATGTTGTCGATTTTTACGTCGTGTACGAGTGACAGGGGCGGCAACTTAGAATCGAAACTCGAATCGTGACAAGTTGCCACCCCTGTCACTTTTACACGACGCGAAATTCGACAATATGAAAGAGGACTCTCTCGTGACATCATTTTTTAATGTCACGAACCACCTCCCGGAGTTTGTGCACATCTTTCAAGTTCACCCTATATATTCACTCCCACGAAGCATGAATAAGTACACTACTTAATTAACACGTAACAAGGGAAATGGAAAATGCAATTTTTAATGTCGCATAATGACCCGATCCTGGTTGTCAAATAGTACTTTTTCATACAGAAATGAAAACGACATTAAAATACTAGTTGCGCGACTGATATACTTCTGCGTTAAGAGAAAATGATAATATTGACAGCTAACGCAGAGAACATGGGTAGTGTTCCCATTAACTCATGCCTATTATACAGTGTTAGTGTATTATACAATAGTGCTACAAATGGTGTCGGTCAAATAATTTAACAACCAGTTTTATTATTAGTATAGTAAGTTAACTTGGTGTATTAATATGTTGTTATGTTATTATCTTTGTATATAATAATAAATTGTTAATAATAATTATACGTATATTTATATAATACACATATTTATATATGTCCGCCCATATGTCAATATATATATATATAGATAATTGCAAGATCAAAACTAGAAAATGAAACGAAATCTGTGAGTTTTACGTCCCGCGGTTATGCTGGCTAGGCTAAAGGAGACGGTGATGATGAAATAATGAATGAAATGGTGGAATAGAGAAAGGGAGGAAACGGGAGTACCCCGAGAAAGCCCACACACGGTATTTCTCCACCACAAAGTTCACTTGGCGCGAGCAGGGATTGAACCAAAGACTCCAGACACCAGAGGTGAATGCTCTACCACTGAGCCACCGCGGCCCTGATCAAAACTAGACCTTGATGTAGTTACCAGACGCTGCTGAAAAATTCGTAGCCCAACCCAGATGGAATGGACGAAATTGTACAGTTTTAAACAACATATCCCTGCATGTACAAACAAATTTTCACATTAATAACAAAATTATTATTATTATGTTTTTCATCATAATCCTGAAGTGATCATGTGTGCCCCGCCAATGAATTTCGCGATCAGAGCTGTCATCAAATTTTTGTTCAACCAAGGAAAGTCACTGAAGCAAATTCATAAGCATTATATGAAACACTACGAGATTCTTCCCCGTCATATGCAGTGGTGAAAAAGTGCGTGGCACAATTTAAACGTGGCGATTTCTCAACATATGATGTTCCATGTGCAGGAAGACCAAAAACAGTGACTTTCCTAGAAATCGTGGATGAAATTCATTACCTTATTCTTGAAAATCGCAGAATCTCAGCAAACAATGTTGCAGAGATTGTGGGCATTTCTCGGGAACGCGTCGGTAGCATAATTCATAATGACATGCGCAAGCTCTCGGCAAAATGAGTTCCCAAAAATATGTTAGCAGATATAAAACATACGAAAAACTCAAAGGAAGTAATCTTCCATTCTGAACGCAATGACGACTAATTTCAGTTGGTAATATATATATATATTGTAGGTTACGCTGTGCAACATGTGTTTATTTTTGTCTGGTAAGGTGCTGTATTTTTGCCATTAGGTTGTTTATGGTACAGAAATATACATTATTGTTATTAATGTGCCAAAATAAAAATACAAATAATAATTTTTAAAAAATCATCAGGGACTTAATTTCATATACTTTTGCGTTTCTGAAAGGAAATTAAGCATATTTTACAAACACGAACTGCGCCTAGGACACAGGTAGAATTATATTTTCATGCTGTGGAGAATTGAAGTATCATATCTTAACAACAGCATATTTTACGAGCTGGAAAGGGAATAGTACTAGATTTTTTCTTTTAAATTTTCAATTTAGAGATAATTTTAACAACTGCTTACGGGAATCTGTGATATTTTACCAACTGGTTCAGACGAACCGGTGTGAATAGGGTGAATGACACCACTGAGTGTACTGAGTAACATTCACTTTCCCCTTGACTAAATGTGATCCAATGTTTGGATCTTCAAAGATGGGAATCCTTTCTTCTCTTTCACATTTTCCAGAGCTGGTTTCAATGTTCACGTAAGTAAATGGATTATAAATCAAATTTTATTATAAATCAAATAAAATTTTAATATTAAAAGAAGCCTAAAGAACATGCTTAAAGGGGGGAAAAAATGTCAGAAATATTGTGAGATAATTATGCTAATATATTATGTATGAGTGGTATTTCTCAATAATATATCAAAAATGTCTTGGCCCTCATTATTATTATTATTTAAAATAAACATGAAGCGTCACGGCTTGACTACTTATTTTATAAAGACGCACATCTGATAAGTGAAACGACATTTTCATAATCGATTACGCTAATTATTTGACCAAATTTCCCGCCATTCTCACCACGCTCTTTTAATCTAGATTCGTGATAGTAGAACGGTTATGTTTGTAACACTGCATGAAGAAAATAAATTATTACGTAATACCTTCCTAACACATACCATAATATTTTAGGAGATGAGACTTGTAAGTTAAAACACCGTACACTGAGTTTTAGAATACCCAGTATATATATGTTACAAACTAATAAGATTATTTCCTTTTATTTTACCTGAAATGAGATTTGATCTTGTTTATTCTTCCCTGGTAAGAAATTCACAGATAAATTTGCTGTTTTGGGCACTGAAGGAAAATAAATAGAAGTGTGACACCAAGTATTATATTTTGTGCTCAACAGAAGTTTTCAATGACTTCCACGAAATCACTTCTTGATTATATCAGGAAGTCCTTTTTCCGGTTCAATTCTTCCCATCTATTCACATTTTTCTAGTGTTACATACAATAAAATTGCTTTGGAGTAATAAATTTTTCTTTCTTTCTTTCTTTCGTTCCATTGTATTACGGCCAACTGACATTTTGTAACATTTCTGCCTCTCTTCAACGATAACAATTGTGGAAGGACAATCCGCAGCTGACATTTCATTCAGGTAAAGGTCAATTATTCCCTTGGGAATTCTCGTCTCTCAAATGAGGTTCTTCATCTACATTTGCCGCAAGTATTTCCTTTCTTTCTTTCAGCATTTTTGATTTTTGTATCATTTGTATTGTATTCAATTTGTTTTCAAATTTATAAGCACGTGGCGTTCGACCATTTTTAGTACATTAGGTACTTTCTTCTGTCTTTTGTTAACGCTTATAGCAGGAAAGCAAGTATTTCCTCTCTTTACATTATGCCTTCCTCTTGTTCATTACGATCAGTTGTTATTCTTTTTCCATAAAGGAAGATATTTTTTCTTTGTTTGTATATTTAACTATTTCAATTATTTTTGTTTAAAAAATTTCAGCTCGTATCCACATAAAATGACTTGAAGAAAAATGAGCACGAAATATATATTTTCCTTATATTTATTTATTTATTTATACTATGGTACAAGTAACTTTATAAGCCTCTCTTAACACAAACAATACGAAGCTTGATTTGTTCACAATATGAAGTCTACTTTCTATTTTTGTGTTCTAGCACAGAGAAATCTACGACAAAAGTGTATTTGAACACTGAAATAAAGACTCCAATATCTTTAAAATATCTCAAATAACGTATTAACAAATGGAGCTAATATAGTATACATTTACAATATGCTACTATACTAGTGACATCTGTTAGCGTATTTATTAAAATAATTCGAGGATAGGAAAAGCTTATTTCACTTTCCATATGAACATGGAATCTCTGGTTATAGATACACTGCTTCACTTCAAAGAAAAGCTAGTTGCTTCTGAATCAGTTTTACTTGAACACAAATGTATCTCTTCACATTTATAACTTTTGCTTAATATAATGATGTAATGTGAACAGTTCCTTAGTTTTATTTATTTATTTAAAATTAAAAGTCCTTCAGAATTTAAAATGAGTCCTTCATCTCATCTAGCTCCAAGGGAGAGGCATTGTCAGCAGTGTCTTCGGAGATTCCTGATCTTTTTGTTTCATCTGAACTCGTTGACATCTCAGTGTTATCGTCACTGCGATATGGAAGAACACTCACGTTAGTGATGGAATACATACACACAAATTTCAAACTATCAATTCAGATATCAATTTAAAATATTTTATAGTCCATTCCAGTTCCCTCTATTAGACTGGTTGTTTTGGAGTTTATTGTCCATTTTCACCATCTAGGTCATATAATACGTGAACCTAACAGCTCAACATAGGATCCGAATCACCTGAGCTATTACTGGAAATCGAACCAGGCTCTTCTGTACCAAAACAGAGAACGCTAACCGCTTACCTTAGAGACAACATCAAATGTATTACATTAAGTCTTGTAATTTATACAAGCTATCCTTAATGTTTGATGTAAATCCATGCATCCAACTAAGAAGAGACGAGAACGTTGCAGGAACATACCTAGAAATTACTCTTTTCGCCCATAGATGGCTCTCAGGGCAGGACTAGAGTAAACTTTTAAACACGGAAATAAGAAATTGCTCCTAGTTTATTGCCATTTGTATGTAGTACTACTTAGCAAAATTAAATTATATTTAGTTAACGCATCGCAATTAGTTTGAGAAGTGTTTTTAAAAGACTGATAACCGTCCCATGATTATCTCCGAGGCTAAGGGAGACGATGGTTATGGATGAAATAGTGGAATGAAGAACGTGGGAGAAACAGAAAAACTTCGAGAACCCCCCCCCCCACACACACACACGGTGTGTGTCCAAAACAAAGCCCTGTTGGCGGGTGTTGAGATCGCAGCAGATTTCTCTTGCACAAAAGGTGTACTCTTCAGCACTGAACCACCTGGCTCCGAATGGTAATTAATACTAGTGAAATGAAGATAATGAAGGCAACGGTAGAATCCCCAGACAATCTGTTGGAAGTAGACTGTAGACTAGAAAATGAGTACTGGATCCACATGTCATGTAAGTTGCGAAAGAACTCTCAATTTGGTGCGTAATGACATATAGGACTGTAGATGATGAGGCATTCATTTTTTTATAGTATAAGGTGCGAATGCTGTTGATGTAGATTCACAGTATTTGAGTAGTCGATGTCAATACAACTTCTCTAACGACCTGTCCGTAACCTACATTTTATCGCTATTGATGAGAATACTTAGAATAAAAAGTGGGTAGCAAGTGCTACGAAAAATATGAACGGTTACTGAGTGGGAAAGGTAATGTTTCATCTTATTATAAATACATTCTGTTGTTTTAGCTTTTAAAGAATCTCACTTCAGTGTTGTCATTAGAACTGCCCATTATAAATTGTAGAATAGAAGTAATTTGGGAAGTGTTAACAGAAAGCTACTTTGGAAGTTACGTAGAAGTTAATGACATATAAAGTTTCTGGATATAAAATATGTTTACTTTAGTTACGACTGCCTAGAACATTTTTTGGGTTAAACGCTCATCATTATGGTTAGTTAGGTTTAGAAAGCCCCTGATACGCCTAAGGCAACGCAGCGCGCTAATCACATGTTCATCTCTAGAATGGATGTAGTTCAGCCGCTCGCTAGCAGATGGCGTTGGAGCGGCTCAGGCCCACAAAATGGGCTGTTATGCCAAGTAGTTTGTTTCTGTTTTTCATAAACAATTACTTTCCAAGTAATTAATACTAAATGTGGATACTCCCTCTTTTTTTATCTACAATCCTACACTTCATTACCCAAATGCTCACTAACTCACTTCGGAGAGAACACATACATCTGTTCTTTCTCAATTTACATGGCATGTGTTTATAGTGTAATTTCTATCTACACTACAATCTATTTCCAATGAAATCCACGGATATGATTATCCATTACAAAATATCACAGTCTGAGATTAAACCAGGAAATCTTTGAATCAGAAATGATGTGCAGTCTATCACTGTCCTACAATTTATGATCGAATTGATTCCCACTTGTTCAAGAAAAGTATCGCGCTGTACTACGAGCTAGATTATACTACAAGTAGTAGAGCGTTCCTGTATCTACTTGTACTGACAGAACTTATATTTCATCAAACATTTGAAGATTGGCATGTGTACAACAAAGATATATATATATATATATATATATATATATATATATATATATATATATATATATATATATATATATATATATATATATATATATATATATATATATATATATATATATATATACTGTTAAGCTTCGCAAACGGAGTTAAGCAGGTTTATCAGAAACATACAAAATCCAGAGTAGTCTAATAGGTTTCGAGTTAGTATGAGGTGTAATAATGTTCACCAAAATTTCGAAATCCTTCACGCATTTAGCCATATTCTGAAGACACGTGTAGTCCTTAAACTGTAAATGTTAGTACAAGTAATGTGTATCTTACAACATATATCCTAAACAGTGTTTCTCTAAGCGAAATTCCGGGATAAGCCATGATAAACATAATATACAAATAGTATATTTAATAACCCTTGAAGTGAATATTTCAGTAAACATTACAATCTTCATCTGTTCTTTTCCAGGCATCCTTAGTAATGACACGTTAGTTCAGATTAAAAGAAAGTGAATAATATGTGAATTGATAAACAACAAGAGCAGTATTAAAATACGGACTTTCTTTAAAAAACCTAGAACACAGTAAAATTATTTCCCACAACAAAAGATTTAAACAGCTACTTTTCCGTTCTTCAATGTGTTCGAGACTTCTTTCCTTTCCTATCTAACGAAGCTTTTACTTTTACTGATTCATTTGGTTATGTCTTCTGACATCGAGAAAGTTACCAAATAAAAGAATATTTGATACGTTTTACAATGAGCACAAAAGATGGCACTTGCTGTTAGATTTTACTAAAAGTGTTCAGTTTTATGAAATATTTGTTTGTACGGGTATAGTATTTTAAAAGTAACAATCTTATTATGAAGTAGATATATTGTTTGACCGTTTTTCGTATTAAGTTTCACATTTTATTTAAATATTAATTTACATTTAAGGAAACAGATTTTGAGACGAAACTTGCACAGAACGCCATAATGCGTTGTTGCCAAATTTGTACGTTTACTGTGGTAATCACAATAAGAAAATTTCTGGATTTTAGCGTTGCAGTTCGAGAAGCGGAACTTAGCTGTGAATTGCGGTAAGGGTCGAAAACTAATTTCTCCAGTAAGTATCCAAGCAGAATTTTATGATTACTTCCTTTATTATCTGGCATCAGTAAACACTTGACATTATCTGGCAACACCGCACTATTTAGCATGGCACCGAGAATACCTAGTGATCCACTTTAATGTCTGATTTATTCTTCTGGAAAAATTTAGCATTTCAGTGTTTACCGAGATTTTCAGTTTCAGGATTATCAAGTGTGTTATTCACAGGTAAATTACATTAATTTTCTGTATAAGATCGATAGTAAACATTTCAGTTTTCCAAACACTAATACAGACACGTTAGTAGTTTAAAAAAAAGCTCCTTCGTATTTACATAGAAAAATACTGAGGGAAAGTATCCAAATAAAGTAATTTTACAAAAGAAACTTGATTCTACTCTGAGATAATTTTGTGAATGAGATATCGTGTGTAAGAAAAGGACTTGATGTTTCCGCGAGACATTAATCAGGTATGGAATTCCTTGTAGTATTACACACTTAAACCTCATTAGATCAAAACAATTAAGCTATATTGAATACTAAAGTACAGTTACGTCTTTGACAAAGGTTGGACGTTCCAAGTAAACTAGATTATACTACCGACAATATGCTAACAGGCCCAGGAATTTTCACAATTATATTACTTCCTTTAAATTCTGTTTCCTGAGGGAAAAAAAAATCTTTTTTCAAGCTTTCAGATTTTAGTTTGAGCCTTTTCAAGTAGAATTAAAACAGGCGAAAAAGAAATACAGTAATCATCAAGGAAATATAAAGGAATGGATTTCCATGAGAAAAAGCACTGAGATACACCTCGTCTCGATTGCTACTTGTTATACGTCACGAGCATTTTTTTTTTCTCCACTGCGTGACACACCAGCACTTGACATGTAAGAAGCAACACTGGGGAGGAATCTCTCCATTGCTCTTCCCCGGTGAGTCAATTCCTTTTTATTTCCTTCCTGTATTTATTTTCCTTGTTATACCCAAACATTGTTAGGGTCATCAAGCCTAGAAGGCCCAGCTGGGCAGATCATGTAGCCAGAATGGAAGAAGGTAGGAACGCTTTCAAATTTTTAACTGGAAATCAAATCGGAAAATGACCATTAAGGAAACTGGTGCTAATGAGAGCACAATATTAAGATGGATCTCGCAGAAATAGGAATACGAAGTAGAAGCGATCCACTTGGCTAAGGATAGAAGTCAATGCAGAGCTGTTGTGAATGCGGCATTGAACCACAGATTTCATAGCCCATACAATTAGTTTGTTTTCCTTTACTCCTACTTTATTCTCCATAAACAAGGTTCCAGGAAAGAGCTGAAAGAATTTTTAGAAATTAGAATTTAAAGTAAGTGATAGGTCATACTATCATGATGAAAAAATAAAAAAACAATCTATAGTTATGCACTGGAACACAACAAAACAAGTGTGAAAACTGAATATGCCCAGCTAGAAATTTGGACAAAACAGTACCATCACAAGCCTAACAAAAACTGCTAATGCAAAGTACGTAGAACATCTGAACTCATCACAAATTTATTTAGAAGAAAGGAAAAAACTTATTCCCAACGAACACTGTCTAAAACACTATACAAGAATGAAGGAATCCAACGTAAATTTATTCCTTAAGAACAGATTTTTTTTTTCCAAAGCACTTTTCTTTATATCACAGCACACTCATGTACATTCAGAAGGTCAGCAAGTTTCTATTTCGTATCTATACACAGGATAACCTAATTAAACTTTTAATTCTCAAATAACGGAACGAAATGGAACGTCAGAAAGCACCTTATTAAATTATCATCTAGAGATCTGGATCTCAAGACTACGTAAAATATTTTGTGCGATCATCAGGTAACATCGGTTTACACACCCTACATGTTCATTGGACCTCAGAAGAATTGATCAACTGGGATACAGTTTTCAGCAGTGTACTTAAGAGCCATTCTCACTACTGTATTTGAAATTGGTCAACTCATTCACAAAAGAGTATGTAGGATGTGTAAACCTCCTTTTGATTGTGACTGTACAAAATATACTACCTACTTTACTTGCATCTTCGGTATATCTACGGTGAAGATTGAACTAAACATCCCGGATTGATTTAAAACAGCACGAAAACACGCATGAAGTTAAAACAGATTGATGTTTTTAATAGATGTGAATTTTATTTATGAGTTAAAGCAAAGAGCGCGGAAAGAATTGAACAAGTATGTGAAAAAAGTATTAATCTAAGGTTCCGTACTATACATCCACGACACTATTTTAGCAGTATTAGAGTTGCTAAAATCCACATTAGCAATAGAAAAATAGTACAGCATAGTAAGCATTTTCTTGATTAATTCTAATTTTACTCAGGTTAGGGTTCATAGCATTACAGAGCTGCAGTTGAGAAAGAGCCGAAAGCACAGACAGTTTAAGCATTTGAAACTTCATTCTAAGCTCCAAGGCTCGCTTTAAGCAATTTCTTTTATTACAATTCTAGAAGCTATGGTTCTGGTCTAACACTTTAACACTAACATTAAAAAGAGGATACAACTGAAACGGATTTAAAATAAAGGGTGTTCCATAAAGAACACGACTCTTTTAAATGCCTAACACCTTTTCTGTGCTAGTAAGTTGGCAGCACTGAACATTACACGATTTTAATCTATTGCTTTTGTGGTTAGTAGTTATGGAGTCCCGAATAGCTCATGATTATCATCTGTTTTCTGTACAGGTAGGAATGGCTTCAGGACGGAACAGCGTGTTGTCGTAGTGAAAACTTATTTACAAATGTGGTGAGCACCCTATTCCTACTCGGACAGAAAATAGATGATGATCATGCGTTATTCAGCGCTAAAAACCTCCAAGACAACAGATGAAAATCGTGTAACGTTCAGTGCTACCAACTTACTACAACAAAAATGGCAGGCATTTCGAAAGCTGGGTTCTTTATTAGACACCCTTTAGAAAACACGAGACGGAGAAATAGAACTCAAATTAACTTTCATGTATCCCGAAGATAAGAAAGTGGCTGAATTAAAGCCCAGTTAAATAATATGTCTCTTCCGCACGGAAGCTTTAGTAAGACACTTATAATAGCATAATGTGAAATTTGAATCACATGAGATTCCGCAAAATAAAGGGGCAACATGAGAGGGCTCCCATCTCAATAGTTTATATACAAATCAAAGAAGCTGTTGTTTTTTCTGTGTAGATCTCTTGGTTAATTATTATTCTTATTTTTTTCTCATTATATATAACTAGATATTATAACGATACAGAGATGCTGAACTTGAATGCCTACTATTCTGTTTCATGTCACTTCAAAGAGACTTGTAGGGCTAAATACCAAATACTGTGCTTAATAATAGTTTTTATTCTTTCTTTTTGTGTGAGTAATATGTATGAACACCAGAGCAATGACGTGAAAAGTTTTTCAATAATAAAACGTAACGTTACAGAAGGACCATATTTCAAGCTGAAATAATTTAGCATTTAATTCGTACGAATGATGTTACACTCTAAAATCTGAAGTAAAATTTAATTTACGTTCTCTCTATGTTACTGAATTTCACTTTATTTAGTGAATGCAAATATTTAAGTGAGTGCAACTATTTCGATTGAGAGTGGAAAAGGAGGGGGCGAATTACAACGTTGCGAAGACTTCACATTCTGTGTTTTCTCTCATTCAGTGATAATTATTTTCGTGCGAAACAGATACTGCGCAGGGCTGTGAGTTTAGGCAGAAACCGTTTCTACTAAACATTGGTCGCGAGTTCTAAAATTCTAGTCGCCAACGGCGACCGGAAAATTTGCGCTCTGAACTACAAAATGACATAAATTTCATATTTTTTAACCTGTAATTGATAAAAATAGACAGGATATTTGAAAAGTAAAAAAATTCAATTAAAAAGGCAATTCTTCTTTTAAATGAAGAGAAATCAAGGACTAAAAATCGAAGATGTTATCTATAGCCTTTAGAGTCCTTCAAAGTAACATTCACGACAGTTTTCTTTCTCTAAAAATATCATAAAACCGAAGGCTGTATTAACATTTGGCCCCACAATTAGAATGTACTAGGAAATAGAAATGTTATCCACAGCTAATAATGATCGTTATGACATGATAAAATAAACATATCGTATTTCTAGCTGTAAACAACATTTCAGAGTTATTACTAATCAATTTTGCAGAATTTTTATTTAAGTTTTAAAATGCTCTCATATTTAGCCCTTTGCTCTACAGTTATTTCGAGAAAAATGGCACAGAATACACATGAAATGAATATTAACTTCATTTATGAATTGCGTCACTATCTATTGTTTCATATAAATTCTCCATGAGCTTTCATTATTCTAGTGACACTATCCAATGCCTAAAAAGAAAGGAAAAATTCACTATATGCACTACATGTAACCCAAAGTAAATAGCAGAAAGGTTAGTTTGTTTAGAAAGTCTGAACGGATTGTTTAAAAGGAGCACTTACTCTTTGGAATTAGCTTCTAAGCTCCTTCGACGAAGCTCCTCTATAGTAATATTGTTAGCCTGTTCCCACGACTGTTTCTCCTTTTCAAATGCTTTTCTCTTTTCCTCCAATTCTTTCTGCTGTTGTTCCAATGTCTTCTTCATTTGCTCATGCCGCCGCTGCAACTAAATGGTCAACAACTAATTAGTGCAGGTCACAAATACACTACAACTTTATTTCAAGTTTGAGAATAGAATGAGAAAAAAAAATAATCAAGACTTATTTCAAAGGCGGCAATCTGCCTTAAATATAATATTTAAAAAGCATACCTCCCAAATGATGTTTTATTAATAATTTTTGAATATCTATATATTAAAATCCTAGGTTTATATGTTTGTGATCAAGAAAAGTTTATATATTTGTCTCCAATCCTTTCAACAATAGATCTCGAAAACCACAAGTGCTAGAAACGTGCCGTTTTCGTTGGTCGATTTCAAATTTTGTGTAGATTGACCAGTTCTATTTGAATATTTAAAAAACATGGCCGTTATTTCGTTATTACATTTTTTAGAGGTACACTGGAAGTTGAAATTTTCAATAAGTAAAACGTATCCTACGAGTTCTACATTCCAACACCATATATTTGTATAGAGGGGTTGTAGATCTCTCAGGCGTTAGTTTCATGCCCAAATAATAATGAGAAACGAAGGATACCAATTTCTTAAGTCTAAGATGAATCTTTATTATTTGGAGTGGTTTGCCCAATGAACACCATATATCACTGATATTATAATTAATTGTGTATGTAATGTATTTGTTTATTACATACTGCATGCAAGAACAAAGAAAACTCTGCTCATATATGAATAAGAACTTGCAACCGGAAGTAGGCTTAAATCTTGCAAACTGTGAGATATATTGAAAAAGCTCCCCTTTACGGTACTCCTTGCTGATTTTTATCAAGACGTCCTTCACTTGTGTCTGTAAAGGGACATGTACAGATGTTGTGAGGAATGACAAGGAGATTCATGCTTGTATGTGAATGATACTCTGTGTAGAGAGCGCAGGTTCAGCTAGTACATATCAATTTCAGTGTGGTTTTCTTTGACGTAGATAGAACATAATCCTTTCTATTGAATGCTGCGCTTCAAATTAGTTCATTAGTTCCTACGTTGATCGAAAAACATTTAGGTGACGAAGCAGCATTGCACAATCGATTGTCGGTAATTTCGTAATAACTTAATAGATTTGTTATAGTGTCCGGATGATTTAAGTGATACAAATTTACCAAACCTGAGTTGATGAATGGTTAATGTTCGCGCCTAGAAATCAGGATATTGAGAAGCAGAATTTCGATAATAGCCGTCCTAAGTGATTTTGCACGGTTTTCCTGATTTTCACCATGCGAATACTGGGACGGTGCATTTAATATAGGTCTTGGCAGCCGTCTCCCTTAGCCTCAATGCACCCTTCTTAAAATTCACCTCTCCTTCCACTGTTAATGCAAAATATTTCCCCTATAACACAAAAGATTTATCTGGAACGTAAATTAATAATAAATATTAAAAAATACATAAATAAAACATGTGCTGAAACAATTTCACTTTGAATTTTTTTTGGAAGAAACTGTTTAAGATTATTCCATATTGAAGAGGGCTGTACCACATAGTATACTGAAGACTACGCCGAAAAAAAAAAAAAAAAAAAAAAAAAGGAAAAGATTATTGAACACTAAGTGAGACATGGACATGCCCGCAACCAGCCACAGAGGTTTGGGGGGCCCAAGTCATTAAAAATTCTCCTACAAATATCTAAATTGTGATTTTTGTATTAATAATAGCATTTTGTATTGAGGTCTAGAGGGGCCATGAAAAGTTTAGGGGGGGGGGGCAGGTACCTCCTATCCCCCCTCTAGTTGCGGGCCTGGACATGGATGATTAACCCTTTGGGGATCCTATGGTACAATTTGTACCATATGCACTTTTCATGGTACATTGCGTTATTTCTCTTCTATTTGAGCTTTTTCGTCCGGGTATTTTTTGTTTTCCAAGTCCAGAGGCCTTGTAGAAGACATTACGTATGGTTTCAGACCGTCCTACGTCCAGACATAGGAGGTGATGACGTCATAAATCAAAAATTTATTTCCTCATTTTCTAAGCCTATGTTCAATATTTTTTGGCGGGCTTATTTTTCTACGTAGAAGATTGAAATTTTGCACAAACATTCAGTCCACCGAGTAGTATTTACCAGATTTTTTGCTCCGATGTCAGTGCCAAAACAGGGGGGGAACCAGAGGGGAAAAGGGGTAAAAATAGGGATTTTTTCACCCCCAAAATCCCGTTTCTCGTCATTTTCCCACCTCACATACAAGATAGGACCACGTGAGTCATACCGTCTGAAAGACCGCTCTATTCTGAAGAGAATGACGGTCGAATTATTATTCTAGGGTAATTAGGGACGTCTCAGGGATTTTTTGAAAAATTTACTTCTATATAGGGAAATATGGGGCATTGTCGGTATATATATTTTTTGGCGGGCTTATTTTTGAACGTAGAAGATTGAAATTTTGCACAAACATTCAGTCCACCGAGTACTATTTACCAGATTTTTTGTTCCGATGTCAGTGCTAAAACAGGGGGGGAACCAGAGAGGCAAATGGGTAAAAATAGGGATTTTTTACCCCAAAAATCCCGTTTTTTGTCATTTTCCCGCCAAAAAAACATGATAGGACCACGTGAGTCATACCGTCTCAAAGGCCGTTCCATTCTGAAGAGAACGACGGTCGAATTATTATTCTAGGGTAATTAGGGCCGTCTCAGTGAATTTTTATCCAAATATACTTCTGTATAGGGTAAAAGTGGGGCAAAGTAGGGAAATTTTCTCTGGCAGGCCTATTTTTTCACGTAGAAGATTGAAATTTTGGACAAACATTCAGTCCACCGAGTAGTATTTACCAGAAGTTTTTTTTCCGATTTCTGCGTAAAAACAGGTGGGGTCCAGAGGGGCAAAAGTTGAAAAAAGGGAAATTTTGCCCCCCAAAATCCCTTTTGTCAGGAATTTCCCGCCTTAGATACATGATGGAGACATATGAATGGTACCGCCTGAAAGACAGTTCTATTCTGAAGAGAATGATTGACGGATTATAGTCCTAGGGTAATTAGGGATGTCTCAGGAATTTTTTTCCCTAAGATCATAGTGTTTTATGGTACTTTGGGGCACTGTGGGAATTTTTGATAAAAATTCTCCCGCCCTTACTATTCAAGATAGAAACTTGAAATTTGGCCCACACATTCAGTATACTAAGTACTATTTCTCAGATTTTTTTTTAGATGGCTACGATCACACAGGGGGGTCCAGGGGGGGGCCAAAGTTCGAGAAAAAAATTTTACCCTCCGAAATTTTCACTTTGACATTTTTTTTCCCGCTTCTGGTATATGGTATGAGCACGCAATTGGTATCATTTGAAAGCCAGCTCTATTCTGAAGAGACTGAGGTATGAACCATGATCCTAGGATAAATAGTGACGATACAGTAGCTGCTTGACTGAAAGTCTAAAAAATAGCCCAAAAAGCCAGGATCCCAAAAGGGTTAACGCTATTAGCTAATGAAGGGTATGGTAGGAGAAGGAAGACCGGATTGAATTATACGGAGCAAATAATACACGATACAGGGAAGAAAAAACTATGGAAATACAGTGTCTGACTCAGAACAAGAAACAAAGAAAAGTTGTGTCAAACTAATCATGAGATTCCTGACACAGCAAGAAAATTCTTTACTTCTTCACGCTAATTGTATTATATATATATAAAATTTTAAAAATAAAAACAAAACAACATCTGGAGAACACAGTTTCCTAGAAATGGTCAGTATTATGGAACAGAACTCAGAGACTTTTGGATATGTAATTTTCATTTTGACGAGTCACTATACAATAACGTTATGATATCGTTATTCTCAGTTTACTCACATTTCTCAGCTGAAAAGACATTTCCTGTTCTGTGGAGTTGTGTTCTTCTAATTTTAATCTTGTTTTCTGTTTAACGGTTTCTTTGAAAAAATATAAAACAACTTGAATTATAACTGATATTACTGATGTGAAGTTATGCTAAGGGACAGGGTTTATGAGGTTTGAAGGCGGCGCTCCGAATTCCTCTTTACAAGTTGTTAGCAAATGAGAAGACTGTGGTGTTGCCACGTCTTTGTATACATTCACGTCAGTTTATCTTCTATCTGCTCGCGCTGCAGTGCGACCGCTTAGCACACCCCTTACCACATGGCAATGACACAGCCTTAGTTTCATTTGTCTAGTTCACAAGCCATCGATTTTCCCAAGCTTTAGTTTTTTTAGGAAAGTCTTTCATGGTGGAGAATCTTGAGTGTGACTCTGAGAACACGTGCATAAATTTTGAGCCCGGACGATCACCAGTGGCGCATGATGCGGCTAAATACCAGGGAAGCAAAAACGTTCATGCGCTTTTTAACTACTCCCGCGTCCATTTGGCTGCTGCGGCGACATCTGTCGCCGTAGCATGAAAGTTTTGACTGTTTGGGAAAGCTTATTCATTGACGCATCAGTCACGGTGAATACAACAACGCATTTTTTTTTAGTGTGGTGTGTAAAAATCGCTCGTGATCATGTCAGTGCCAAATGAAGTTCTTAGAGCTTGTTTGCTTTACGAGTTTAAATTGGGGACAAATGGTGCAAGAGCAGCTAGAAAAATATGTGTTGCGTTCGGAGATAGTGTAATAAGTAAACGTACAGCACAAAAATGATACCAGACCTTTTCAACTGGTAACGAGACCTTGCAAGATAAGTCTCGCTCTGGGAGGCCTAAATCAGTGTATATGGACAACCTGAAAGCCGCTATTGAAAATGATTCCAGTTAAACATATGAGGAACTTGCTCACCGATTCGAGGTAACCAGAGAAACCATTCGGGTAAGTCTGCATCAGTTGGGGAAGACCTAGAAACTGGGTCAGTGGGTCCCTCACCAGGTGACCGCTACGAGTCAATTTCTAAGACTGAATATCTGTTCATCTTTGTTGACGAGACACAAAATCTGTCCAATTCTGGACCGTATATTAACTTGTGACGAGAAGTGGATCATGTATGACAATAAAAAAACGATCATACCATTGGCTATCATCGAATGATCCGAAGCCTTTGACTGCAAAACCGAACATCCATCAACGCAAGGTTTTGCTCTGTGTTTGGTGGGCTACAAACGGTATCGTGCACTACGAATTCTTGGAACGTGGTAAGACAATTACCAAAGATGTGTAATCATCACAACTGAGAACGGTAGCCACCAAGCTGACACAGAAACAGCCAGCACTAGTGAACAGAAGAGGTGTGCTCTATCACCAGGACAACGTGCGCCTTCACACTGCAAAACAGACGCTGGAGGTAATCTCAGAACTTGGTTGGGAGCTTCTACCTCATCTTCCCTACTTCCCAGATGTCGCCCCTTCGGATTACCATTTATTCTTGGCCATGGACAACTTTATGCGTGGCAGGCAGTTCAAGACTGAACAAGATGTCAAAAATGCAATTATTGAGTTTTTCGAGTCTCGGGAACAAATATTCTACAAAACTGGCATTTACAAGCTTGTTGAGCGCTGGGAGAAGGTTGTAGAAGCAAATGGAGGCTATTTTGCCGAATAAATAGCCGTTAAAACTTTGTAATTGACAGTTTTCTTTCGTAGTATAAAAGCGCACGAACTCTCTTGCTTCCCTGGTATATAGACTTGTGATATTTAGTCACTACTTCAACAAATAGAGAAAAGTTTTTTATGCTTACGAAAAACTCCAACAGAAACATATGTGATGTCAAAAAAGGTTTATGAGGATAGTTATCTTTTTCTTGTCATATTTTTCAATATCATGCGACATTCAGAGCCGATAGGAAATCTGTGAATGATGATGGGCATCCAGATCTAAGCTGGTCTTTCAGAACAACTGATATGATTGACAAAATTCCGGATATCATTTTGAACGACTGAAATGCGTGTCTCAGGATAACATCAGATCTCATGAAGAAGAAGGGAAGTGAGCGTGTGTGTGTGTAAAGGGGGGGGGGGAGATTAGAAGATTGTGCATTAAGGTTAGTGTAAAGGGACAAGTTTTGCCGATAGATGGCACTACAGTTTTCGTATCTCTCCCATGTATTTTTTACCTTTCACGAAAATTTACAATTTCTCTTACAAATTTCAACCTAGAGACTTCAAATTTTTAGAGAAGGAATTTCATAACCTATTACAGTGAACGATCCGTGCCGATTTTTTTTATTTAGAATTTTCTTCATTGTTGAAACAGTTTCATTGTTAAAGGTTTGGGTATCCATTTCAACAATCAAGCCATTTCAAGAATGAAGAAAATTCTAAATAAAAAATCGGCACGGATTATTGCCTTCGATAGATTATGAAGTTCCCTTTCTAAAAGTTTGAAGTCTATAGGTTGAAATTTGTAAGAGAAATAGTGATTTTTTGTGAATGGTAAAAAATACATGTGAGAGATACGAAAACTGTAGTGCCATCTATCGGCAAAACTTGTCCCTTTAAACTAACCTTAAATAATAAACGATGATTTAAAAACACGGAAACTGGAACGTTTCGTGTCTCATTCCTTAACAGAGGAGTGAAAATGGTTTGTTCGTGAGGTTTAGGTCCACAAAAGTGTTTATGTGTTACCATACCATGCATGGTAACCCTGAGAAACCATGCATCTGTACCCTGACTTGTCCCCTGTGATTACTCCCCCCCTCCCTTTTCAAAACTAGAAACACCACTGGCTTTTTGACGATCTTTCCACCATTCAGAAAACAGTGACGAGGACCTTGAACATCATTACAGTGAAGAACTTCCAGAAGCTATTCCATGCGTTACTGGATTGTGCAACGATGTGTGTGGACAAAGGAAGTTCCTACTTTGAATGATCCTGTATATATTTAACATTCTCTCCCCACGTTTACGGTCGAAATACAACATAAACACACATACATACATGCAAACAAATTAATTTTGAGTCTTCAGATATGCAATAATCCTGAAAATGAAATGAAATCTTTAAGTTTTACGTCCCACGATTATGTCGGTTAGGCCAAAGGAGACAGTGATGATGAGAGATGAGTGAAATGGTGGAATGAAGGAAGTGGGAGGAAACGGGAGAACCCTGAGAAAACCCACGAGCACGGTGTTTGTCCACCACAAGCAAAAATCCTGAGTAGGAAGGGAGTAATGTTAAATGTCTGCTTACTCTCTGCTCTTTGTTTCAATTTAAAAATAAACAACATTTAACATTTAAAAATATTTTCTTGAATTGGTCGTGGAGGTAAGGGGTAACGGTTCCTTACTGAGGAGACCATTTAAAATAGGCAAACAAATACTTTTGATAAAGAAAAATCATGGAATATTGAAAGCTATTAGAGATTTCAAACAGAGAAAATTAAACAATAATAACGATTCAACGTGTTAACCACAAAGTTAAATACTTACATCTGATTCAGAATCCTTAAGTTTCTGCTTCTTTTCTCGGACTTTCATCTCGAACACCTGTTCCATTTCAGCCTCCATCTTCTTCATTTTGGCCTCGTGGTCTCGCTTCTCCTCCTCCATCTGAGCCAACGGGTTCCTAGCAAAAGCGCTAAGCCTTAATTTTTTAGCCAGAAAAAGAAGCATCGCCACAGAGTTGTTTATATATTATGTTAATACAAGCTCAGTAGACAAAAGCTACGGTGACTAGGTATTTGCTTTTCTTTCTGTTCTACACAGTGTTAGTTGGAAAATTAAAGCTGTTCATTATTAGTTATGTACACAATATACACAACACGTTGTACTACAAATGTTTCACCAAAATCTAGACTAAGTCCGTGATTCTAAAGACAATACACAAGTAATACTTACATTTAACACAAAACTAGCATATGAAAGAACAACTTCTTGAATCTAGTACTATGGTGAGATGTCTTTAAATTATTCGCATCAAAATCTGTACAATTTGTATTTCTTTTTTCAATGCAAAAACATAGGGCACTAGAATGACTGACCAGTAGGAAATTTTGTCCTAGTACTTATAGTTAATATAACATGATCAGTGGCGAAATATGTATATATATCAAAAATATCATTTAATTACATAACTTCTTGGGTGTGAAGAGCCCGTATTTGAAAAAAGAAAAAAATGCATAATAAATACAATACGAACAATAATGTACAATGTAAGAATTGTTTATTTTCTCACTATATTGGTTCAATCTTCTTCGTCGTCTTAGTTTTTAATTTTTTTATGTGGCTATTGAGAAAACTATACTGGAATTAAACCCAACTTGTCGCATCAAGGGCACTGCACTGCCTCAGCGAACACACAGATCTAAACAGCCGATAGCACCGAAGTTTTACTTGACCATTATCTATGATGAAATTTGGCAACTTGACTGCAATACTGTCTTCACAATAGTAAAATTTGTTTAAAACTGTCTTAGAGTCAAATGTGGTTGGCTATCTTAGAAGATGATGGTAGCAGCCAATTCTCATTACCTATTTTCTTTCATTGATGCATTTCAGAAGTCATACAACCACTAATCTAAGTTATGGCCGACAATCTGGCAAATTCTTTCCGCCATTCCTGAATACACACATCTGTAATTTAGTTCTCTTCCTAGTGTTATGGTTAGAGCGCGTGGCTTTATTACATGAAGTTCTGGGTTTGATCTCCAGTGGGACAGAATCAGATGCATTAGTGTGATTCAGATTGCACTTTTGCAGGTCTCTTCCTATACAGCCATGTTACTAACAGAGAATGTAACTACGAATCAAACGATTAATCTACTTGGAATAACTGATCATAGTAATTTCGCACACAAGAATTTTTAACCTAAAACGTTAAGCTAAATATTGTTCGGAAATGAAGTACAGTGTATCATCACGAAAATCAATGATTGCTTAGAAACATCCACTGGTTATGAGAACGTTACGACGTCCTGATAGAATCATGCATTTTTCTCAGCTGTAAGCAGCAAGATCTACGAACATTTTTCCACTGCATTTCGCAATACTCCTTAATTGTAATTGTAAAGATTCGGTCTGGGAACTGAATGTTAGGTAACATCCCGGCATTTGCCTGGCATAAATGAGGAAAAACCCAGGAAAACATCACTCAGGATGACTGGTCTGAGAAAGCTTTTACACGTTGTTGACTGAGTGTCCCCACAGTAAATTCGAACCCAGGAAAAGAAAGCATAATTTTAACCTATACAGAAGGTCTACAGAACGTCTACAATTTTAACGTCTACAGAAGGTCGACGTCTCGGGCACAACTAGTTACTCTAATTACATATAGAAAGTACCCACATGTAACAAATTTTCAGGTTAGGCCTTCCCTTAGATCTTCTTGGCAGATTTTTGAGCTGACAGAAATAAACAAATTTAAAACAAAAATATATGCAATTTTGAAATTTGCTTCGGTGGCGATGAACATATCGGAAACTAATCATCGTCAGTTTAGATCTTTTCACAAACTGGTAAAGGAATAATTTTCGTCCTTTTGAGTAAATTTTATGCATAATTCAAACTTTCATAATACGTGTTACTAAATCATAATATTTTAAGAATGACTAACTTTACGTGCTTCACTGAGGCAATTTACGGTGTCTGGGAGTACTTGATATTAATCACATCTGAAACACTTCACTGACTAAAATCTATAACGTTAATCCACTACTCAGCATTTCTTGATGGTGCACCTTTCTTTACAATCATCAATCCTTGCAATCACAATCATCAAAGTCGTTGGCATAAATAAACCTAGCCATACACACAAATACATTTTCCATTATACGAGGTGCATAGAACAACTAAGTAAACTGACTCAGTTTGCAACACAAGCTACAATGGTACACTAAAACCTTTTAATTTACTTTAACAACGTTGTCCTGTTTTACGTTAGCGTATATCACTTACGTTAGTGTATTTAAAAGTATTTACAACATACAGAAATGCCTCACGGTTTTTCCTGTAACCAACAACATGTAAATACTGTTTCTAGACAAATTACGTTTTAAATGAACTACACATTACTATGTCACGAGGAAAGGAATGTGCCAATATTCCAGATTCGAAGAGAAAACAAGAATTTTAGGAAAATTAAAAATTGATCAAACGACTGCGATCTTGGCCAATAACTAGTTTTTGGATCAGAGACCACAAAAAAATTTGAACGGCCCCTAAATCGAAAATGAAAATGAAATGAAATCTTTAACGTCCCACGGTTATGCCGGTTAGTCTAAGGGAGACGGTGATAATGAGAAATGAGTGAAATGGTGGAATGAAGAAAATGGGAGGAAACGGGAGAACCCCGAGGAAACCCACGAGCATGGTATTTGTCCACCACAAAGTTCACACGGCGCGAGTAGGATCGAACCAGGGACCCCAAGCCCCTAAATTCAGTTTTCGTATTTTTTATGGAATAAGCACATTTTATTGAGTTTAACTGATAGTTTGGGTTTGGCTACACTATATGTATTCTCAGATATAAGGTTTGGCTACACTATATGAATTCTCTGATATAAGGCCTACAAGACAATTTTTTGTTGAAATATATTGAATCAGGGCCCACAAAATTTCTGAATTGTCCCTAAATCGAGTTTTCGTATTTTCTACGGAATAAGCACATCATACGTAGTTAAGTGATAGTTTGGGTTTGGCTACACTATATGTAGTTCTCCAGATGTAAGTCCTACAAGAAGATTTTTGATTGAAATATATTGGATCTTTCGATCCAAAAAGCCGTAAACACCAATGCAGTTTAAATGATTCCCCAATGAACTAGATTGAGGATTTCAAGTTTGACGTTTTACAATTATGCCCTTTAGACTAAAGGAGACGGACTCACGTGACTGCAGCCTCTTCAATGAAAGAGAGTCCAATTATGCAAGTATGACATCATCGCAAGTTGATGAACATGATTTTTTTTTTTAAAGCGCTGCCTCGTTTATTCTAATACCAAAGAGGAAAGCTTTGCTAGATTCTCAATACTTCATATCCTACAATTATGCCAATTCATTTTATCGTTGTATGGATTGTACTAGAGCGGATAGGTGACTGCTATACGTTCCAGGAAATGGTTTATTACAATCAACGCTAAATATCATTTCAGAAGCAAACACGCTTTTACTAAGACAGTCAATACTTCCAAGTTTTCAATGGAATTGATTCTATAGGCTTCCCCATCTACGCATTCACTGGTTTCTTACCACTGCCCTCCATTATCAACACAACGAGTTTAGGAAATTTCTACGCAACCTCACAATAGAATGATGGTTTAGTACTTCCTACCTAGATCTCTGCATGGTAAAGTGGGACCTGAATTCACTACCAAAAGTAGAACTCAATTTGCCGACTCTCCGTAGATAACAACATATTGCTCACCTGAGTGTATCGAGACACACACAAGCTGAAGTAATGTTGAGACTTTACTGTTGTTGATCGTAAAATTTAGTTTAGTTTTCAGGGATACGAATTTGATTATTTTATCATTATTACTATTAGCATTAATTTTCTTATTCATACATATTATTCGGATACCCTGCACGAACGTTTTAACTTTTTGTTGTTGTTGTTGTTTTGTGATGAAGAATGACGATTCAAGCTGGTACGATACAATAATTAATACGTTTACCTTTGCAATTATGGTTATCTAATAAATCTCATAATAATGACCTTTCATGTATCAATTTCGAACAACTGCACTGAATCTGTTGGGGATTGAGGCACATGTTTATGTGAAACATTTTGATCAGAACAATCTACATTAGCATCTACCAAAATGTTTCCCAAACTATAATCACAAGAAATGATCACTACATCGAACTATACGGGTGTGGATGGATTAGTGTTTAGCGACTCTTTCAGCAGCAATGCTATATGAGACGTGAACCTACAGCTTAACGTAGAATCCGAACTATACGAGTTCTCTCTTGGAATCGAATCCTGGTCTCCCGCGCCAAAAGTGAAATATATGAAAGTTGTGTCAAAAGAACATAAAAGGTACGTTCGCATGTAAAAGACAATTTCCGTACAAAAGTTTTTTTTTTTTTTTTTTTTTTTAATTAATCGTATGAAACTAGAATTGTATTGCACTGCACTATGCTGCTTCAATAATAAACTCAAAACTAGACAACTCCTTGGTGTTATAACACACGAGAAAAAAGACAGCTCTTCAGTTGATAATGTATGATAAATAGATGGGGTTTCTATTGCCGTTATTTCTGGCTTTCTAATGCTTCTTATTTCAAACAGCTACGAATCTGGGCAACACACAAAATTCTGCGCTCAATGTGAATCGAACTGAGTAACCACGAGCATCAAATATATGTATGGTATATATCAGTCTATAGGGTATGATAATATTAATAATAAATAAATAATTATTAAAAAAAAAATAAATAAATAAATAAAAAAGGAATGAATCACCGAACGCTAAAAGTGCTCAGAACTTGGTGACTGCATCTATTCGAAGTAAAAAATACAATACATAGCACACAAAGTACAGAAAGCAAAAATTTCAATAATGACTACAAACTTGCCTTTTTTAAAAACGCACGAAAACACAAGATCTTCCATGTGGTTCTGTAATGTTCCAAGTACTATGAAACGAAGTGAACAATGTTCTTTTATTCATAGTTTTGAAATTTGTATTCAAACTATTATGTTATGATCTAATAGTATAAACTTTTCAAAAATAAACTACACTTAACGGTGGTTAGGAGTGAATTTGAATGGTTTTATATGCAACTGAGTAATGTAAAATCTGCGCGAATATGCCTATCATTGGAGCTTTTGGATAACTCAATATTTTAAATTTAATATTCTTTTCTTTGAGGATAAAGCTGTGAGTCCTCTTAAAAGACAAGAACTTTCGTTATCACATCTCGAGGCACTATATTATTTTTGTGTATTACCTTTCTGAGACCAATAACCGCCGAAAACAATTAGTTTTGCCGATTTTTTTTTTTCCAAGAGATATGTTATTTTATGTGAATTGTTTGAACTGGCTTATTGCTCGTTTTGAGGGACCTTTCATCTCAATTTAACTTTTGAGTTTTGAAACGAAGTGAAATCTCAGTATATACGGTATTACCAATTTGACAGTATTCTTGTGAAAAATCTGCATTCAAGAGCATCTTAAGTAAGTGGGTGTTTTATCATCATCAATTTCATGCTTAACGTCTGCACACATTTTATTGACTTTTATTAAGCGTACTTGACCGTCAATCGGAAGGACTGTTAACTTAAAATTTGATTCATATACCGAAAGATTCACAAAACTACGAAGGAGGTACTTGCAATAATTATGTTCGAAACTGCATTTAAAATCGTAATTGTTATAATTTGGTTCATTGGTTGATTTGAAGTTCAGTGTCCCGTTCAGCACCGAGACCATATGAGACGCAAACCTACAACTAATTGTGGGATCTGAACATGAGAGCTCCCACCGGGAATCGAATCCGGGTCTCCGTATCGACTTGGCTTATGCTAACCATATAACCAACCACGAGGGAGTTCCATAATTATTATAAAACAAATGAACTGTATAAATGTTCTCAATATTTGCTGACACGAATCCCAATAAGATATTTTATATCCAAGCAGATATTATATAAAAACCTCGAAAAGCGGTAAAAAAAAATCCTATAGAAGGCAGTGACAGGTTGACATTCACATCAACGGATATCTCGATAGTGCTGTTTCCGGGTCTACAGTCCACTTCACAATAGCTCTTTTCGTTCCAGCGATACAGCCGGAGATCCAACCCCAAAATCATTCTTAGTGACGCCACTGAACGGACAGATCATGATAGTGAACGATTACATTTATACGGAACTGATTACTGAATTCTTTATCTTAGTTACCAAAATGTCGAATTGCCTGTAATTATAGTAAATCTTTGAATAAATTACATAAAAGGATTTTCGATCTATCGGCATGAAAAATTTACCTTGCGATTATGATACAGAAGTAAGCGGCTTCGATATACATATTTATGTTAACTATATTTCAACTTCAGTTGTTTAAATAAAAAGTAGTCTTCATTATGTATGTTTATTTTTTCCTAATATATATAAGTAACCTATCTTCTATTATGTAATTATCCCATTTGTCTAGTGTTATAAGGTATAAACATTCTCGTGATATTGTTTATTTGCAAATGCTTTTGTTTTATACTACTAACTTCAAAATATTATGCTGCACGCAAATGCAACCTTGAAACATAATCTTGTTCAATAAATTTAAAACAAACTAGTTACTGAAGGAAAGAAATATCTGTCTTTTCGCATTTCAGGGATTAAAATTCAAATTATTAAAAAAAAAATACATAAAGTGATACTTTTCTGATTCAAAACTTTTTAGTTGTGAACATTTTATTTCAGTAAACTTAACTATTCCAACTTTATTCGACTATCCAGTTGCGATTTTTATAGCTACGCTTCTAAAATTGTTCTTAGAAGCTAAACTATCGAAGAACTGTACGACAGTACTGAGTCTATGTATACTTAGTTCTATTTCTTTTATTATCTTTTCTTTCTTTTTTTTTTCTTATACATCTATGCTCTTGAACCGAGCTTTGAAAATAAACAACTGAGCAACAGCCTTCAAAAATTGCAAACTTATATTATTATGTCTCTAGATTTGTTGATTTGAAGTGACATTTCAAGGTAAAACATAGCTATCTGAATTAGATAATGGTTGGTGTTTAAAATGGCCCCAAAACAGGCACATATGAATTTAATTTAAAAAGCTGCTGTTTTAATGTGTGTGTAATTATTAAGTAAATTTCCTTATTTATTGAAAAAAAAAAAAAAGAACTTGCCATTATCTTACATTTAACTGTGTCATATTAAAAATAAAATGGCAAGGAATTTACTGAGACGCGCTCGTATTTCGTACGGACAGAATTGCATATCTGTTGGTCGAAAAAATCGGAGACTCTTGCCAAATAAAGTGTGTGAGGAACAAAAACTACTATATACGAACAAAGAAAAGCAAATACCAGAGACAGAATCTTAAAATATTAAATTCAAAATCCAACCTGTGAGTAAGAAATAAAATTAAGCAAAAAAGATACAGCATGCAGCTACCACTTCACAGCAACAAGCATCCACTTCAAACCACAATTCATAGTAAACTTACGTCAATTCATCACCACTAAAAACAAAAAAGGAAAAGAAAACAATATATACACAATATATATATATTTATATCATAGCGCAAACGTTCTTTTTACAATTATATTTTGCATTTGTATTGTCTACAGATTACTCTCATTATGCAGTATTTCAACTTACAATTCTTATCAGCTACACATCCAGCATAAATACAGTATTTCTATTTCTGTATATTACTGTTTTTGAACACGTATTCTAAAAGTTACATGTTCAAATTTTGGAAATGATTCTAGAAGAACCTATTAGTATCATTAACCATATATATTATTACGGAGATTGTGTATTTTCTTCTTTTTAACGTACACTCATGTCCAAAATTATTGTCGCATGTCTATAAATATGTTGCTGTAGGAATATAATTTGATAACGAATTCTCCCGGTATTTCTTATAATGTTAGTAGGTGTATAATCGGCAAAGGCATGTATGTGGCAAATTTCATATCAAAAGTGCAGTAAATAAGAACAATAAAACGAAAATAAAACTTTCTTGTACATTTAGGAAACATTTTGTTTTAATCATTCTAATTTTCATATTTATAATACTTTTCCTACGAAATTTACCACAAATATACATTTCCCGATTATACACATAGTATCAGTATTAAAAATACCCAGCAAAATCATTATCAAATTATATTCTTACAAGAAGACAGTTATAGATATGCGACAATCATTTTGGACATGAGTGTACATTACATTACTTCAAGTATTCTGTTTGCCATCGCAGCTTGATTTTTAGTGGTCGCGAATACCACTTTATTCCGAACTCCTTAGGTAAATGTAGAGAAGATTCTTTTCAATTTGTTCTATTATTCAAAGAAATTTTCCCTGTATTCTTAGATAAATAGGTTGAATAACGTGGCGATCCTACCCGTCTAAAATTAAGCAGTGATAGCATGTAGTAGTCTGGGACCACGACATCTGAAAATAAGGTAAGTTACAGTTTAAGGTTGGTTTAAAGGGACAAGTTTTGCCTATAGATGTCACTATAGACTTCGTATCTCTCTCATGTTTTTTTTTTACCTTTAACGAAAATTCAAGATTTCTCTTACAAATTTCAACCTACAGATTTCAAACTTTAAGAGAATGAACTTCATAACCTATCGAAGGCAACAATCCGTGCCGATTTTTTATTTAGAATTTTCTTCAGTGTTGGAATGGGTTAATTGTTGAAATTGGATATCCAAATTCTTAATAATATACTGTTTTAACAATGAAGAAAATTTTAAATAAAAAATTGGCACGGATTGTTGCCTTCGATAGGTTATGAAGTTCTTTCTCTAAAAGTTTGCAGCCTGTAGTTTGAAATTTGTAAGAGAAATTGTGAATTTCCGTGAGAGGTAAATAAAAAAAAAAATAATAATAAAAAAAATACATGAGAGAGAGAGACGGAGACTAGTGACATCTATCGGCGAAACTTGTCCCTTTAAACCAACCTGGTCCTCGCAATTATACGAGACGTGGATTTACAGCTGAAAAGCATGTGTAGAAACTAAAGATCTTTCAGTTTAACGTCCATGATTACACCGGTTAGGCTAAGAGAGATGAGGATTAAGACAAGTGAATCATGATGCAAGAACTGGTGAGAGGGAACTGGAGTACCCCGAGACACAACGTTGCCCACCACAAACTTACCTGGCTGGGGATCGTGGCACCAGAGTTAACCGCTCTACCACTGAGCCACCCTGCCCCCAGACCAGAAACTGAATTTTGACTTCTGCACCAAAAGCGTCACGCGAGCCACGAAGTCTCAAGGGAAAAAAACTACATTACAGTGTTTTAAAATTACATTCAAATTCACTTCACTTCTGAATTTTCAAGTTTGTTTTCTGTATAAAATGTTTGCCTTTTAAAAAGGTAATTAAACTAATTAAGTCCACATTTCACTAAATGACTGGGAATGTCTGACAATTAAATTGAAGCCTCCCTTTTTAACAATGACAACTCAATATAACTAGTCAGCTAATGAAGTTCGATCGTTTTTTTTTAATTTTATTACATCTGTAAAAAAAAAAAAAAATCTTTCTTTGGGAAACAAATATTAAAATTCAGAAGAGAAATATTCAAAAGAATCTAATATCGTCTTAACATGAAACGATCCATTCAGGACATATCTCTACAACACACTTTACATCACGTGATAAGGTTCGAACTCACAAATCACTGAAAAGTACAATCGTTCGGGTCATCTATCGATGCTCGTTTCGTAATACACTGCTCTATCCGAGTAGAAATATTTCAGCTAAAAATTAAGACCTCTCCATTACTATACACAGTGAGTTTTCAAGTCTCACTAATATCAGAATATCATATAATCTGAGAAATACTTATATATTAATATTTAATTAATTATATACCGAAGCTTGTAAAATCAAATATATAGTTTTGAGAGAAATAGGCTACACTGAAAGCTTTGAATAAACATAAAGTTTCAACAGAACTTCAATGTTGATCACATTCTAAACACTCTTCTAATAAATTTTCGAAATGCTCTATCAGTTTTCATAATGTCAGGAACTTCTAGAATCATTTACACTACAAGAACGAAAAATGTCTCCGAACCGTAGATTAAGAAAAGAAAATATCTAGAACATTTGTACTCCGAAAAAAGTATTGTGAAAAATGTGCCATATTTCAATGAAACCTAGAAATACTAACACAATGAACTAATTACAAAGTTAAAAATCTAGAGTAAATTTATCAGAGCAAATGCTAGCATAGAATAATGTTTCTCAAATCTTTTCAAACTCAAAAACCATCTTGAAGCATATCTAACTTTGAAAGATCCACAAGAGAAAAACATTTTTTCTTTCTGTTACTCCGGATTAAATTATTTTTGTGACAGTTGGAGTTTTGTTTTGTTTTCTTTTTATCTTATTTACTTGCCTTTTTCATAAATTGCTGTCTGTTGTTTAACTTAACACTACTAGACGCGAAGCGGGCTCTGTCCCTTGTGGAACTAACGTTCAGTAAGACAGATAAGGGGCATAACATTTCTTCTTTTTTTTCAGTTTTATAGCAAGCTCTGTAGTTTTCAGATAAGCCCCTAAAATGAAAACTACTTAAGCAAGTATTTTCTACGAATTAAAAAACACTGTAAAGTGTTAAGCCGCAAGTATGAAAGCTTACTTCTGTACTTAGAGATATAATTGAATTCAAAAACGTCAAAAAATAAGTTTGTCAACAAAATTACGTATAAAGTATTGAAATAATAATTTTTTTGGATAACTAACTCCAGAATAAGTGCAAAATTATTGGAAGTATAATCGAGTTCCTAGTAAGTATTCTAGCTCTCGCATGATATGTTTTTTTTCTAAATATATGTTTGTAACCTATTGTTTAGCAGAAGCCCTTGTTGTTAAAAATAGTTTGCTTATCTATAAAACTGGGAACTAGTGTTAGTTTTATTTGTTTAAATATGGTGGGGAAGTATCCCTGATTAACTTATGCTAAAAGCGTCACGAAGTTTTCGAAAAGATTACTTCTCGTAATATTGATCTAGATATTAAGCGTGTATGTTACCAAGCTTTCTGGTATTCTTAGTGGCTACCTTGTTTCCAGATTTTATGTGCGGTATCCTCAAGGCGATCTGCTGCATGTCTGCTCAAGTTTGCTTGAAGCAAATTATGAGAAATACAAGGCACAATGTGATATATTTAAGATATAACAGATACCACACTTCTAAATCTTACTAGGACATCACGCCACATTGAACTTAAGTATATGTCTTACCATTCTTCTAATTTATAATTAGGTGCAATGGCTACGAGCAAAAATGCACAATGGAGAAAATATTTAAAAATGGCTAAGTTAGTTATTTAAACTCTGTTAAGCATTGGGAGTTAATATGCTAAGTTTTCCCTCATTTAATTTTCTAATAAAACAGTTAAGCTCCAGATATTTCCTTCACAGAGACCTTCCGGTTTAAACTAAACAAAAATTTCACCACACTGTATGTACTGTACATTTTAAACAAAATTCAAGTAGAAAAATATACATGCTGCCTAATGTTAAAAAAGTAATTCCTTCACCTTTCAATCAAACACTATACATAAGTACATCAACCTGCATATGCACAATTTACAATCTCTTTTACATATAATCACTGATGATAAAAGTTATTACTATTCCAGAAAATAAAATATATATATAATACATTACAAGTTTCGCTCCAGCTTTAGTCATGGCATACAAAAATGGTCTTTCGAAGGGGAAAACAAAGTAGTGCAATCAGAAGAAACATAGCATCTACAAGCCACATTGGAAAAGCTTTGGCCAACTTACCACACGGTCATGAAGCTGTTCATGACTCCTTGTGAGCATAAACTAAAGGAGGATTCAGACATTATTATTGCAACTAAAATTCCTACTACAACAAACTGTCAAAACCATTTTTGCATGCACATGCCTAATTCTTCGTTATGGATATCTAATATATGAAACCCACAGTTTCTACGAATACAAATAAAACTGAAACTCTGGTTAACAATCATTCACTAAATCCTTCTCAACATTTCTATTTCGAAAACAAACGATAATGACATACAGTTTCCAGCCCATGTCAGTATATCGCGGGTAGTTATTGTACTTGTTTTTGATCCTCTAAAGACTTTTTTTACCGAACATTTCAACTAAGGTCTTATGCAGCCTACGTATATTATCTATGCGAGCTACACGTGCCTTAATTGTGGATCTAAATATTCAAAATTGAAAATGACTATGTTTGTGACTTAGTAACTCTTGGACCGCCCGACCGATCTCGATCAAATTTTCAACATAAATGAGGTTCGGGCCTGGGATGATCTTTATCATTTCACTTTGACGGTACAACTTAGGGGAGGGGAGGAGGAAATATTTAAAATGTTCAAAATGACCGCTACTAGTGTCAAATCCATAGTTTTAGAGGTCGCTGAGATGAACAGTTACACTTCCGATGCTCTTTAAATCTAAATTCAGCCCCACAACTTCGTAAAGGGGGGCGGTATATAAAAATGATCGAACATGACCGATATTAAACGGCGTGACAAACATCTTGGTATTGAAGGCGGCGCTCCAAGTTCCTTTTAAATGCTGCTAGCAAATAAAAGGCCAGCGGTATTGCCACGTTTATATTGTACACACCCACGTTTATCCCCTGTCACCTGATCGCGCTGTAGTTTCTCTCCGTAGCCATAGCCACACTCCTTTACTACTTGGCTACGTCGCGCCAGAGCTTGTGTTTTATTCGTTTAGCTGAAATGCCAAGATGTTTGTCACAGGCTTTAGTGTCTATTATATAGTTTTCAAGGTCGCTGAGACGAACAGTGACACCTCCGATGCCGTTTAAATTCAAACTCAGCCTCCATTGCCTTTTATGTCCAAAATGAAACTAGTCTTCCCGTGCGAAGAACAGGTCAATTGGTTGGTTGGATTTAGGTTCAACGTCTTTTTCAGCAGCGGGGATGTATAAGACGTAAACCAAGAGCTTAACATGGGGTCCGAACCAAATGAGCTTTTGCCGGGAATCGAACCCTGGTCTCCTGCGTCGAAGACGTGTACGCTAACCATATAGGCACGAGGAAGCTCGATTATATTTTCGAGTTCAAAGCTATGCAAATTTCTCCGTACTGCCATTTGCTCATCCAATTTAAGATCAACTCTCTTATTTTCCTCAAAACTTAATTTCTGAAAACGTGTGAAACTACCTTTCACATCCACACAGCACAGAAGCAAAAATTACGCATCTATGGAGTTTTACTTGTAGTTTGTAACAGTTGTGACGATAAAAGATTTTTGTACGCATATAGTGAAATCTCTCTGAAGGACTGAGAATATAGTTGTTCTGTAGCGAAATGAAGTGCATCAGCGGCGAAAAATACACAATTCTAGAAATTTTCACAAACTGACTGACACAATCCTTAACGGAAACCAATTCCGGTGATAATTTTCTATCAAGGAATTATTTTTCTCCGTTCTTCATTTTATATATTATTCTAGTTGTGACAGTGTTTGTATAGTACTCTTGGAGCTTAAGAGCTGGTCAAAAAAGCTTAAAAACAATTATGTACGAGTTACTGCCTGTATTTCTTTCTTTCTTTCTTCAAAAAAGTATAATACGTTCTGTAACTTAATTGCAACTTTCCTTTCTCTGAATTTATTGCCTGATCTGAAAATCCTTAGTTACAAATAACGTAATTTCTTTAAGAAGACCATTACTCCAGACGACTGATCTTACTTGAAAACACTGAATAGTTGCCGTAAAAAGTTTTCACCTTTTTTCTTTCTTACTACTTACAGGGTGTCTACTAAAATTCCAAAATGAAATTTCGTGACTTTTTTGTGACTTTTCTTTACCAAATCACACAATTTCCTTACATTCTCAAGAGCAAATTTGGGTGCAAATTAGGCCGAATTTTCATCCATGCGATAGAAACGTACTTTGCTAGCGATTTGGTTGCGTCTAAGGCCGACCATAGACGTTTTTGGTGGTGAATTTTGACGTTTTATAAAACAAAATTTTCCAATCTGTACTTACATTTGTACATTAAAAAAAAATCGTGACCCAAAAGCTAAATTTCGTGACCGTTTTCTGATTTCCTGACTTTTTCGTGACTTTCGTGACCGATAGACACCCTGTACTTAGCTTGTATATGTTAATTCACCTCCTGGATATTGTGATTTTTTTCGTTGCTACCTGAAATACAGTTTCACTTGTCAGGGTGCTTTGTTTTATTTCTATTAAGTTCTTGATTGATTTTCTTACACGCCGCATGCAATATATTCACGTTCTCCTGTAGTGACTATTATTCCCTTTCGAATCTATGTTGTCCGTATACACAAGCAGTTAATTAATACCATTCAATGTGCTTCTGTTACAACTTTTGAATTTCTTAATCAGGCAGTCTCACTAGAGGTTACGTATTCCCTTATTAGATTTCCGAAAGACGCAGAAAATATTTTTTTTTTTTCTATCCGTAGTTTTCGCATTCATGCAATCTTGAGTATAGCGGATTTTTGTTTTTTTCCAACATTATTATAGTAAAAAAGTTTTATTAGTTTTTTTAAATAGCTTTATTAATCTGATTTTCAAAATAGCTTCGTTAATTTAATTTTCTAAATAGCTTTACTAATTCGATTTTTCAGAATAATTTTATTAATTTGATTACTCAAGAAATTCCGATCATAATTCCGAACTGAGGAAGAGTTTCTCTGTTTCGAACTGAGGAAGAGTACAACAAAAATTAAGTTGAAATCATCTACATGTATTGAGAAAGAAAAGAGCTCATTTAAAGAACATAGATTATACACAAAGATTTTTCTCCTTTTTCCTCAGTTAAGTAAATTATATACCAGCTTTACATTACCGAATCAGTAACATACAAACAGAACTAATCGAAAACACCTGAACTTCCACACATGGTTCCGCGTAGCGTATTCGCTAACGTTCTTCCCTTTGGTGCAAGAGGTCTCGAGTATGATTCCCAGTGGGAACACTCGATCGGAATGGTGTAAAAGCCTTTCCAGGCCAATCATCCTGATTGAGATTTTTCCTGAGTTTTCCTCATTAACACTAGGCAAATTGGATGATACCTAGCACTAAGGTCCCAGGCTTCCTTCTTCACTTCCCCGGATTGTTACTGACAGGGGACATCATCCCTCATATGTGACGGGCTTAAAAGGACATATATTTCGAATGCCCACATATACAGTTTCTAACCTTAATGAACCTCCACATCTATTCTCTGTTCAGCCTAAGCTCTAAACTGCGATAAACAAAGCCACGTGAAACTAAATCTCGCTGATTTGCTGTCGGCTTACCGACGCTTGTACTCCTCCGCAAAATAGTTCATATGATTTGATTATTCCTCTTACTATGAATCTCCATATAAAACTACTACATTATTATAAATGACAAAAATATAATACGGATTATCTAATAATACTGCAATCGAGTGTGCATAATGAAACAATAAAAATAAACACTAAGCATGCGCAGTAATTATGGCGCCAATCAACTGCGGAGGCATGTTCCGCTTTTAAGTCTGAAAGATGGCTCACATGAATCCCGGTTCCGCGAGTATTGTGGTGAAACACCAACAAGGAAAAGATAGTGACATTCTCAACAATTGCTTACCAGCGAAATTCAAATCATTTTTTTAATCTTTCGAGTTTTTTCTTTCTTTCTGCTGCTGCCGTATGGGCAGCACGAGACAGTATTGTTAAAATGCACGTGTATAATTTGTTCCGTGAGAAGTGGAAGTGATACATCACTAGCCAATCATATTTGTGACAAGTGGAAGGATACAATTTTCTTGTTTATCGGAGTTTAGAGCTTACATTGAACAGGGAATAGAGATCCTGCTTTTCTGCTCCATTCCTGATTGTAAACAGAGCTACATTTGATTTTCCATATATCTATAAAACCTAAGAGACGAGAAGGATTTAGTATCTCCAAATGAAACACAGTGCGTTCTGGAATTCCTTATACTTGTTCACTATTTTATTTTGTAATTTTCGCTCCTGCAGAAACTGTGAATTTCATTTTCAATGAAATTATATAACAGCAAGGAAGAATGTAAATCTCTTCTTCTCCATCTTAAATAGAACAGGTTATTGAAAGAAATAAGAAGCATAAAAAGAATTAAATAGATCACACAAAGAATAATAAACGTACTTCAAATAAGCTGCCACAAAAGTATCCAGCAACGTAAAATGTGAGAACACTAACATAATCTAATTTTGAAGAAATGCTGAAAACATAATCATGTCCCTACGTTTCTGAGATATAAAAAAAACTTTAGGTAATAGGATAAATTTATAAACCGTTTCTAATAGTTGTCTTGATGGCAAATTTTAGTCTCCTACGATGTTCGTTTTGTCGAACAATTAATCAATGATTTATGTTTACGTTAAATTCTACAAGAATCCTGATCTTAGAAAATTTTTTTAACTAGATATAAGATGTGAACAGAAAGCATGACAGTTTACAAAATACAAATACTTACAATTTCGTGAAACGAAGTTCCCACAATATTTTGCGAAATTTCTACCTTACTTGTAGTCATTAAAATGGTTAAAAGAACAAGGAAAGAACGTTTAAACTAAAGGTAAATATAGGATTCTATGAACAAATTTAAAAACAATTCTCTACACCAAAAATGATACTATTTCGTCCAAACAAAATAATACTTTTGGCGTGTGGTTTGATGGAAATAATATATTCAAACGAGTGCTTAAAGTATTCATAGAATCTATATTTAACTTTCTCATCAAACAATTTTCCTTGCTGTTTTACCCTCGATAATGGGAGTCATGATAAAGATTAGATATATGTTTCTTTAATTCTAATTATTTTGCTCATTTCTGATATAATATGCACCTAAACTACTTATGAAATATCATTTAAAAATAATGTGCACATTTATACATCTATTTTTTAAAGAAAAATGGCCAGTCTCAACCTACAATTGACTCTAGAAACTTAACATCCAGCTAAACTTCAAAATCGATACCTTCCGAAATTCATATTTATGAAACGCAGAGGATTTGTATGTTAAAATGTGTACACTTTAGTAAATCTCAGAATATAAAGGTTATATTGATGCTATAATATAGTGTGTCCAGCTTATATTTTTAATAAAACTGAAGTTTAGCTTTCCCTGCAGATATTTACCGAAGAAATTCTGACCAGAGTCGAAGAAAATTAGGATTTGCTGAGCAGAGTGTGTTTTTCTAATGAAGTAATATTTTGCGTGAGCGGGACAAGAAACCAGCAGTATTGTGGCATTTAAGAGAGATAAAAATCCACATACCCTTCAGGGGACTTCCACGAGACTCACCAAATCTACGTGTATGTTCTGATAATTACGGAAAAAACAGGTGATCAACCAATTCTTTTTCACTGATGTGACAGTGACTGGCGTCAAATGCTTCAATGTACTGAATCTTTATAGAGTGTATTCGTCAGGAACCATTTTCTAATACGGCGGATTTTTTCCTACTGCAAGATATTTTAAGTAAACAGTTCTCCAGACGATGGACGGGAAGAGGTACACCAACTATTGTTTAACCTCCACGCTCAGCTAATTTTACTGCCCTGGACTTCTTCATATGGCAATTTATGTTATCAAGGACATAGCACGCCTGTAAAGAACTGAACGAGGAGAATATCATGCTACTACAGGGTGCACATACCGAAGCTGCACGAGTATGCTGTAACAATGCACGAGCTTCTATTCAACGTACCACAAAGATTTTTTACTCTATCATGTTTAATTTTAAAATTATAATAATTTCATTTATTAAATTTATAAGCTGGACATACATTCTTTTTAGGCTGCTTCCCACGAATATCATTGATAAATGGAGAAAATTAAAGAAATGGCAAAAAAAAGTACAAAATACGAAAATGTAGAACTATTATATTACATACACCATGCACGTTTACCAGCAAAAATAGGATATATCTTTTACATGTTCATTTTGTCAACAGAATATAATTTTCAATACTGTACAAACAATTGTCTTTATATCAAAGAAAACTGAGTTAAAACCTGTAGAATCATTCCAAAGTTCCTGACAAAATAATATGCACAGTGTGTAAATATATTTTTGGTTGTAAGAATTTCACAACCTTTTCTCAGACACGCTGATGTGGTAGAAAGTATTCCAAAAAATGGTTATGGATTGCTTATGTACATCGCGAATATGCCAGTTTTATGCTTTTGTGATATCCACCTTTGTTGCTGCGTTACACTTAATTTTCTGCGTGATTACCCTGATATTTGCAAGAAACCGTATGAGAATATATAGCATCAATATAGCTTCCAATTGAGAGAATCACTAAAGTAACTGCATATATATTTTAACCTTAAGAATTTATATTATGAACAAAATCTATAACGACAATCGACTTAAGAAGAATGATGTTCCAATAACACTTACACCTGAGATAGCCTTTCCTAAAATGTTATTCTGGATCCAACGTGAAGTAGAAAGAAAACTGATAATTTGAAGAGATATTTCATGGTAAATTAACAATTTTGAAATGTCATGGTTGCATGGAAGAGAACATGCTCACTCCACGAAACATGTAAGACGATTACTTACTTATTTGACATTCTGGTAGGTTTCCCATCTGCTCCTAAACCAGCCAATTTCCGACAGCGGTAGTTTTCATAATGAACATTGTTGGTAACATCCTTGAGGTCTTGAAGATGAGTACGTATCAACATATTGCGTAATGCAATGAAGTCGCAGTGCTCCAAATTCTCCACTGAAAGTAAAAATAATTTTTAGTTAATATTAAAAGAGATTCATTCAGGATTACTGATATTGTTACGCAGAAAGAAGGTTGTTAATCACAAAAAGTAACTCATATCGATACTTTCCAAATATTCACGAAAAACATTTTCAGTTCATGATGTGAGCAATCTTTTAGAAGAACAAAGGACAAGAAAGAAAAGGAAAACGGGAAGAACGAGTAATAAAATTAACACAATCTGCAATAGAAGTTAATGGTAGACTCATGTTGATGAAATGGTCCATGCACAATCTTACTTGTTGCACGCAACAGTGGTTATCAAAGCAATGTTCGAAGTAATGAAAAAACAATATTTGTAACGATTGTGGGAAAACTAAACAAAATTGTCCAGCAATGGATACCAAATATTATCTAGAAGGTATGAAACACGATTTAATGCTTCTTTTTTCTTAAAAATAAATAAAAGAAATAAATAAAACAAATGTGCAGTCACTTCAATAATACCTTCTTCTAATAATTTCGTGAGGTATTCCTAAGATATTTTGATATGCGTTCCATTTTAAGTGCGTATAGACGTTTTTCGTGAACTTTTGAAAGGTTTCATTGGAAGTGAGTTTGATTTTATTATTCTTTTTGTCTTCCTGACGCTTAAGTATTGAATATTATTACTACCATGCCTTACATGTTTTTGAATGCAATAAAATGGATGATCAATATAAAATCATCTAAAACGTATTGAGCCTTTTGCGCACGAGATGGCGTTAGTGTCTCAAATCTTAGGGTATGTGAATTACAGCGGATCAGGTCTACCGTTATTTGACAGCAGACAGTTGGAAGTTCGTGGATGTGAGGGGGAAAAAAATGGAATTTTTAGAATCAGATTGTAAGGTATTGCGCCGTAAAAATGAGTGAATTTTTCACAAAACTGCTTCACATTTTACAATTTTATTTCGATAAAGGCGCAAATGCTGCACAAGCCTGTGAATAAATTTGTGCTGTTCATGGGTCAGATACGTTATCAAATGCAACGGCCAAAAGATTGTTCAGTTGCTTTCGTTCTGGAAACTTCGATGTCCAAGATGCTCATAGCAGTGGATGAACAATCTCAGCAAACATGGATGATATTCTAGCATATGTCAAGCAAAACAGGCACATAAGCAGTCATGGCATCGTCAATGATCTAAACATCATAACGAAGAAAGATGTCAACAAAAAGAAGCTCGATGTTTGGGTGGCACACGACCTAATGCCATCTGAGAATCTCTACTAAAACGTAATGACTCGAGCCATTTCTGAAGCAGTTGATCACGAGTGATGAAAACTGGATAACTTACGATCGCAATGTGCGAAGATAACGGTCGAAACGAGAAATTCCAGTCTGTGGCAAGGCCATCACTAACGCCCAGGAAAGTTATGCTGTGCGTTTGGTGGCACTGAAAAGGCATCATGCATCAGGAGTTGCTGCTATTGGCCAGAACGACAGTCTCAAACCTGTACTGTTGGCAATTAGCGTGAGTGGACGTAGCAATTCTAGAGAAACGGCCGGAACTAGTCAACAGAAAGGGTATCATATACCATGCTGACAACACCCGACTGTACTTATACCGTGTTTACTCTCGTAACAGTCGCCCTCGCAGTCACACCTTAAGTTTGAAGTAAAAACAATTGCCAGAAAACTTTCCCCGCATAAAAGTCGCAGTCTACGGGATTTTTGTCTTCGTGAATGCGACTTTCTTCGAAATTGCTTATCTTGCGAAAGAACTTTTATGCAAGAGGAGAGTACAAAGTTAGTCTTCTGATAACATCTAACAGCGTATTAAAAAGCTTCAAAAAGACCATCATATCCAAAGCTTTGGACGGAAGTGAAGATGATGTTCTGTGGAACAGTTACCAGATACGTCACACGCAGATATGACAGAAAGTGAAACTTCAGTTGAGAGTGAATAGTGCCTTTCGCATGTATGGACAGCTCTGACACTTCTTGTGTGTATGTGTTTCTTCTTTGTGGTGTTACATAGTTGTTATTCATGTGTTTCCAATTTATGTAAATATATCGTTCTTTTGTGCCAATGCCAAGAAGATATTTTTATCTCCCACGAATGGGTAAGTTACGAGTTTATTTTTTTTTACAAGTTTTAATATTTTACTGGATGTAGGCTATAATTTACTTTTTATGTTGACACATTGCTGTATCTACCAAAATTCGAAATTGTTCCCATTGTTGCGATAATTGAGTGACAACTTTCCTAGCGTAATAGTCACAGTTGGATTTTCGCATTAAAAAATTGGTACAAAAAGTGCGACTATTATGCGAGTAAATAGGGTATTTAACGACCCATCAGAACTTGAGAGGACTTGGCTGGATGGTTTAAATGCATCCACCGTCTAGACCAAACCCGGCACCATCAGACTATCCTTTGTTTCGGTCTTTGCAAAACTTCCTGAATGATGCTACGTTAATTTCGAACGAGGAATGTGAAAACTATAAATGTTTTTTTGAACGATTCAGTCTCCTTCAAATCTTCTAGGATCACTTTATTATAAGATTAAAATGTTTAAGCAAGGAAGACAATGTAACTAGGAAAATTGTTACTGACAAAGATTTCCATGAGGATCGAAATTATATAAACTCAAAATTTTCAATATGATACAGAGATAAGTACTTTTTGTTTATTAATGGAAGAGATTTTTCTCCTTTTAACTGAAGAAGAAGCACCGAAATATCCGATGAGCTGTCGATATTCAGTACGTTCGTAGTATCAGATGATTCTCGCAGAACACAAGTAACCATTAATTACAGAAATAAAATGAAAATCCACCTATCGAATTATTCTTCTCTAACCTGTTTTTCAGCCGTAGCTCACCTAAAGAATTTAGTCTACTGTACAAAGTAATATAGAAGTCAGTTTTCCGTAGGAGAAAATGCATATATAATTAGATAGAATTAAAATATTGTTGAGTTTCTCTGGGCAAACTGTGTTAAGCATTAGCGCCATCTGTGTAGAGAATGGTGAACTGCGAGTACCTGGTAATGATAGTAGGCACTAACAGAAGCAAGTAATCAGAATACTGTTATTGTCTCCATACTATTACGCAGTCGGCCTTTGTCTTATGCATGATATGGCGTGTAAGTTTACTACAGAAGGAAAATCTTCATGATATAATTGTGGTGGAAATTTGACAAAGGCACAGAGAAATCCGCACTAGGTTTAGTGAAATTCCGCTGCCAATACAAAAATTACATATTTGATTAACTTTACGTAAACAAAGTCCCCCCCCCCCCCCCTTTCTTTTCAAAGAGAAATGAAACAATATATCATCGTTGCTTAGCATGCATAGCAAATGATAGGAAAACATATCGAGCATGTGCGGCAGATGGTTGTTCTCTTATCTTTCTTCTGCAATAAATACAGATTTCCTTTCTTTGGGTGACCAGATTCTGACAAGCGAAAAGTAGGACACAAGTATAATAATATATGATAGTTTAGTGCGTTGGCAAAACTCATATTCTTATTTCATTTAACGTTAACCTAAGTTAATCGTTCATTTTTTTAGGAAAAAAAGAGAAAAATGCTGAACAAAAGTATTCCAGGAATTCAATTCAACTCCAAATATTTTGTTGAATGACAAAATGGTTAATTTTTATGAACATACAGTGAAATTCCGTGTTGGGCTAAAGATTTTATTTATCGATTTTCGGAGCGTTGTATTATCTTAAGGAATCAAAGAAAATTTAGACCGGCACGAGGGAACATCTACTTGGTTAGCATCACTGTCGCAAGTTGGGAAAGAAAACTTTCCTACCTTATCGATTTCTCAACAAGCCCTTCTCAATAAAAACAATGTATTATGAAACATAGTTTGTTGATTGTTCCATCCCTAATCTTTTGAGGAGTGGTTTATCATTCACAGAGGTTCATCATTCAGGAAAAGAGTGCCTAAGATTAAAAATGTTGTGAATAAAGAACGAAATATGAAATCAGTTAACTCAGGACATTTAGCAGGTCATTTTTAAAAAGAAGGACATTTCTCCATTTTCTAGGCGTCTTCGCAACACGCAGGATAGCTCTTTAAAAAACAGTACTGTACTGCGAAGATCAGTACGTCTGGTCACCCTACCTTTCTACAATATCATTATTTTTTTTCTCTCCTAAGAAAAAATGACTTCTGGACCGCTCGATACACAGTGGTTAATGAACTCAGTACCATAAATTAAGGTGACTCTCTATATCAAATGAAAGAAAGAAAGAAAAATTTGTAATAAACCTTTTAGCTATAAAGCTTCCTTTTACTTATAAACCGCCAAAAACATGAAATATCACATTTAGAACGTTCTGGCTTGAAAATTATGACCTCTCTCAAGTGATTCACGAAATTGCACAGGAAGGAGTAATTTATGCGCTCTATCTACATACTTATGTTCCTTAATCCTTTGGTACCCATTCAACGAGTACTCAATTAGTACTTAGAAAGTGAATCCCCGTGCCCCAACTTGTACTTTATACAAAACAGCATTGACAACGTTTGGAAGGTGATTCCTCACGCCAAAATAAGACAAAAAGTTTAGACCAACCTGGGTGCAGAAATGCTTTCTCTCGGAGTTATAGGTTGCCGAAAACATGAAACAATGAACTTTAAAGGTCCATAGCTCCAAAACTATGGGACTTACCGTAGTCGAGTCAAAACTTCACTAAGGATCTATGTGCGCTATCCAAAAATTCATGTTTCAGAATCCTAAGCTATTAACGCAACAACTTTTATAGACAGTTTGGTTACGGGCATATAATTTTGAAGCTCACCAACTACCTCTATAAAAGTACCGCAGGATTCTGAAACTTGGATATTTGGATAGCGCACATCTTAGGACCTAAGTGAAGTCTTGATCTGATTACGGTAGGTTCCATAGTTTTGGAGCTATGGACCTTGAAGCTTCATTTTTATCATGTTTTCGGCAGCCTGTAACTCCGAGAGGAAGGGTTTGTGCAGTCAGGTTGATCTATACTTTTTGTCTTATTTTGGTGTTAGGAATCACCTCTCAAACGTCGGTGTTGTTTTGAAACACCCTGCATAATTCGTTACGTCGGTACTAGGGGATTGTGAAACATGGTACTAGTTCCTTGAATCAATTGCAAGAGGTCTCATAAGCCAGGGCGTTTTAAACTTGAAGTTTCACATTTTCGGCAGTTTATATCTCTAAAAGGAGGTTATTTTTCGATCCTTGTTTTTTAGAGCTTACTAAATTTTTGATCCTGAGTTCTTGCATAAAAGATGAAGTTTCTGCGAGTTTCTTAAATGAAATAAACCACTTGACGTAACAGCCCTTTTGTGGGTCTGAACAGCTCCAACGCCATCTGTTAGCGCCCTGCTGAACTACGTCCAGCTTCGCGACAAACACGTGGTCAGGGCGCTGCGTTGTCATGTCTCTAACAGGCGTAAGAGGAGTTTTATTTGCGTGACTCCTCAGTTTGCCTCACGACGTTGGGTGGACGCCGAGAATCGAACTGGGACCACGTGGACGTCGTCAGTCCAACGCTCTAACCACTAGGAAAATGAAAAATGAAATCTTTGAGTTTTACGTCCCACGATTATGCCGGCTAGGCTAAAGGAGACGGTGATTATGAGAAATGAATGAAATGGTGGAATGAGGAAAGTGGGAGGAAACGGGAGAACCCCGAGAAAACCCCCACACACGGTGTTTGTCCACCACAAAGTTCACTTGGCGGGAGCAGGGTTTGAACCCAGGACCCCATGCACCAGAGGTGAACGCTCTACCACTGAACCACCGCGCCCCTCTCTAACCACTAGGTTACAGTGTCCCTCTTAAATCATATAATTCGTTCTTTATCCTTGGTAATGTTTTCGATCACGAAAAACTTTTCTATTTAACAGTCTTATATGTGAAATCTCACCAATTACATTTTTATTTGATTTAACAGGGTGTCTACCGAGTTTCATTTCTAAAATTCCAGTTTATTTCCAGTATATTCAGTATAACTATCAGCAAAATCCGTATCTAATACAGTGCTTTTTAAAAGTTAAAGAATAATCATACTCTTGATGATTTCAGATTTGTAATTGTTTTCACCATCAAAAGAATATTTTATTTTCAATAAATTTCGTTTGCCTTGATTTTTTCGAAATCCAATGATTTTTTAACATTTTTTAAAAGGGCTTCCCAACAGCTCTCCACTCCACCCATTGCTTTAAATGTCTAATTACAAAATATATTCAACTCTTGCTTCGGAAAAATTTATTAATCTCAATGGATACAAAATTGTTTCTAAGACTATGAAAACAATTACAGAAAAGTATTGTTGAGAAATTACCAGTTTCATGATTTTTCCAGTATGTGGATCAAAATTCCAGTATATTTCCAGTGTTAAAATTAAATTTCAGTATAATTCAAGTAGTTCCAGTATCAGTAGGCACCTTGTTTAACAATACTTCCGTGAGCAATGACAATGTATGTATTATTTTATTTTCTTACCCTCAGCCACACCCCATGGATACTTTCTTCCTCGAACTTTTTTCCCGTCGACTTCTATCACTGTATTGGAACCAACAACCGCAAACGGCACTCTGTCTTTTAACATCTTGTGAAGTTTCGTCTCCTCTTCGTCCTCAGTGTCAGGAAACTCGTAAATTTTAATTTTATGTTGTGCTATTTCATTCAAGATCTGAAATAAAAGAGAAAATAATTATTTCAATGAAATATATATAAAGTTGAATATCATATGATATATGCTTCCAATACCAACTGTGATTTCCTATTGGTAATCTCTTACCTACCTCATGCATAAATTGCTGTCCATTCCATAATGAATACGAATTTGTCCTGATGAGGTACATATGTAACACAATTATTACCATGGGAGATGGACTTTCAGGATATTAATTGATATGCATTATTACGGAAGTTACATTAATGCGTGTTACGATTCATTAGTTCATTTCACACCTGTTACAGATGCTGGATTACGGTATTACTCCTGCATCACAGTTCATCTTTTAGAGCACTTCTCCCGTTTTATCAAATAACTGTGATGATAATTCTCTCTGACTTCCCTTGGTTAAAGAGGGTACTTCTTAATTATTTATATGACGAGTAAATTTCTCCAAAGAGCTCCTTCGTGGCTAAGCGGTTAGCATACTCACCTTTGGCGCGGGAGACCCGGGTTCGATTCCCGGCAGGAGCTCATGTGGTTCGGATTCCACGTTAATCAGTAGGTCCACGTCTCATATAGCCTCGCTGCTGAACGGGACGTAAAACTCAAAAATCAATCAATGAACTTTCTCCAAGAGAAGTAACCTAAATGCCACAATGTACAACTAGCTTTAAAAATTAGCCTTTTTTGGAATATTTCCGACATGAACCATCGATTAAAATGAGTGTTCTGTCTTAAATAAAGTTTCGTCCTCTTTAATTAACAGAAAAAAATATTAGGTCCATCTAATAAGCAATGTTCTTAAATGGAATAACAGGGTGTCTACTAGAATTCCAAAATGAAATTTCGCGACTTTTTCGTGACCTTTTCTTTCCCAAATCATGAAATTTAGTAACATTCTCAAGAGCAAATTTGGGTGTGAATTGGGTCGAATTTTCATGCATACGATAGAAGCGCGCTTTGCTTGCGATTTGGTAGCGACTAAAGCCGACCTCAGACATTTTTGGTGTTGAATTTGGACGTTTCATAGAACAAAATTTTCCAATCTATACTTATATTTGTACATATAACAAAAGTCGTGTTCCAAACGCTAAATTTCGTGACTTTTTCTTGACTTTCATGACCGTTTTCTGATTTCGTTACTTTTTCATGACTTTCGTGACCGACAGACACCCTGAATAAGCTGTACTATCAAATATGTATCTTTTCAGTCAATCCATTTAATTGGCAAAAACCTTGAGTACATTGGACACAAATTCTAGAATCAAAAACCTTCAGAACTGATTGAAGATTTAGATGTAGTTTTCTATAAAAAGAATAATCTTCTTTAACATGGGATTAAAATAATACCAATTCACTGAGAATATGGAAAAAGAAGTTTTGCATTTCTTTGTTATATATGCACCTTAATTAGATTCTTTTTTCCACTGAATAATGGCATCAATATTTTCAAAAAGTTACATACCTTGAACAGAATGAAATCAATCTTTCCCTGGCTATCAGCAATGATCTATAACGAAAACATTTCTATTCTTAACGCAAGGTGACTGATTAAAAATAATGTTCATTCAATGACTGTGTACAAAGTTATCTCATCCACTCCTACATAAATAGTATACAGTATTGCCATATGGTATAGTGCTGTAGTCCTAAAATTTTCAGAGGGTATACGCTGTTTTGTGATCATCTATGATTGTCATAAAAGACATAGAAGCCATTTTTAATGAGCAATGTACAACGCATGTATTAATTAATTAAAGATATATTACTATTTTATAGTTTAAAAGCAATTCATGCTATTTTCTTGATGACACTCCATACTTAAATAATATCATTAATAATATAAATGGGGGGTATGTGTGGAGAAGAAGCCAACTCACTCCGAGAAGGAACAGAGAAAATCGCGCCCGACGTGACAGAAGTAAGAAAATTATGTCCAAATTTAACTCTATAAGATCATTAATACATTTTTTTTTCACTTACTAGGTTCTGTATTGCTCAGTTACGTATTAACATTAGCATGGTATTGAAAATATTCATACCTTAGTTTAAAAATATCGAACAAGTTTGGTTCTCTTCAGCAGAGAACAAGGTTTTAAGCAATTGAAATGTCAGAGTCATCGACCTTTAAAACGCTACGATATCGTCTCAGAACAAAAATACGCTACTTTGCATCGATCTATTCCCATATCCTAAAACTAACAATTTTGTGTTTTGGTTTGGTGATATAGTCACTTTATCATTGGAATCATGGCCTGATTAAATAAATAAATAAATGTACACGAAACAAAAGCAGAAAGTAATATACGTTTTGCAGAAGAAGGTACACTCTAATGACTAAGATTAAGCAGAGGGTATACGGCGTGTACCACCGTGTACCCTCCACTACAGCTCTGTATGTGTAGTGCAGAGAAAATAGTGCGTTTTATTTATTGGAGAAATCTGTAGAAAATTTTCCCAGAGTAAGATAGGGGGGAGGGTGGTTAAATAGCAGTATTACACATAAAAGAACGAACAATATTGTATCTACAGTATATACATATCTATATCTACCTATTTATATACAGGGTGTAACAAACGTCGCGAGGTGATTCCTGACACCGAGATAAGCAAAAAAGATATAGGATGTTTGCAGCAAATTATCGCCCCGTGTGTGAAAGAGGAACCGTACTAACTGCCCATAGGCGCACATCCAGATTTTTTTTTTTTGGGGGGGGGGGAAGGGTTCAATACTACAAGCCACTACATCTATGTAGTACTGAACGGGTACTATTATGCACCCGATGATAATTGTAAAATACTTCCACCTATATTTTCAGAAAAAAATGATAGAACTAGATTGTTTTTGTAAGAGTACAGATAAAGTGCAAGAGCAAATTTTCATGCTACATTAATCATTTCTCTGTTAAACAATTACAGTTTTATTGAGAAAGCGTGCGAATGTATGTTGAGGTAGGAAGTTTTGCGCGAGTCCGAACCCGGTGGAATCCCCCTTTCCCTTATATGAGTACGCCCTTGCTTGCCCATGTGGATGCTTGTCAACTCCGTTGTGTGCAAGCACCTGTTATGGACGAACCTTTGTTACAAGCTGTGAAAAATGAGCCAGGTACGAGTTCGAGGGAACTTCGCGTGAAATGTATGTTAGTCACATGAAAATGCCTTATGCCCTACCACCTGCAAAAGATACAAGAACTGACAGAAACGGATTTCCACCCACGTGAAGAATTCTGCCAGTGGCTCACTCTACAGACCACTACCATCATGTTGTTTCAAACACCAGTGCTCTTCACTGACGAGGCCATGCTACCCGAAATATTTAATGGAGCACAGAATTTGACCTTCCTGCACGATACACTATCTGAATTATTGGAAAATGTTCACTTAGTGATTCGTTGCAACATGTGGTACATGTACGATAGGGCTCAGTATGAATCTCATGTTTATAAGAGAGTGGAGGTGTCTTATATGCAGTGAGAAGTAATAAATATGAAAATGATTCGACGAACTAATCTTGAATCCTTTCAGGAAGGTATATGTTGAGAATTTCCCAACAAAACTCGAAAGAATTATTACTAATCTGTGCTTACTTTTATCCGAAATTACTCCTGACATTCTTAAAAAGTTTGTTGGAACGAGCTCTAGTAAAATAGATATGAATTACGACATTCTAATGATATTAGCGATAAACTGAATTTAAATTTCTAATTATGCGGATGATTTCAAAATTTGCAAATCTGTTGAGGATTTCAATGACTGCTTTGTAATTCAAAATAGTATTAGTAACATTCTGTATTGGTTCGAAATGAATTCGTTATTGTTAAATTGTAATAAAATATTTAGTATGATCTTTACGAATACGACTAGTCGTTAAATTCACGTAAGTGGTTGAAAAATCATTGCTTAAAGTTGTAAACTGTATTACATTTGGGTGCTGTCTTTGATGATAAACTTCTTTCTAAATAAGTATATAGACAATACTGTTTTCAAAACTCGTAGGAATCTTGGTATTTTGAAATGGACGTCAAGAGACTTTAATTGTGAGAAAACTTGCCTAATTCTTTATTATGTCAATGTAAGGAGTCAGAGTATTGCTTTAGTATCTGGAATAGATGTACTAATTATGCGTTAAATAGACTAGAAATTATCCAAAACTAATTTTTGCCATTGTTACGTTGGAAATTTAAGCGTTTTTCGGGAGAAACTGAAGAAAACGTAGGATTGTCACTGGCCATTTTAAAATTGTCGCAGAGAACAACCATTACGGATCTCAAATTATTGCATTCTATCTCAAACGGCAAACTGAACTAGTTGTCAATAAAAACGTTATATGCTCCGAGGCATTATACAAGGTATCTCAAGAGGTCCCACAGTGCAACCTGCGTAAATGATGTTTCAAATGTTTATCAACTGGCGATGACTTGGCTAATGTTGTTGATGTGTTTCTTGGGAGCTTTGGCTTACTTGTTAGTTCAAAAGTAACTTTATACTTTATAACAGGTTGAGGGTGTTTCATTATTATTATTTCTTATATGATTAACAATGTGAATTTTATGTTTTTTTTTCTTTTTTTAAATAATTTGATGCAATATCGTGCACTGGAAATTAAGGTTTGAAGTATTATCTGTTCTGATTCCAATAAAAAAAAATAAAAATAAAACTTTAATTATCGATCTCGTTCTCAAAACAGAGTAATAATAATAATAATAATAATAATAATAATAATAATAATAATAATAATAATAATAATAGTAAAAATATTTTACATAAATTTGAATTAAACTCGCCTTAGGCGCGAGCGGTCCCAGGTTCGATTTCCGGTGGGGGCACTCGGTCGAAAAAGTGTAAAAAAAATTTTTTTCATGCCAGCCATCTTAAATGAGGTTTTCCTGGGATTTCCTCATTCAAACCAGGCAAATGCCGGGATGGTACCTAACATATAGGTCCTAGGCCACTTCCTTTCTTCCCCAATCCTTTCTCCCTTCCCTTTCCCCGGATATTGTGCTGCCGAAGGACGTCATCCCTCAAGCGTGATAGGTCATAGATGCCGACAGACCAGAAATATAAAATCCTAAATTTGAATTAAACTGTAAATTGTAACAAACTTTGCTTGTTATGTATTGAAAAAAAAACAACAATGATTCTATAAGAATTCCCCAAATGAATAAAACTGTTGATAAATGCAGTAAGTACCTTTGAAACGTCAGTTAAACTGAATAATACACGAACAACACACGAAAGGTTAATTTACTTAACTGTATAGTCATTTCTCCCACTCAAAACAAACAAAATTTTCACCTTAACTTATTGCTCTATGTACCCAGAAGGGAGTACTAAATTCTTTCTCTCTAAACTTATTATAAAAGAGAGAAACTTTTAAAATCGATTTCCTCTATATCATTACCTGTTTCTTGAAATGTGAACATTCATCTGGAGTCATCGTATCAGCCTTAGCAATTACAGGAATGATGTTTACTTTGTCATGCAATCTCTGCATGAACTCGACATCCAATGGTTTAAGTCCATGACCAGAAGGTGCAATGAAATAGAGACAACAGTGGACTCGGCTATCCGCCACTGTTTTTCTATTCACTCGAGACTCTGCGTTGAGGTATTCTTCGTACTTTGATTCAATGTAGTCTATTACAGGCTGCCAACTGAAACAAGAAATTAACAGTTATTAATGAGTTATTTCGAATTCAAGTTATCAAAAATGAAATGAAATCTTCAAGTTTTACGTTCCACATTTATGCCGGCTAGGCTAAAAGAGACGGTGATGCTGAAAAATGAATGAAATGGTGGAATGAAGAAAGTGAAAGAAAACGGGAGAACCGCGAGAAAACCCCCATACATGGTTTTTGTACAGCACAAAACTCATTTGGCCCAAGCTGGGGTCGAACCAAGGATCCCATGCACTAGAGATGAATGCTTTACCACTGAGCCACCGCGGCTCCTCAAGTTATCTAGTTATCAAGGCGCTCACCATTGTTGTCCCCATTATTTTCCAAATATTGAAGAAATCAAATACACGTTTCTGCGTAATTTGACTGAGAAAAACTAGTCAATGTTTTTGAGATTGTCTCCATTCTTCCTGGAGTTTGTCATCTAAGCCTACATGATTCTTGATTTGAAGACGTGTTCTTGGACAAAACAGGAGGTTGGTGATATCAATAAACACAGAAAACAGTTCACTAACTAGTATTTTCTAAATACTAAATAAATTGATGGAGAATATTTAGTATTCTTTTATACTTCAACTGGGGGACACGGTGGCTCCGTAGTAGAGCGTTCACTCCAGTGCGTAGGGTCCATGGTTTGATCCCAGGCCAAGTAAACAACGTCCGTGTTTTTTTAAGGGTATTTCCGTTTTCTCCCACATTCTCATTCCATCATCATTCACTCGTCTTCATCATCCGTCTCCCTTAGAATAAAGGACATAATCGTGGGACATAACTTAAACTAAAAAATCTCATTTTTTTAATTCTCCAATTGCAAATGAAAACGATCTGAAAGTTGTTTTCGTTTTGATACGCGAAATTAATAGTTCTTGACTCGCTGATTCCGAAAATGAAGTCCGTTTTTTCTCATCACCTAGGTTTTCCCGCAAATTGACTTTGAAAATCCAACCCAATACCACAAAATTTGTATGTATATATTATATATGGAAACAGAAATACGAAGGAACTACACGGATGTCTGTACTGAAATGTAAATCTGAAATGAATAGAAATACGTTCACCTACAAAAATATTTTCATTTTTATATATATCAGCTGCATAATTGCTTACAGACGCACTGCTGCCATCTAGAGAGCACTTGATGAACTACAGAGCAAACACATATTATTAGGTTCGAGCATAATTAGTGAATTGCTAGTAATTCTAGGGTGATAGAAAAAAAAACCTAATGCCAGATTCTGAATGAATGACCTCAAAAACATGTAATCCACGTGAAATTTTGGCAAAACCAATGAGGACCAGTGTTGTTTGAAAAATGCAAAAAGTTAAGGCCTGATGAGCACCCTAAGCTTTTTAAAATATTTTCAACACCTTACGCTCAGAAAAAATCTGTCATATGACTAGTATTTACATATATTCAGTTACATTATGATTGCGGCTTATGCAATCTTTCTTACACCTAAGGCTACAGGCTACCATATACAGGGTGACATTCAAAACTCCGGCAACCTTCAGACCTGAGTTTTCCCAGATTTTCGATCGATATATGTGCTGTATTATTGAACAAAAAAACTGTATTTATACAGTATTTTTAAAAGAGAAACTTAAGCAAATGAATGATAAAATGAGAAAAAATACCTGTTAAAAGAGGTGCAAGCAACGCAACTGATTATAGATTATAGCAAAATCAAAACATAAACAGAGCTTCCACAAAACACGGATTCTACGACAGGTAGAATTTTTCGGGGTACCTTTGGTGCAGATATTTTACCTTTTCAAGGAAACGTCAAGACTTTACACGAATTTCTCCCAAGCTCATGAATCGTGACATGTGCGTGGTTTTCTGATGTACCCTTATATCCAAAATGATTGTCGCATATCCATAACTGTCTTCTTGTAAGAATATAATTTGATAATAATTTTGCAGGTTAATTTTAATACTGATAATACGTGTATAATCGGGAAATGTATATTTGTGGTAAATTTCATAGGAAAAGAATTATAAATACGAAAATTAGAATGAGTAAACCAAAATGTTGCTAAATGGACAAGAAAGTTTTATTTTCGTTTTATTGTTGTTATTTACTACTCTTTTGACATGAAATTTTCCACATACATGTCTTTGCCGATTATACATATACTAACATTATAAGAAATACCGGACGAATTCGTTATCAAATTATATTCCTACATCAACATATTTATAGACATGCGACAATAATTTTGGACATGAGTGTACAACCATGAACATAACACAATTAGGGTACAAGAAGGCGTTTCTCAAATTACTTTTTTTTTTCATATTTCAAAATGTTGCACCGCAATATGTTTTGGACAAATTTGGTACAAGTAACTGATCGTGGTGTCCTGTAAATATTTCGGGAGAATTTTCCTGTTTGAAGGAAGCATACAGTGGATTGCCATTCAGTTAAAAAAATTTTCAATTTTCGTGATTCTGCTGAATTTATTCAAATTACATCAACTCTGGATTTTGTGTTGGGCGTAAAATTATGGTATAAGGCACATTCAATTAGTATAAAGAGAGAGTAAGTAAGTTTAGGAAGAACTGTTTACGAATTAGTTCTAATAAATAACATTTTCTATTTTCTACCTTAAAAATACTTTCGTTCGAATATTCGGATTTTAACAGCACTAGTAGATGCTGATCTTATATGTAATATATATTTTATATGAATCACTTAATTTTTAAAACTCTTCAAAAGAACAAAAAAGAAAGAAAACTCACCAATTACTGTTATCTACGGCATCTCCAAACCCTGGAGTATCAACTACTGTCAGTGTAAGGTTTACACCATTTTCCTTGAGTAAAACTTTACTAGTTTCAACCTGAAATTACAGAAATGTTAGAATTTAAAATGCAGACACAACTAAAGCAACAGTGGCGTATCTACAAAATGACATCACTAGACAAACAAAACAAAAGAAATCACATACTGGTGACGATCTATTTCATAGTATGATTATTTTACGAGGGGTGATCGGAAAGTAAGGTTACAAAGGCTGCAGTGAAACGTGTATACATTATTTCATACAACAACCAATACAGCTAACAGATAGCACATACATTAGGCAATTTTTCGACGCAGTCTCCATATCGGTTGAGGACTTGTCACATCGTGAGATGAGTCTGAAGATTCCCCTCTTGGTAAAAATCCTGTCCTTGTTTTTTCAGTTACGTTGTCACCAAGTGTTTCACCTCCTCACCTGAAGCGAAGCGACGGCCTATGTGCTCAGATGCCGTAATCTAATCCTCCTGTTGCTCTGAATCAGCTCCGTTTACGTGAGCTGTGTTCACATCTGTTGATTCCAAGCTGAGTCGGTCACTGCGTTCCTCGTCGATGACGTTTTCTCTAACAGCCGCAAACTTTCGACACCATTCTGCAACATGCTGACGAGACGTCTCTTTGTAAACCTCTATCAGCTACTTGTGAATTTCAGCCACGATACAGAAATCGAATAACTGAGTGAACTTTTTCGCGAAATCAGTTTTTCAAACGAGTCGCCATTTGTATTTATCTACAACTAGTGCCGTAGGTTGCGGATAGCTGAAACTATGCACAGTTGCCAACTCCATGAATTAAAATTACCGTACACTCCTCATTCCTCTCTAACAGATGAAACTCCAGAAATATCGGCCTTGTAACATTAGTTCCTGATCCTCCCTCGTAGTAAAGAGCACCATAAAATTTTAAAGCTACACAGTAGCTACTTTACTTTCATAAAAATCTAAGTGATATAAATTCAGGCATGTGACTGTCAGCTGAAATTGATGACTAACACTAAAGGCAAAAAAAAATGAAATCTTTGAATTTTACGTCCCACGATTATGCCGGTTAGGTTAAAGGAGACGGTGATGATGAGTAATGAATGAAACGGTGGAATGAAGAAAGTGGGAGGAAACGGGAGAACCCCGAGGAAACCCACGCACACGGTGTTTGTCCACCACAAAGTTCAATTGGCGGGGCTGGGATTGAACTCGGGACCCCAAGCACCAGCGGTGAACGCTCTACCACTGAGCCACCGCGGCCCTAACACTAAAGGCATACGAATTGAAATATGATCGGCTTAAATTCATAAAACTAAATGAACACATTTCTGAAGAAAAGAAAGAAAAAACTGCCAAGATGTTTCTACTAAAGCTGTTGAAATTTGAATAATTCATTATTTCAAAAAAGAATTCTTCCAATAAAATTAAATTCTCAAATAATTGTTCGAATAACGGAATATTCGGGTAACGACTACTTATTCGAGCCATTAATCGAATATTTATTTTGATTAGAATGGACTGGATTTGAGTTTGGTGTCCCTTTCGGCAGCGAGACTATTTGAGACATGGACCCACAGCTTAACGTGGGAGCCGAACCACATGAGATCCCACGCACCAACATTCAAATAACAGAAAAAATATTCGAATAATTTTCACACCGTTAGTTCGAACTACTCGCAGAGCATCTGAAAACTGAGTTTCTTTCCTCTATCACTGTTTATTATCATTCACAACTGTCTAAATGGCTGCATTCTTCTTACATTGCAAATACAGGATGTATCAAAAGACTTTACAACTTTGAGAACTCATATTGATTTATTCATTTATCTTATAGACATGGTTTTGATGTCATTTTGTAGCAAAATACATAGTTTTTAATTTTTTTAAAAACCTTATATCTAAAGGGGTTCAATGTTGATTTTGTAGTCTGTCCACAAAGGTTTGTCTCACTTGCTCTACATCTTCAGACGTACGGGGACGACCTGAATATTTATTGTGTCTTACCGAACATACTTTGTACAAAAATTACGTTGCACAGTTGTCGCAGACTTGGATTCTTCAAACCAAAACACACAGATAGAACGCTCGGGACCAGTAAAGGCAGCCATCTTTGCTGCAACTGCCGCTAGCGCTTGCAGTGGCTTGTTTCTGAACTAGTTTACTACGTAAGTCAAAACTTCATGTCTATTTTGCTACAAAGTCACACCAAAACCACGTCTGTAAGATAAATGAATAAATCAATACGAGTCTTTAAATTTGTAAAGTCCTTTATGTTACACCCTGTATTATTTTACATACGCAAACAAGCATCATTTTCATAAGAACATACCTCGAATTTTACCTTGTGTCTCGAATCTTTTATAATTTACTCATGTGGTTTCAGTGTTCACTGACACTTTCTTCGGTGAAGTCGGAAAATTGCTACATTGAACGCATTGTTAAGGTTCCTTCCTTTCTGTGGAACTCTTCTGACAATAAGTAGGTCACCTCACCCCTCAAAAATTTTTGAAAAAAAAAAAAAAAGTGTTTGTGGAAAAACGTGTAATGTACAGCTATTTACCACCAGTTTTAGATCTTTATCCTTCCTGTGTGTCAAAGAATACTAAAACTGTATAAGCAAATCATAAAACTTCGAGGAAAAAGGTACAACTGTTCTTTACTTGAATTACGCACCCTACACTATCTATCAGCAAAGTATCATTATCATTAATAAATAAATACTTAAAAAGCACTTCTCATATTTTCATTTCGAAGTAGAGCTGTTCCTGCTGCTTGTTGACTGAATGAAGTTAATGTTCTTATTCAAACTAAGGTTGTATATAGCGGAAACATTTTTTCTTTTTAACAGTAGAATTCAAATCATACTTGGGTTTATATGCGACCAAGTACCCCCTGGTGTATCAAAACATGGTATCTACAATAGTAAGAGTAGGAAGTTCTAATAATCCTTCTTTCCTTCAAATAAATTCATACCTGTTACTTGAAATATTTCAATTATGGTCATTACTGGCGCTATAGATGATGCAAATTGGGAAGCTTTCAAGCACTTAGATCTCATCATCACCTGCAGTCTTCTTTGCCTGATTTTAATTTCACCACACTTTGTATTCGTCTACCAACTAGCCAAACGGCTTGTCTTCGAACCTCTGTGATTGGTAAGATTTATTATTTCGTTCTACTTCATCCAAATGAGGCTCTTGAGTTCCCCTAGCTTCTATAAAAATGGACATAAGGAAAACCTGGGGGCAAAGGCGACCAGAGGGTAGCGCTCGATATGTAAAAAAAGCCGGGTTTACTGGGTGGAAGGGGATCTCTCACTTTCATAAAAATTAGAATTTTTCTGGAAAAATAACTGCAATTCTAGTATTTTCGGATATTTTTTAAATTCAATTACCACCTTTGTTTTCCTGTATCAAACCCTACAATTAACAAATTGACTTTACGGTACTATGTTCAATGTGGACCCGGTTATTTTGGTTGGTAAGAACAATTTGATAATGCCTTCAGCTCACGTCGTGCCCAATATTTTAAAAATAAAACACTTTAAAATAATTTTAAAGTTTACTGCAGATGAGTGGACTGTGCTTTCATGAAGACGAAGAGATTGATTGGAGGACGTGATGGTAAAATACTTATAATGATAACGATGATGATTATTTTACCTTTCCGTTCCATGTCACCTTTCTATTCAACCAATCCCTTTCGTGTTAAACGCTAACGCGCATACTTTCTGTATGTTCGGTTCTGGGTCCAATACCCCATGAGAATACTTGCTTCGGATCCTGTTTTTAAGCAGTAGTACCGATCCACATAGCCTCGGTGCTGGAAATGAACGTTTAATTTCTATCAAGTAATCTTTTTAACGAACATATCGTACAATTCCTTCCTAGTGTCTAAAAATCTTTCAGGATTAACACAATGGCATATCTAACACCTCTTCCTCTCTAGTAAATCAAAATAGTTTTCTTCATTTTTAGTCGTTTATTTAGCCAGATGAATAATTTCTGTTTCAATTTCTGCAAAATTACAGCAACATTTCGGAAAACTATCCGCTTTACGCCTCACTAAAGGCAGTTATACTTCTGTCGACACTGTTGGTTCTGTATGTATAAGACACTTACAACAGTTTCACCACCAAACTACGTAACACCCACCTGGACAGTCTTCTTTATCCTATGTGAGGGCCCAGGATACTCTGATGAGTAGATATCAGCAAGGAACATCGAATTGATAAGTGTGGATTTCCCCAACCCAGATTCACCTGAAATAAATGAAAAATAATGAGCTTCTAATAAGTGTTCTGATTTTCGTTTACATCTTTCAATTATAAAATTAAACTTTTTAAACAAATTTAAATTAAATTGAACAAATTCAACCTTCAAGTAAATAACTTAATACACACTTTTTTTTTCACGCATGTTACAATGCTACTGCACTATTATTAACCTTGAGAATGTTTGAACACTCAAAATTGACAATTACACGTAACTTAAGTTTTCCAGTGGAGACTACAAAATGGATGCTGTATCTCCAAAATGCCTCATTAACATTTTTTTGGGGGAAAAACTGATTAGCTGATGGATTTAAGACAACAACTAAACATTTAAATTATTTAACAGGAATATAATTTATACAAGATAATAATAATAATAATAATAATAATAATAATAATAATAATAATAATAATAATAATCATCATCAGAAGCGGAGGAAGGAGTGCATTAGAGATCAGAGCAATGGATGGTTCAACCATGACGTACTTTTGGCATCAACTGTCTCCGACAGATTCCAAAGAAATATCCCACGTATAGAAATTACGGTGATCATGGTTTGTCACACTTTTATCGTCATCGAGACGGATGAAAATACTTCCATTTTTACAGAGTAAATTTAAAACCACGTAAGCCTCTTTTTTCTCCTTTTCTTTGGATGAACATTAAGCGAATTTAGGTGGTTTGTGTCACAAACCAGACGAGTGTTGGGTGCTCATAAATTCTGTATAATATTTTTAGATATTGCACAGTTAAGTTTTATCAACACAGAAATAAATAACATCAATAATGGTCCAAAATGCAAGTTACAGTACTAAAAGCCGCATGTAACGTATGAAGGTTGAAACTGACTGGTGTGTTATTTAGGTCATTAAAATCAAATTCACGTTAATAAAATCACAAGCATAGTTTCGACTTCATAACCGTCTTCTACAATCGACATCGAAAATACATGATAAATTACTCTTCTTATTGAATGTTTTTCTTCTTTTCTTTGCAAATTTCCGAATCCAAGATTTTTCATTTATTTTTATTTTTTTACTACTGCAATTTCGTGCTAAAATATGAGTAGTCTTGTCATTGTGGTTATGCTAACTTATGTGTTATCTATGATTAACATAGAACAGGACTACGCAAGAAGCATAGTAGTCATAGCAATAACCAACTTGTTTTTAGAAATTTAGTCATTGACATTTTTACACAAGTATTTACGAATATTTTATTTATGATGAAATGAAAGAATAGTTTCGGAGGAATGATTTTAATCAGTGTAATTTTATGTTTATTTGTGTTTATTGTAACTTTTTAAGTACTGATTTATGACTAGGCATTACCAAATATGAAACGAGTACACTTTTGTGTTATTTTATTTTAATGGTGAGATTTTTTTTTTTTTTTTTTTTTTTTTTTTTTTTTTTTTTTTTTGGTCGCAACTACTCTCGACTTAGGAAAGCGAAGTAATTTTGCTTTTGACGCGTGCTGTGGGCATGTACTTTTTGTACTCGTAGTAAAATCGTAAGTAAGTGTATCTACGAATATACCTTTTTCATCATAGTTTGTCAATGCATGAACTTACATGATGACTTCAGTACTTGGAAATAAATATAAAGACAGAAGCACATAGTAGTTTTTACAGATAAAGAATTTATTATTTAATCACAATTGAGTTTTGAAATATCCAAAGTTTTCTTTCACTGTTCTTTGAAAGTAATTTGAAGCGTATTGAAGTAAAAATACAATCATGGACAAAAGTTTAATAATTGAGTTGAATAGGCTACATGATACTATCGCGGCATATGATGTGAACTTTTTCTTCATTGAAGACAAATGCAAGCTTCCATTAAATTCTTCGTCGCCTAACGCTTTGGTCTCAAACGTTCGCAGATTGAATGGACTCTTACAGTGACGAAGACGAACAAAAAAGTCTATCTGATTTGACTTTTAGCGTATTTTTGTAGGAAATTCTGAAAATATATTGCTGAAGATGTATTTTTTGTATCCTTTATTGAAAAGAAAATGAGCCTTCTTGTATTTGTAGTCGTCTTGGATTAAAAAATATACGGTACTTCAATTAACCATCCATCATTAAGTTATTGGTATTATTTGTAAAATTAAAATTACTTTTATTTATTTATTTATTTATTTATCAACGCAACAGGCATAAGCCCAATTATAGTACTGGTGTATTACAAAATAAATTTACAATAGTTTTCTTAAAAATATAATTCATATTACAGATGTCAATTTCCTTGTGTTCGATACATATTTTGTTATAAGAAGAGCATATTTTTCAGATTGGTGATTTCAATAACCCGTTGGTTTTTGCTTTTCTGCAATAGAACAAGCCACAGTTATTAGCACGTGTTTTAAGTTTCTGGACATGAAAATTTAATGTTGATATAGATCTGTACAATTAAACTCGTTTTGTACTATTTTATGGAGAAAAGTAAGATTATCACGTTTTGTCTTTGTTCAAGGGTAGAGATATAGAAGTTGTCTATTAATATTAGACAATTTTCATAAGATGGATAGACTTCAGTTCTCTTGTATGCCAAGTATTTGAACTTTATATTGGACTTTTTCCAGTTGTGTCGGTATTTTTGTTGCGATGGGTTTCAGAGCAGCACATTCCAGTTTCGATCGGACATAGGAATAACAAATTTTTGTTAGTGTGGTAATATTGTTAAACTCTTTCCAGTTGTAATTATGAACCCTAACATCTTAAGAGATCCATTAACTATGTTCGCTATATAGTTATTAAATGTCAGTTTCGTATCAAATGTGACTTCAAGATCTTTGACTGAATTTAATCTATTTAATAATAAGATCTGATTCATTGAATAATTAAACTTTATTTGATTTTTGTTTCTAGTAAAAGATAAAATGTTACATTTGTTTATGTTTACATTAATTTTGTTAAGAGAACACCAATTAGGAATATTTTCCATGTCACGTTGTAAACTGAAACAGTCATGAATGGTCTTTATCCTACTGTATATTTTGAGGTCATCCGCAAAAGCAATTTGTCACTTAATAATATATGATCAGGGAAATCGTAATGAATAAAAGGAACAACTATCCATCTGTCAAACTACTATCACAAAGAAACCTGAGGAATAATATCCAATTGAGTGCTGAAGGAAAAATTTGTTGAGCTACAATTATTTTTATGGAAATAGGAACAGATATGACAAAATTATCAGCAAATGCAAACGCTATGTATAGTTGAACACACAAATATACTAGAGGGGTACTGCACTTTTTACTTGACTATTCAAACTGACTTTGTGCTTGTGGCCTGTCTATTTTGCTAAGTGAAAAAAAAAATCATGTTCCATATAATGATAGATCTGAAAACAATTTTTGTCGTGAAACTGTTTGGGTACATTATTAATTAATTAATTAATTAAAAAAAAAAAAAAAGCATTTTCCAACATACAAAAATATTATATTTGGACAACCCAAACATATTTACTAATCTATACTCAACGAATTTTCCTCGAAGAGGAACAAGACATCTTTTATCCTTTGTCTTCACTAATATTACCAAAACCACAAAGACCGTTTTATCTATTCTACACGGAAAGTTCTGGCATTTCGAACAAAGCTCCAACAACATCTACTTCACAAAGCTGATAAATAGTATCGTCTGCATTTGCTCGTCTGCTAATCGCCTGTTGACCTTTTACCAATGGAACTTCAGCAACCTGTTTGACACACGTGTCGCATGTCGCTGGCATTCACGGATGAGGTAGCTGACATTCCGGTGTCTTTTATAGATAATGCTCTGACATTTGCCAAACAAAATTTCAACCAGACACAATTTAAAGAAAGGAAAACTAATTAAAACAAACCGAGTTTATATAGTAACAACGGACGGGAGGCATAATCTATTTTTTTGAAACTTACTTGTTCGTTTTGCGAACTCAGTAAGGTAGCATGTACACAGATGACAAAATTACAAGAGAAAATATTTATTCAGGATTATACAAGGATGAGTGATAAGCCTTGCAACATTCTGGCATACAACATATCTGTAATGTATATCCCCTCGTGTTGGACTGTCTGCAGCTACCTTCCTCTCAGCTCTTCGATTCTGCTGTTTGGTGAAACATTGTGACTTCAGGAAAAGTGCCATAGACCGAAACTAGTAAGCCGAAGGGCCAATGTTAGAACTTACACCGGCTGTGTCATCAGGTCGATGCCGTTACGTTCCTTCTTCTACTTCTTCTTTTTCTTTTTCTCCTTATAATTATTATTAAGATTCTCCAGCATATTGTGATTTTGCATTATTCTGCCGCAGAAGAACGTGCTTTCGGTTCATCAATGAAAGACATTTTTGGTGTAATGCAGCATACATCCGATCCAACTATTTGAAATAAAAGTCATCATGGATGTTAGGACATTTGAAACGAACTCTATGTGAATTATCCCTCGTAGTTCCATTACACACACAGAGCATGACTATGCTCGAAACGGCCCTGTTTGTCAACTGGTTCTGGATATTGCTTCTTGCTTACCCACTGTTTTTGTCCACTTGAATTTCGGAAAAACACCCTTTTTTTTGCCACATGTGACAACCCGTTTCAGCAAACATGCATCACGTGGATTTTGCAGTAGTCGTTGTCACACATTCATTGTTCTCTAGGTCTTAGCTGGAGTCAATTCATGAGGCATGTAGCAGCACCCGATGATTTTCCCGAGGTCGTTAAGGTGAAGCACTACTACAGTGAACTAACAAGGGAAGAGAGGGAGATTATATATCGAAGTGGAAGAGGATTTGTATACCAATCGAAAGCACTAATGACGCCTATTACAAAACTGGAATAAAAATTCTCCTAATGCATATATTGTACGAGTTATATGAATATACATGGTGTCCAGAAAATCCATTTCCGTCCCTAGAAATCGCAAACGATGAGACAGATGTCAAAACAGGAAAACACGTGTTTGATTATTTTAAAAGTACAACGTATCAAAACAAAAAGTGTTGTCCCAGGGCCACCCTCAGTATCCCATGCGAGATCTAACTCAAAAATTGCAAAAGGTAAGGGGGTCAAGTAGCATATCCTTGGAAAACTGTTGAGAAACGAAAGAAGACTGAACAAGTCTTGACTCTTTAAAATTACCCTGTGTAAAATGGCTTCCGTTCAAAATGTCAGCAAAAACATTGTACTATGGCCACCTTAAAAAAAAGTGAGATGTCAAAACAGAAAATCGCGTGTGTCAGCTTTTCAAAAGTACAATGATAGAAAGTAAAAATATTTGTCCCAGGGTCCCAGATGGAGTCCTACTCAAAATTTTCAAATGGCAAAAGGGTCAAATAGCACTCGTTTAAAGCTGTTGTTAAATGAACGCAGATGGAATAAGTCTGGAAGTTCTACGATAACACTGTGCAAACATCTTGCGTTTTAGTTCTTCTTTCTGTAGTTTATTTTCACTTTAATTCTTGTACTCAACGGAAAGAAAGAAAGTGCCCCTACTGTGAGATTCTGCTCTTTGGGCCCAGTAATATCTAAATAAATAAAAAATAATAAACTAAAAGCAAATTGAGAAATAAAGAAAAGAAAAGAAATAACATTTGACGTCTTTCAGTATAGAATTGACTATTCAAAATATAATGTACAACCACGAACATAAATAAATAGAAGTTGAAGCCATAAGAAATAAAGACTCTTACCTCCACTTATTTATATTCATGACTGTACAATAGTGGTACTTGCGCTTGTTGTCTGGATTATCAATTATAAAATGATTCAAACAAAAACATTTCTTGCACCAGGAACAGCGGATATGTGCAAATGTCACACAATGACAAGTGCCGATTGCAAAATTGAAGATGAATGCGCTCAAAGAATCGAAATGAACATGTACATTTTGACCAGCCGCCATTTTACACAGGGTAATTTTTAGAAAGTCGAAACTTGTTTTGTCTCCTTTCATTTTCCAACATATTCCCAACGATACGCTACTTGACCTCCCTTGCCATTTGAAAACTTCGAGTAGGACTCCGTCTGGAACAAATATTTTTACTTTCAATCATTGTACTGTTGAAAAGATAACATACATGCTTTCCTGTTTTGACATCTGTCTCACCGTTCCAGGCTTTTTTGCGGTGGCAATATACTTTACAATGGCATTTTTGCTGACATTTTCACCGGCTGCCATTTTGCACAGGGTAATTTTTAGATAATCGAGACTTCTTCCGTCTTCTTTCATTTCCCAACAGCTCTCCAACGATGTGCTATTTGATCCCCTTACCTTTAGCAATTTTTGAGTTGGACCCTGCATGGGACACTGAGGGTGACCCTGGGACAACACTTTTTGCTTTGATACGTTGTACTTTTAAAATGATCAAACATGTGTTTTCCTGTTTTGGCATTTATCTAATCGTTTGCGATTTCTAGGCGTGGAAACGGATTTTCTGAACACCCTGTATATTCATATAACTCTCACAGTATATGCATTCGGAAAATTTTTATTCCAGTTTTGTAATAGGCGTCATTAGTGCTTTCGATTGGTATATAAACCATCTTCCACTTCGGTATATAATCTCCATCTCTTCCCTTGTAAGACACGCCGAGTTGGTTTGACAATTGTCGTTTGCTGATGGATGAATTTTCCTCGATTGCGTGTCGTATGACCACAGAATCTGTAACCTTGGAGCGGACGGACTTTAGTTGATGTTTATGACATACAAGAAATGTCTGGAATCAATGAGTTGCTGTGCTGTGCTTCACTGCACTTTCCCTTTTGAACGATAGAAGTTTTGGGTTACTGCCACAACGTTATGTTCGAGTTCTCGAATCCATACACTAACAGTTCATGTATCAGACGCTGCAGAGTTCTCATTGCCACACTACCTCTTGGGCCAGTTTGGGCTTGCATTCACGGTCGAATACGGTGTATACACATCCATTTGGGTTGTGGAACTACTGCAAGACTTATGATTTACCTTGTAAAAGGAGAATTTGTGCGTTACCGTCGCTTGATGGTGATTTGATTTCTACTGCCTTCCCGAATTACTGAAGTAATCACTGTGAACGAATGACTTCTTAAAGACGACGGATCCAGTAATTTTCTTAAATATTGTGTCTCACATTCAAGACACTTCTCCGGCAAAGGATAAATCTTGTTACAAGAAGAGAAGATTCTACCTTTCATTGTCGTTAAAAAAAAATTGGAGAACAAAAACAGGTACAAAAGGCTGTCATCCTTCTGTTTGTAGTCTTTCTCCTTCTTTGTATATGCTCGATCTGTACGTGGTTGTGGAATTTTTGTCCACCCTCTACTATCTATACTCTACGTAAGCAAGTAATTTCATTTTACAGATTGAATTTCAGGCAATTCCGCACATTTTCAACTCAATCCCTAGTTTGAATTTTCACACACAACGCTAAGCAATGAAAATAACACATTACAGTTTTGGATACTACGCAAATTATTATTTCCACAATATTGTAAAATTATGTACAATCTGCATTCTACAATTTTCTTATTAAACAGAAATCTATAGAAGTGAAGGTTATGGTCCAACCGATGAGAAAATGTTTTCTGAATATTCTACTTATTAACGAATGTTGTGTGTTGACAAGTCCTTACTATCTTCATATTGTCCTACCATCCATCCGTTGTTTATGCCTTTGGTACGGAATATCTTATGTACGACGCTTACTTACATTAGTTTGGTTTCTGCCCTAGAACAAAGTTTCGATAAAGCAGTCGCGTATGCCCGATAAATTCGTGAACTTAGCACTTGGTCTCGAGGTCAACATGATTATTGTGGATAGTGATTCCGAGTTCCAATGAGTTTAGTGAGCATGAGCCTCAATGAGGATCTTGAGATCTCTTGATGCAAAATGGCTAACTCTGGCCCGAAACGCAAATAACTACGGAAAAAATATTCACACATAACTTAAATCAGTAAACAAGCACATTATTAATACACTGTATTCGACTGACAGCTCGCACGCAAAGATTATGCCAAAATAAATGACTGGTAATTTCAAGATGTTCACATAAAACAAAAGAAAATGAGAACACGCTAGAGAAATACGGCTATGTATCGCACATGTCTACTTATGATTCGAACATCTCTTGACTTTGACCTTCCAAGGCAGAATTCTAAGAAGCACGTGAAAAGTAACGAACACACGCTTATGAGGGCAATGAAACTGTCTACCAATGTCAGTGAATGAGTGCGTCATACCGAGGAGAGTTTTTACAATGCTTCAATCGGCCGTTAAGTCGTATGAATCAACAAAAGAATCAAAATATGTCTACAAGGAAGAAAAAGTAGTTACAAATATCTGCGTGTCTGCTTCCGGCATGAAAAATACCTTTGCAGTGATAATCTGGAAACTACTTCTTCCTCCCCCCTCTTCTCTCTCTTTCATTATACATCATCAGACGAATGGTAAGCAAGTTTTACAAGCGTGTATTCGAAATGATGCGAGAACGATAAAAGAACTAATACAATAGACCTGAAAAACACGTCATGAATAGGATCGTAAAAACGCTTGAAGTTGTTTCTTGGCGATTTTTCACCATTAAAAAAAAAAAAAAATCACATTCCGAGATGAAAGTAAGTTTCAAGTTCAGCGTAGACTTAATCCCTTGTTAATCATAAATAATATGATGTTAGCTTCATGCTTAGTTTTGTCGCTTTTAATTCATAATTTTAATTTATATTAATTTAATAGCCGTCTAAATACAGTAATTGGTGTGAAAGAGAAGTAAACGACGATGAATAATACTATACACAAATCAAGAACTTCGGCGCGGGAGACCTGGGTTTGATTCCCGGTGGGGGCTCATGTGGTTTGGATTCTAGGTTAAGCTATAGGTCCACATCTAATATAATCTCGCTGCTGAAAGGGACCTTAATTTTAATATATCCATCCACAAAACCAACAATATGGAACAAACAAGTGAAAAAATTGGTAAAACGGTACAGCGACGAAAGAAAGAATTTTGTTTTTCAAGTCATACGAGAAAGGGAAGAGATTCCTAACCCTGTTTACGTGATATAAATCCATTGAAAAACTAGCTGTTATCATGTATAGTCTGCAAACAGATGGATCTCCCAAATAAACCCAGTATTTACTGAAAGGCCATGATAGTTTTAATACTAAGAATGTACTTTCATATAGAAAGGGAAAACAGTTGTTTGAAATTATTGTGAAAAATTTGGTTACGGTACAATGACGAAAGAAAGAATTTTGTTTTTCAAGTCAAACGAGAGAGAGAAAAGATTCCTAACACCATCGAAAAACCTGCTGCTTTTACGTATAATTGGCAAACAGACGGCTCTCCTAAACAAAGAATATTGTTTTTCAAGTCATAGAGATTTACAGAGACATCGTTCATATGTGAATACTCAACTATGGTATATACTAAATAAATATAATTAAATTGAACTGACCTTCTTCAAACCTAAAAGTACGGAAACATCTCGAACAGGCTTTAAAGAAGATGAAATGAAATCTTTAACGTCCCATCTTATTAAAACATTTTTTATTTTGTGATATTAAAAATTGAAGTATTTTTTTTAATTTTTTGGAGAAACCAAATAATAAATAAGTAAAAGTAAAATATTTTAAATAAAGTATTAAAAAATATTTTAATAATATAGGATGTTTTATTATGCCGTGTAGGCTAAGGCTGATGATTAGTAAAACTGAATGATTATGGAAGAATTGGTGGAATGAACATGTGGGTGGAAAAGAGAGAACCCTGAGAAAAAAGACACTGTGTTGTCCACCACAATACATCTGTCCTGGGATCGAACCAACAGAACCTTCGCACTAAAGGTGAGAGCCATTACTGGAGCCACAGCATCTCCCTGGCGCACACCATATCGCAATTAAAAGAATAATACATAAAAAAATGAAGTCTTGCAAGATCTCAGCTTGGCCTTCGAAACAGAAACATGCTGTCAATATTACTAGTCAGCTCGCTGTGCTGATAGTAATATGGATCCCTGAGTTGGCTCTTGATCTACAATACATAGAAAATAATTGTGTGTATATAGTAAATCCCATCCGGTCATTATCCTCAAAACTTCCTGGCAGCTGCGTAGTACACTTGCACTTTGAATGGCCAGTCCTCTGAACACACACTGATAGGAATTATCTCTAACATACACAATTGTCTGTGTTCTAAGATTACGTAGACTGAGGCTCAATCTATGTACAGGAAACACAACCCATATGAGCTGCAACTACAACATTTACATCTGATAAATTCTGAGATCCATCAAAAAGCAAGGAATCAGACAATAGTGAACTTTGAATACAGAATTAAACATTACCGTAGTAAAGTAGCTATCACAACAACTCAATTCGATGCTGACAGTTAAAATATTTATGTGAATTATTTCATCATTTTACAAGTGATTATTATGAAATCGAGGTTCCTACTTATCTCGCAAGCACAAATTTCCTGACGTTTCCAGGTTTATTTTCAGGAGTAGAAAGAAAATTCGCAAAACACTTCTGAGGAATCACATAAAAACCTGTAAGTTTACAATTTGGTCTCGATACGTTGAACAATATGGCCTCTAGGCGAGTGTAGATCAGAACGAACGTACGTAGAGATGGACAGATAATAATAATAATAATAATAATAATATCCGTATCTATGGGCCCTGAAACGTGTAAATCCGTTGAAATATCGAAATCGATATTTTCTTTTCACGATCATCATACGTTCTTCTCTCGTAAAAATTACAACAGAAACGTAAGATCTGAGAAGCCTACTAAACAAAACCTCTGAAAGTTTAACTGGTAGCTGAAGGTGGCCATAGGAGTGACCCCTTTTATTTTTAATGAAAGGTACGGATCCCACCTTTTAAATTTAGTACAAATTCAGTATAATTTTAAATTCTGCACAGTAGTAGCAGTTGAGGTAGGTAGCAATATTAGCAAGAATTAAATTGAAAACATCTATTTATGTTGCTGGTATAAAACATAGTACATACATACAAGGTATTCTTGGCACTATTTACATTTTTTTTTTTTTATAAAGTATGAGATATAAATAAAGCCACAGATGAGAAAGACTGCTCTCCAGGAAATATATTTTGATTTTTTAAAAACTGTTTGTTCAAAAACCAAAACAGATTTTACATTTTGATAAACATTTCTTTCGCCGTATCTGCTCTTACTTTTATTTCGCTTTCACTTATATTTAGCCACCATAAAGTCCTTGGGATCAAATGTTCGCATTACTGGATTACGCGATTAGAGCTCCCTCGTAACTAAGCGGTTAGCACACGCGCCTTTGGCATGTGTGACCAGGGTTTGATTCCCGGCGGAATCCCAGGTGGTTCGAACTCCATGTTAAGCTGCAGGTCCACATCTCAAATAGCCTCGCTGCTGAAAGAGATCCTAAACTGAAAATCAATCAATCGAACTACGCGATTGCGATTCTAATTAGTACGTTCGTAGCTGTTGAGAGTATATGTATGTCTAATCTACATTTACAGCTAGGAAGATCGTTACGTTTCATTTGATCCCTCGCTTCTTTCAAAAAGAAATTCTGTAAAAAGACAAAAGACAATTGTTGATGAATAACCATTTGCAGTTCTAGTATCTATTTTTAGGTACTAAAGTAGTGTCTTCATTATTCGATTAAAAAAGAACCAATAATGCTTTGTACTTCGTTTTCTTTTTCAAGTCTAGAGGCATTGTAGAGCACGTTACGTATGGTTTCACGCCTTTCTGCGTCAAGACACAGGAGGAGATGACATCACAACTTTAAAAGAAATTTGTTAGGCTTATTTTTATTATTTTTTGGCGCGCTTACTTTTGCACCTAGAAGATTGAAATTTTGCACAAACATTCAGTCTATAGAGTAGCATTTATCGGATTTATTTTTTCAGATCTCTGCGTTAACACACGACGGATCCAGGAGAAAAACGCTAAAGAAAAGGGATATTTTTAATCAAATGATCAATTTTTCGCGATTTTTCTCGCCTCAGATACATGATGGAGACATATGAAAAGGCTGGTACCGTTTGAAAGGCTGTTCTATTATGAAAAGAATGAGGTACAAAACATGACCCTAGAATAGATAGGGATGTTCCAGAAAATTTTTAATCTGAGATAAGGGTCTTTTGTGGTAGTCTGGGGCATTGTGGGGGTCATTGGTAAATTTTTCCGCACTTACTATTCAAGATAGAAGCTTGAAATTTTGTACACACATTAATTACATCCCTTAGTATTTTTCAGTTGATTTTCAGATCTCTGCGTTGACACAGAAGGGGTCCAGAGGGGTTCAAAATTAAAAAAAAAAGATAAAAATCCAATTTCTCTCAAAATTTCCCTCCTCAGGGACATGATAGGGAAATGTGAATGGTACCGCTTGAAAGGTTGCTGTATTGTGAAAAAAAACGAAGTATGAATCATGATTCTACGATAAATAGGAAAGATGCTGTAGCCGCTTGACTGAAAGTCTATAATTTACCTTAAAAAGCCGAAATTTTAAAGGGATAAAAAAAACAAACAAAAAAAAAAAATTTTGTCTTCTTCCGTAATACGAGTGTTCGAATTCTTGGTAGCTTATTGTCTTTTACTGCTCGCTTTAGTATGTACCAGAACTTACTATACTAGTCACAGAGATTAAGTTTTAGCAGTTTCTAGCCTTCTGCTTTTCAGGTCAGTAATATTTAAATTGGTGTGACGCAGTTTCTCATTCCTCCTATTCTGAGCTGAGTTATTCACCTTTTATTTATTTATTTATTTATTATTTCGAACGAAGTAGTATCTTCTCTCCAAAGCCGCTCTATAATTTTAAACCACAAGCTTAGTTTGAGGTGAAATCGTCTTCTATATCATCCCTGGTTTCTACCACATGTGCAGATTTTTTGTAAGTTATAAACCATCTGCTTTCGTCAAATATGATTCCGCATTCGTTTGAGTAAACTACGAGGCAAAGACAAGTTGTTCCGTGTCTCCGGATGGGGTACCCAACAAAATAAACACGGGATAAAAATAAGATTTTGTTTATCTTTGCAGCAAAACTTCATATACAGCGAATGGTCTCTTGCTTATTTCGTTTTCTCTCTGATGACCATTCGAAAGAGTACTAACAAAATCATACAAAAGGTCCAGAAAAAGCAAAGAAGAGAAACCAATACGACAACTCTGCATTTAACATTACAAAATCTGTTTTATTTGAATCGCCTGCCAGAAAGGGCAACGAACAAGCGGACTTCAGCAATGACTTCGCCGAAAAGGAACAAGAAAGGGCTTAAGTTTGTTTAAAATTCCCCTGAGTTAGATTCATTTACAGCAAGCAGAGAACAACAGAGTACAGTTAAGATGCACAGATTGACATCGTTGCTAGAAGAAGAATAGAACACATTTTTCACTCTAGTAGTTTTAGGAATATTTTTATAAAGATTTTTAAAGCATTTTATCAAAAATAGCAGGAGAGGCTCTTACCAAAAACTCACAACATGCAACCAACCTAAAAGCAGCTAACAAGGATTAAGTATGACTTAAAGACATTGGGAAACAATAAAACCTGGAATGAATCTCCCCCCCCCCCTAAAAAATCAAATCCGTAAGATTAAGTTATAAATCGCTTATACCTGTACGTTCTATGCATGTAAATTATGAGTAACGGTGTTCTCCCGTATATTTCCTGGGCTGTTAGCAATTCGTTCAACGAGTACTTTCTAAGATGATGGAGAGATCAACAAGGTTCACAGAATGGCCTACACGAAATCCTGACCTCATCCCTGTAATTTGAATGCAGTCAGCAAAAGAACAAGCGTATAGGAGTAAACCTCAAAACTTTTAATAAAGACATATTCGAGGTACCTGACAATGTCCTAACACACACGGCAGAAAATTCTTCTATCCGTTTAGAGAATTATGATCCATCGAATGTAATTTTTAAAGTGCTAACATACAATAAACAACATCAAAATATATGAGATGTTTTTCAATCTGCATATTTAGGAAATATCGAAAATTCAAATTTATGAGTTATTTTCCGGCGACTCTACCAGACAGCATGCTTGCTTGCCGCAAGCTTACCTGTCGGTTTTATTTAATTTTATTTCGCTTTCGTTTATACACAAAAGCTTATTTTTGTTTAGCACAAGCTGTAGTGCAGACAACTCAAGCTTCACTTGCGAGATATTTTTCTTTAAATTGAAGTAAAAGCCAGCGCGTGTTCGATTTTCAGTTGTTCTCAACACGTGACGCTGACCTCTTAATTTTCGGCGCCAAGGTAATGTTCGCGTTGTTAGCGTCTTTTTAGCATTCACGTTGAATAAGGGACAAAATTTAATTACTTTTTAAAAAATTGTGCCGTCTAGTACTCTTGTGCCACGTACCTATAATGTCGCTCTTTATTTCCTCATATTTCGGTAACCATAAGGCATAACGAATTGTGGTATTTATTTCGCGAATTGTGGTGTAATTGTGGTATTTTGAGCCTATTTATTTCGCGAAAGAATACAGAACTGTTGCAGAAATTTTAACATGAACTTAAAGTTTGACTTACAGTATAAACTTTATGTGAATGCTGTTTTTGAAGCGTAAATATTTTTATGTTTTTATATAAAAAAAGTAGAAATTTCAAGTACTCGCAGCTAATATAGCAAGATATTGAATATTAGTAAAAAAAAAAAAAAAAAGTCGTGTTGCTTATCATAACAAAACCGTTATGAATATGATTATTTTGACTTTTTGTAGTATATTGACTTTTTATTTTGACTCTTTGTGTTGACGATTCCAGGCATCACAAAGGATCTGAAGTTCCCTTACACGATGTTCATGGTTCTTATCGTAGACGTTAAAAAATAAGAGTGGATACATGTGAAAATTCATGATTAAATAAAATTCATACGCACATGCGGGTTAAAATTGACAAAGTATTTTCTGTATTTTGATATCTATTAGCTCAGAAAGTAAAAGTAAAAAAAGAGATGAGGACCGCATGTTTTAGCAAGCCATTTTTGGCTGCAATTATTGAAAATGCATGCTGACTTTAAATACCAATTTAAGGTTCAATCGAACTGAGATCAAGAATTAGTAGAATTTGCTCATGCAGTTCAGTTTTAAATACGAGTCCAAAGGTATGGACGTACGGTACATGTCAAGACCCTCTCTCACAGATAGAAATAAATCTTGACATCGAGTTCAGGATAAAACTCAAGACTAAATGACCTATGATTTAAAGGTCAAAAGTCGTGGATAGAGTAAAATTTTAAAAATCACTAGTTCAACACCGACTTATTATTATTTTTATAGCTAGTATCTATACCGACACGAATACTTCCTGAATTCTCGTATCTGTTTACCAGCAGTGAAATTGCTAACAGAAACAGAAGACTGGTCATATGTGGGAAATCCACTTTTACCACATGTCACACACACCAACAATGGGTCTGTATATGGCTGGCAGAACTCCAATGAAAAAGGCACAGGAATAACCGAACAAGCGCTAGCGTATTGGCACGTGACTCTAGTCATTTTCTGGCGCCCACAGAGATGCTTGCCTTCCGTCATCAGAGAAATCAATGCTGTTTTTTTTTCTTCATTTCTTGCATACAATGAAATGTTTGTTTTCGTTTGCATGCACATGGGTGTGTGGCTATGAGTAGCACGTCACGCAACAACGTCGAGACACAATTCGGGCTACCATCAACAAACTCGCACGTTTGGATTTTGATTGCGGGATGTATGCTCTTAACTACGCGGTAACTATACCGAAGATCCTGTTTTAACAACCACTCTCTCTATTTGGCTATAAAGTGGGACATCACACTCTTACTTGCGTAAATTGTACAAAAGTCCTCCGATAACTAACATTTATGGTTAGCTTCAGCCTTAAGTCAAAGTGTAAGCAATTAATATACATTATGGTTTCTACTAGCAAGTCACGCTACTTGTTAAATCTAGAAGATTCACACGGAAAAGAAATTTATCTTAGTTCCTCTTAAGAACGGCATAACCGATTGAATTGGAACCGCCCTTGATAGCCATTAAAACCATCACAAACCGAATAAAAGTGTGGCTCCTTAGATGTAGGTTGAAAGGAACTGTAAACTAAACATGAATTCAATTTTTAAAAAAGTATCAATAACAAAACTACGAATTATTTCTATAACTATTAAATTAGACATACTCGGATCTAGTACATGATGACAATCAATTGATGCACCGCGTTCTCTTCTAATTTATCATTTGAGTAAATATGTATATTCCATATATCTTTTTTCTCAAAATATGTAACATAAAATGCAATATGCATAGCTGAGTGTGCAGGCAATGGCTAATTATTTCAAATGAACAGGGTGTCTACTAAAATTCCAAAATGAAATTTCGTGACCTTTTCTTTACCAAATCATAAAATTTCCTAACATTTTCAATAGCGAATTAGGCCGAATTTTCATCCATGCGATAGAAACGTACTTTGCTTGCGATTTGGTAGCGTCTAAAGCCGCCCATAGACATTTTAGGTGGTGAATTTTGACGTTTTATAGAAGACAATTTTCCAATCTGTACTTACATTTGCACAGTTAAAAAAAAAAAAAAAAAAAAAAAAAAAAAATTAAAACCTAAATTTTGTGACTTTTTCGTGACTTTCATGATCGTTTTCTGATTTCGTGACTTTTTCGTGACCGATAGACACCCTGATGAAGAAAAAAGTGGATTGGCGAATGGTACGAAAGCTCCGAAAAAACAAACAAACAAAAAAAAAAGGGGGGGCATGACGCTGTCCGCCACAAACTCGAATGGAGAGCGACTGAACCAAGCGGCCTTTTCACTGGTGGAAATAATGAATACTCTACAAATAAAACGTTCTTCTTTAAAATTTAAGAGGTTAATACTCTACAAATGAAGTGTTCCCTAATGATGGTACCATTTTGGACAAGATGTTTCCAACTAAAGGATAAGAAACCTTCCCAGGATTGAGCCTCACTTTCATATGATCAATACGGTAAAATCCCTCCGTGTTATCCGTGCATTAACTAGTTTACAGCTGAATCGTGCAACTGCATTAACGTATATTGACATCTTGAATGGATTCTATCTTCATGCAACTTTGAAACGAACAAAATTAGTGAGAGCCGATTTTTTTTTTCAATGAAGCATTACGCTCTACTATAAAAATCAATTGGCATTATATATTTACTAACAATTATGAAGCGTAATTGTTCATCAAGCAAAAAGTAATAGGAGCTATTACTAAGGAAAACTCGTCCCTAGACTTGGAAATACTCTATTAGTGGCTTAGGCACCTACGATGCATCAATTAGAAGCAAAGAAGAAAGCTTTGAGTTTTACGTCCCACGCTTATGCCGGTTAGGCTAAAGGAGACGGTGATGATGAGTGATGAATGAAATGGTGGAATGAAGAAAGTGGGACGAAACGGGAGAACCCCGAGAAAACCCACGCACATAGTGTTTGTCCACCACAAAGTTCACTTGGCGGGGGCTGGGATCGAACCCGGGACCCCAAGCACCAGTGGTGAACGCTCTACCACTGAGCCACCGCGGCCCCTAGAAGCAAAGAAGAGTATTAGTACGTATTTTATTTTCTGATGTCACTCCCTTTCATGCAGACGAGGCTTACATTGGCTTCTCGTCTAAGACAAAAGAGCTACTTCGTTCGTATATTTGACTTCACATAAAATACATGGACCTGCGGAAATGGGAATATGAGAGCATGGATCGCGGAAAAGTGAAGAAAATAGTTTCTTTGAAAATAGGAAGTTGGACTCAAATGGTCCTTTACGAAAATCCCTCAATTTAGAACAATATATTTTCATCAGCGTGTTTGGTCTCTTATCACAGTTAAAATTTCCGTTCAACCTATTTAAGAACAAACACAATTTAGAAACAATGCTTTTATAAAAGGCACTAAAAATATTTTTTGTGAAGTAATTTAAAGTTATTGCCTCATTAACGAAAAAGTTTTTTTTTTTTTTTTTTAATGCCGTAAAAAGGAGTGTATACAAATATTTGGTGGAATAAAATGAATGGGACACTAAAACTAAAATGATTGGAAGCGAGCAAACAATTTTTCTAATACCCATAAAAACTTTAGCGCTCAATGTTTTTAGTCTTGGATCCATTTTATTCATTTTATCCCAGAAAAAAATTATATGTTTCTAAAATTTGTTAGTAAGGTAATAACATTCAACTACATCTCAAGAAAATATTTTCTCTTTCCTAGTAATTTTACGAAAACTCTGCTTTTAAGTTTGTTTAAAAAAAAAACTATTATCTTTTTCTTCCTTTTTGGTCTTTATTGCATATTCTGCAATCAACACTTTACTCTTCCTTAACTTAAAAATACGGCGTGCTCTCAATGTAGCTTACATATTTTACGCTTAAAAAGATCAAGGCAACAGAACGCCTAATCGACTGCAACCAAAAGACCTATGCACAGATTTGGGTTGCATAATCAGTAGGCGTTTGTTATTTGTATATTTTACAGTAAAAGATTATGTAAGAATATTGTATTGACATCGGGTTTACATATCTGTACAAAATTTCATGGCTTTAGTTAGTATGGAAGTGCATTAAAGTTAAGTTTCAAGACTTGATTCTAGCAAACAGAAGTCCTAATACTCGCAATAAAATTGTAAAAAATAGTATAAGAATACAAACAGATCGCTTGAAAATAAGATTGGTGGCAAAACGATTGAAAATTTACTGTATTACTGCCTGTGGAAAAGGAGCTGATAAAGAGACTTCAACAAATAAATATGGTTAAGTAACGGAGGCTGGTGATGCTGCTAGAAAGTAGAAGCGCTGCAAAGAAAGAAAGAGGCCACGAAGTAGGACAAAATACAATTAGTGAAGGATATGAACTTATATAAAGGAAGAAAAAGAGGCAAAGATATGGGCCAAGCACAGGCAGAAGAAAATTATAGTCTTGGAAGACTTTCAAACAAGCAACGACTCAAATCTCTCAAAAACACAAAAATACAACGCAAATGGAAAGAATATCTCAAAAGAACTACTGAACGTGGCAAATGATAGAAAATACACTGAAGATGAGAAGCCAAACGAAGGAATGATTCGCAATATCTCCGACAAGTGATCGGACAAGACAGGATTTCAGTGGAAGAATGGAAGTTCGATGAAGACAGTATCGAAATACTGGGGTTTTAATTAAGAGAATAGAAGAATATAAAAGGAAGAAACTCCAGGTAAGCTGACAAATACTTTGGTGTCAATTCTCTAAGAAATGGAGATCTCAACAATTTCATTTCCCTACACAAAATAAAAAGATAAAATTGATTTCTCACAAGGGAACCTTCCGAAAATGATAGTTGCAGTGAAAGATGTGGCCTATGCCAATTGAAAGAGCTGTAACAGAGATGTTCATTCCCAAAAAATTAGCTGCCCATAGCAATAGGTTCAAGAAATATAAGGGGTGGAATTTCGGAAACAGCAAGGTTGGACAAGGGGGAAAAAGTGCAAATTCCGCAAGCAAAGGGGCACACGGCAAAATAAAATGCTCACAAGTGATGTATAAAAAGAGACTTGCCACAATAGGGAACAAATGAAGGCAACCAGTGTGGTTAACAGTGTTGCCAACTGCAATGAATAGTACATGTTTTGCAAAGAGCACTATATGAAGTGAGTGCAATATTGAATATCAACCTGTCATGTAGAACATAAGATATGAAGTGTATAATCAGAGGTACAATCTAACAAAAGAGAATAGAAAAAAACAGAAGTACGAAAAATACGGGAATGACGGAGTTGGCCATAATGCGCCACATTTGATCACGGGCTGTGCATATTAGAATGAACAAAACATGAAGCACCTACTATGCAGGAAACCGACGTACCTAGAATCCAAAAGAAAAACGAGTTTCAAAGTTGGCAACACTGGCCATGGAAATCCAGACAATTCTAATATAGTTAGGCCACTCGCTTCACAAAGAGAAAATTCCGGCAACAGGCATTAGTCTTCGCATCATTTGTACATGCTCGTCCACATTGTACGTGCAAATGTTCGATGAGACAATGGTCCAAACAGAAGACACATTTGAAGTGAGCACAGCGGAATACTGCCAATCCGTCACATATGGTACAATGATCGCCTGCGAATGTCTCGAAACAGTACTCTAGAGGTGTCGAAACCTTTGTTGGTCTTTCTATCACATATCCACACCTGCAGAAAGCAACCATAATCAAAGGCTTGTTCTGCTGTGTGTTGCTGTCTGCAGTACTATCACCGCCTATATGATATATCCAGAGTACCCCACCTAACTCTGCGACTGAAACAGTTTCAAAGCGAAAAAAATGTGACACATACAGTTGTGCAGGAATGTACCCATGTCAGCGGACGACAAACTTCTGTGAGACGCAAGTGCCCCCAAGTCCCCCATCATAGGGTCCCAAGGGCCAAATTCAAAATTTCAAATAACACCATCGGTCGAGTTATGTTTCTTTCAATAAATCTTGGAATATGCAACAACGTACATCAGAAATATTTACTATATGGAATTTCAAAATGGCTGCCAAAATATCTGCTCGGTGACAAAAACAACGTGAACTTTTGGCGGTCATTTTGAAATGCACCTTGTCCCAAATACAGGTACATGTTCCATTATATAAAATTTGGAGGTTCGGTGCGCAAATGAAGGAACTCCCACAATGAAGAACGTAGGATCTCTCTCTCCATCAACCATGCATAAAACTGACCATTAATAATCAAGCTGTGCATTAAAGTCTATGAAACGTCAACTAGGTTAAGCAGTATTTAAGAAACAACGTATGAATATCTATATAATATTTTTAATTGAGATCAACTCTAAAACTGTTAACAGCCTTTTTTATTCAAATTACATCTTACAATTGGAACGTATTCATTACGTATTATCTTCTTCTTTATATTTGTATATAATTCTCATACTTCGTCATATTATTTAAATCATACTTCATCATTTATTTCACATATCGTATTTCTTTGAGGGCTGTTTCATGAAACTAGAATTAAATTCTCAATAATATATGTATATAGACAAACAATACTAATAAACAAAATACTAACCTAGTTGCTCCAGCTCGAACTGATTTTACTTTAGTTTTCAGCTGATTCTTAAATTTTAAATAGAGGCCTAAACATAAATACAATCATAGTTGGTTTTAGCTTTCGACACTGGATCCGAGGCTTTACTCGTTTACAGATACATATTTCTAGTATATATATTGTCAATCAAAATCACAAATGTCTTCTTCACCATATTTGATATCAATCTCTTTTAATTTCGATTCGAAAAATGTTTTAATATTCTTTTAGATTTTAATTTAAAGATCATCTGATGCAGACCGGTATGCCTCTCACCATCTTCCAAGAATCGTGTAATGCGACTGTTCAGCTATAAAATAGCGGCGCATTACAGACTCCCCTTTGTCTGAAAAAAAATTGTCACTAAATAATTTTTTTTTGCAAATTTCAGTATTCACATTTTCTCCAGACATCATTTCTTTAGAACATTATAACTATATAAGGACCAACTTATGATGAGATATTTCATAAAATTTCACGACAATAATCAGGTTTCTTAGAACATTAAAATAATCAAAATTAATATAAAACAATTAATTTGAATTGAAATATTAATCGTTAATAACTTTTCCAATTGAACATATCACTAAAACACAACAACAAATAATATCACAACACCATCTGTGTTCTTAGTTTTCCTTTTACGCCGATGGTTTCCTCCCTGTTCGTCCTTCCACCGACATCGTCGCCTCTTCGGGATATCAGTTTTCTTCCTTTTTCGCTTTCTGTGAATTATAAACCTTGTTCTCCTAACTCTTAATTCACGAAAAGGCATCTTAATTTTTGTTTTTATCCTTCTCCTTTTTCGTGTTTGGGAACTTGTCTTCCTTGCCTTTGGTACCCAACATGCCGATACTTTTCGTTTCTTTCTTTTTCTTTTCCACATTCGGTTCTTTTCAACAATGTTGCTTTTTCTTCTTGATTTGTTTTGTCTTTCATTTCTTGATTTCATCGTTCTCCATCTTCTTCTGTCGCTTATCCTTTCACTATCTTTCTGTTTCTTTCTTTCTTTCTTCCTATTTCGGCTCCTTTTACTTCTTTTTCTTTCCACTATCTTGTCCTTTCTTTTTCGGTATTTCCATTTCTTGTCCAATTTAAATTTCCTTCTTCTTGTTATCCTTTTCTGCAGATTCCACAAATATTCTTTGGGTTTCCTTTTCTTCTTCTTCCAGCACTTCTCCCAAGGTTTCTTTCTAGTTTTCTTTATGTTTGAATATTTATCCACTTTTGGAGCTTCTTGAAATGGTTCTTCTTCATAAGTAATAATTTCCTCTTCATCATCTTCTTCTACTTTAGTTGTATTACTTTCAACACTTGGTTCTTCAGCGTCTATCTTATCCAATATATGTTCTTCCTTGGCACTGTCTTCTTCGTCCTTTCCGAGTTCTTTCGCAGTGTCTTCTTCGTCCCTTCCGAGTTCCTTCGCATTGTCTTTTTCGTCCTTTCCAACTTCTTTTTCTCTGTCAATGATCTTGTTTTGTTCTTTTCTATCTCCAATTATCTCATGCCGCAGTTCCAAGAACTTCTTATCGAGCTGCATGGTTAACAATGAAAACTTCTCGTTAATTTTATTTCTTAAGTATTGTTCAAAATCAATGTTGGTACGTTTAAAATCACTCCTCATACCTTCCAAGAATTCTGAGATTTTATCACTCTTAATAGTAGTTTCTGTCTTCATTATTTTTATTAAGGTACCTCGGATCCTCATCTACTGCTGCTACCAACTGTATTGTTCATTATTCAATGAGTATTGTCTTCACTGCCGGTCGTATTCTTCACCTGCACCTCAGAAAGTCCTTTGTCACGGTCGCCATTTTATGAAATGCACCTTGTCACACACACAAGTACATGTTCAATTATATAAAATTTGGAGGTTCGGTGCGCAAATGAAGGAACTCCCACAATGAAGAACGTAGGATCTCTCTCTCCATCAACCATGCATAAAACTGACCATTAATAATCAAGCTGTGCATTAAAGTCTATGAAACGTCAACTAGGTTAAGCAGTATTTAAGAAACAACGTATGAATATCTATATAATATTTTTAATTGAGATCAACTCTAAAACTGTTAACAGCCTTTTTTATTCAAATTACATCTTACAATTGGAACGTATTCATTACGTATTATCTTCTTCTTTATATTTGTATATAATTCTCATACTTCGTCATATTATTTAAATCATACTTCATCATTTATTTCACATATCGTATTTCTTTGAGGGCTGTTTCATGAAACTAGAATTAAATTCTCAATAATATATGTATATAGACAAACAATACTAATAAACAAAATACTAACCTAGTTGCTCCAGCTCGAACTGATTTTACTTTAGTTTTCAGCTGATTCTTAAATTTTAAATAGAGGCCTAAACATAAATACAATCATAGTTGGTTTTAGCTTTCGACATTGGATCCGAGGCTTTACTCGTTTACAGATACATATTTCTAGTATATATATTGTCAATCAAAATCACAAATGTCTTCTTCACCATATTTGATAATATCAATCTCTTTTAATTTCGATTCGAAAAATGTTTTAATATTCTTTTAGATTTTAATTTAAAGATCATCTGATGCAGACCGGTATGCCTCTCACCATCTTCCAAGAATCGTGTAATGCGACTGTTCAGCTATAAAATAGCGGCGCATTACAATTTTGAAACCGGTGCTTCATATAGCAAATATTTCTTATAGGCGGTGTTGTATCTATCCAAAGAAATATCATCCGCCCCCTGTTCCCATTTGCGGTTGACTCCTCGAGCCTTACTATGGGGGCCGTGGGGGACTTGCTTCCTACAAAGTTTTCTTGGCCCTCGACATGAGTACATTCCTGTGCAATTGGATTTGCAACATCTCTTCTCGTTTCGCAGCAATTTGAGATCACAATGTTCGATGCCATGTTAAGAAACAACATATATTTGTGGCGGCCATTTTGAAAAACATGCTTCATATAGCAAATGTTTCCTATAGATGTTGTTGCACATTCCATGGTGTATCGAGAGAGGTACCACTCGGTCCCTGTTGCCATTTAAAAATTTGAAGTTGGCTCCTGGGGCTCTATGATGGGGATCCTGGGGGCACTTGCTTCTCACAGACTTTTATCACCCCTTGACATTGGTACATTCCTGCACAACTGGATCCGTCACATTTTTGTTCGTTTCGCAAATCTTTCAGGTCACAAAGTCTGGTGGGACACCCTGTATATTCCTACATACGACCCAACCATGACATAATGTTCGCTACTTCTATTATCGGTTGTTGGCCCAACCCAACCATTTCATGTTCCCCGAATTGACATTGCCTCAATCGCTCTAGCAGTGATGCCTGTTGCCGGAATTTTCTTTTCGTGAAGCAAATGGCCTAATTATATTAGACTAGTCTGGATTTCCATGGCCAGTGTTGCCAACTTTGAAACTCGTTTTTCTTTTGGACTTTAGGTACGTCGGTTTCCCGCATAGTAGATATTTCTTGTTTTGTTCATCGTAATATGCACAGCTCGTGATCAGATGTGGAGCATTATGGCCAACTCCGTCATTTCCGTATTTTTCGTACTTCTGTTTTTTCTATTCTCTTTTGTTAGATTGTACCACTGATTATACACGTCATATCTTATATTCTACATGACAGGTTGACACTGAGTATTGCACTCACTTCATATAGTGCTCTTTGCAAAACATGTACTATTCATTGCAGTTGGCAACACTGTTAACCCCACTGGTGGCCTTCATTTGTTCCCTATTGTGGCAAGCCTCTTTTTATACATCACTTGTCAGCATTGTATTTTGCCGTGTCCCCCCCCCCCTTTTTTTTTTTTTTTTTTTTTTTTTTTGCGGAATTTGCACTTTTCCCCTTTGTCCAACCTTGCTGTTTCCCTAACTTCCATCCCTTATATTTCTTGAACCTATTGCTATGGGCAGCTAATTTTTTGGGAATGAACATCTCTGTTACAGCTCTTTCAATTGGCATAGGCCACATCTTTCACTGCAACTATCATTTTCGGAAGGTTCCCTTGTCAGTACTACGAAGGTATTGTAAGTTTTAGGAGAGACTCAAGGATGCGACTACGTTAGTGAAGGATGGACGCAATATGTAGCTAACTGTGTAACGCTGTATTGTGTACCATGTCTGAGCAACAGTTCGTCAGATTGTTCTTGTTAAGTATAAAATGTCATTCCTATGTTAATTAATACCGTATCGTACAGTATGGACGTACTACGTAGATAACTGTATATGTGTGCTAGTACGCAGTAATAGCACCTTAGCGGTTCAACCTTAAGTGGACGAATTAAGTAATATGTCTCAACTGGTAATAGTACAGTTTGGATTTATGCCAGGTGAAACAACAATCTTCGGAGAAACAGAGAAAAACCGACAGAGGAAATCTGACGAGTTTCAAGGCAAGAAGTATGGGAAAGATCTCTTAGAAAATACACGGCTTAATACAAGAAAGGTCCAGGTACGTTAGAGCAAACGTTAGGAAGAAATGTAGAAATTTCAAGATGACTACACTGCTACACAAGGGTCAAACATGAAGCATCTCAGTTTAACGTCCCACGATTATGTTCTTTGGGCTAAGGGAGACGATGATTATGGCAAGTGAATGATGATGAAAGAATTGGTGTGAAAGAAAATGAAGACGTGGAAGGAAAAGGTAGTACTCCGAGGACCAGGGGTAAACCTCTACCACTGAGCCACCGTGCCTCCCCCCAAAACAAGGATCAGCTCTGAGCCCAATGTAGTAATGTATGTAACAACATGAAGAGTAAGAGAAGAAAAGTTGTAACAGCAGATTAGAACCAGAGGAAAGAGGGAGATTGTTCACTTGGCCTAGCGATGGAGAAAACACTAGAGAGTAGATGGCTTCATATATATTTAGGATCGATCGTAAATGAAATGAAATGAAATCTTTGGGTTTTACGTCCCACGGTTATGCCGCTTAGGCTAAAGGAGACGGTGATGATGAGTAATGAATGAAATGGTGGAATGAATAAAGTGGGAGGAAACGGGAGAACACCGAGAAAACCCACGACCACGGTATTTGTCCACCACAAAGTTCACTTGGCATGGGCTAAGATCGAACCCGGGACCCCAACCAAGAGGTGAACGCTCTACCACTAAGCCACTGCGGCCCCTTAGGATCGATCATAAGTTTAGGTGGAAATATATATATAGAGGTGAATCAGTAACCGAATTTAAAAAGGGTTGGAGCAATTGGAAACAAATGGCAGTTCTTTGTCAAAAGAAGACACCAAGTTAACTAAGGAAAGTGTGTATGTAATACTTTAGACAGATCATCATAGAAACGGAAAGTACCGGTACTTCTGAATACAGCAAATTGAATAAAATTAGGACTACAGAAACAAGAATTCTCAGGTGAAGCTCTGGAGTAACCGAAAAGCATAGCGTCATGAATGAACGAGTAAAGGATACAGAAATAGAGAACTGAAGGAGCAAATTATAACGGTGAGAAACAGACTGAACTTAAAAGGAACTCATTAAAAGGAGCAACCCTATATGAAAAACGAAGATTCTATCTATAAAGGTAATTAAGAAAGTTCTGTCGCTTTTTGTAGAGGTCTGTGTTCCATTAACCCTCACACCGTGAGTTGAATGCGAATGAAGATAAGGCGAAAGTCAGTTGCTGGTGTAATATCCAACATACTACCTGGTTGTGGCAGTTCAGTTACATCGTGAATTTGCGTAAGTACAGAATGAACATGGGACCTCCTCAGAGCGTCATAAGGGCGTGTATGTTATACGAGCTCAAACTAGGGTCAAACGCCGCTGCAGCGGGGCGGAAGATATGCCAGGCCTTTGGTGAGGATGTCGTACGAGGAAAGTGCAAAAGTGGTTTAACAAGTTTAAGGACGGTGACGAAACACTCGAAGACGCACCACGTGCCGGAAGACCAACACAAGTACAAAATGAAGATCTTCAGGCAGCAGTTGAGGCGAACAGTGGCCAGACATGTGAGGAACTGGGACTACAATTCAGCGTGCAGGGCTCATAGTGGTTTGGTCTCCTGTAAATAGTTGAAAAGTGACCAAAAGCGCACAAAAAAGTGACCAAAATCTCATCATGCCCTTTTTTCTTTTGTCAATTTCTTCATCACCTCTCTTTGTTTGTTGTTTTGTTTCATTTTTTCTTTACTTCTTCTTTTTGAGCTTCCTCCTTTCTTAGGTTTTCTAAGTATGATTTGTAGTTACGGTAAGCAGATTTAGCAAATGTAAGAAGCTTCTGAGTAAGTGGATCCAGTTCTGGCCTATTTCCGAATTTCTTCATCCCAGACATTATATTTAATTTACCATTGAGAGTTCTCAAAGCCATGAAATATTCAAATTCATCACCTACTCTTAAGAAGAACCTACAAGAAGCATACATAACACAAAACGAACATGATGAACCACACAAACACACAATGTTGAGCGGAGTGTTAACTATTACGAGAGAAAACTAAAAGACTATTATGATAGAAGAAAGAATAGACACAGAAGGATTCTCAACACCACCTTGAGAGCTTAAGCATCCACCACCCATCCACTGTGCTTTAGAAAGAATAAAATCTGAAGTGAGAATAAAGCTGACTTTCACATGTGGCAGCAAGTACTGAAGCTTTCAGAAGAGTAATGAGTTTTTGCCTTTTTCTATTTATTTTTATAATATTTTTCTTATAAAACTGCCAATGCAAAACATAAATAACACGAAAAAGTCACTTTACCTCCCAAAAAAGTAACTTTTAGTGACCAACTTGAAAAAAAGTAACTCGCTATGAGCCCTGCATTTGGCAGCACCTCTATCAACTTGGAAAGCACTACAAGTTGGATCGATGGGTCAAACATGATTTAACTCCAGGCCAGAAGGCAACGCAAGCTGACATCTACGTTTCTTTCCTGCCTGTCTCGTCTGAGGAAGGAGCAATTTATGGACAGGGTGTTGACATGTGATGAGAAATGGGTCGTCTTGTACAAAGCTCCACAGTGCCATCATCATTGGTTAGCATCTCATGAACTGGTTCCAAAACAGCCGAAACCACCACAGTAGTAGAAGATCCTCCTGTGTGTTTGGTGGACTACTCGGCATCATGCATCTGGAACTGCTACCAGTTGATCAGAGCATCAAGGCACTGTGTGTACTGTCAGCAGTTGAGAAGTGTTCAAGAAAAAACTCAAAACTCTGGAGCCAGCACTTCTGAATCACAAAGGGGTCCTCCTGTTACAGGACAACGCTAAGACCCACGTGGCTAGGATGACTCAGACACCATTCTATCTACGCCTTAGGTAGGAAACACTATTGCACCCGTTATACTCCCCGGACATTGCACCGCCCGATTATCACCCGTTCCATTCCTTGAACAATCATCTTAGAGGAAACCAGTTCAAATCCCTCGTAGAGGTGCAAAATGCACTTGAAACCTTCTTTGCGTCACGGCCCACCAAGTTCTACCGCGGTGGAATCCATAGCCTTCCTGGTACACCTTAGGTGACATATCGATGTTCGAAGGTTTTGGCTGAAAAAGCGACAGAACTTTCTTGGTTACGTTTATATACCGGTATCTCATCTACGAGGGACGATCGAGTTGATTCTATCATAGAAGGAAATATTTCATTTATGAATCTTTATATTGTTATTGTTTAGTGATCCTTTGTACGTGATCATTTAGTTTTCCATTGTGAATTTCAAGTATGAGTTCGAGTAATGTCTCATTTTATTTTTACAGACTTTAAACTGAGTGAAGTTATAATAACGAGCCAGAATGGAGAAGATGAAATGAGAGCGGTCATCAAATATTTCTTGAAGAATGAGTGGCCGGTATCCAAATTCATGAGGACTTGGTACAGACACGAGCGGACTCATCATCATCATATAGCATGATGAAGAGATGGTGTAGTGAGTTCGAGTGTGGTAGGGAGTCGTGAGAGGATCAGTACGGCAGGTGGACCACCAAAAACTGTAACAACGACCGAAAACATCAACGAAGTCCACGACATTGTGTTGCAGGGCCATCGAATCATATCACTATTTCCACCGAGGGAACCATAATTACCCAGGCTTTGAAAAAAAAATCTGGAATACCACAGATCAGATCTCGAAACCTCACCACAGATCACAAGTGCACTCGAATCGCATCGCTATTTCCACTGACGGAACCATAATTACCCAGGTTAAAAAAAATATGGAATACCACAGATCAGATCTCGAAACCTCACCACAGATCAGAAGTGCACTCGAGTGCTCTTCAGTTGCGAACTCCTTGACAAATTTCGTGCTAACGCAGATTATTTCCTTGTCCGGTTTACAGCTATTGATGAAACTGGGTGCATTCTTTGACTCAGACTCTAAGACACGAACATGGAGTGAAAAATCTCATAATTCTCTACCAAGCAAGAGAGTTCACGGTGCAATCGTCAACTAAGAAGTTAATGGGTTCAATTTTCTGGAAGTGAAAGGTGTTCTTGTGGACTATCTACAAATGGAACATAGTACCGAACATCTCTTATGCGCACAAATTCAGAAGGATTCAAAAACATATTATTGCTGGCTTGAAGTACGACTTTGGAGATGAGTGATTTCCTGAACCCCAGTGAATTAGAATTTGCATCAACGCTCTTTCGAGTCAGAAATCAATAGGTTTAATATGTTTCAAAGTTCTATGTTAATCTTATTCTCCTACCGAGCAAAACACATGGATTTTTAGCTAATCTAAGATTATTTTTACCGCCAATGAAACTTTACAAAAGAGATACTAAACATGTTCAAGAAGTATGAATTGCAAGATGACTTACCAACTACCATGAGTGTGAAGTCGAACCCTCTTTTGACGGCCTTCCGATAAACCTGGTTGGGCAGATTGGCAAATCCTACGTATCCATCGAGTTCTTTGGTTCGCCTCTCGGGCTTATCTCTCTCCTTATATCGTTCTTTCTCCTTTTCTCTTTCCTTCTCCTTCTCCCGATTGTCTTCCACGGGCTCCCGCTTGAGCAACGCATCTTTAACCCCTTGGATCCCTGACGCTGGCTGGGGCGGGTTGCTCGCTGCCGGAGGAGTGGCCGTGCTGTTGCTCAGCGAAGTAAGCGGCGTGGACGTTGCCAGTGACGTCACCGGCGGGGTCGACGTTGGTGCTGCTGCTGTACTCGTCGCTGCAGGCATCTCATTTTTAAAAAAGAGCTCTCGTTTGCTCTGCAACTGAAACAAGAGAAAAAAATAACATTAACTAAACGATCAAATGAAGGTAACAAGCTGTTGCTAAATTAACAAGCTAAATAAGGTACTTCAAAAACTGCGAGGATCTGCAACCTAAAGTGGAGTAATATTCTTACGACTCATCGCTAAGCTTACACCTGCGTTCCTTTAAATTGAATGAACAACTTAAAAACAATGAAAAATATTTTTAAAAATGCAGATAATGAGCCAGATAATTTCTTAGAAATGCTACTAGAGGTTTCGGTGAGAAGTATGACGTCATAATTGCTGGGCACACAAATTTATGTACTATAAGGAAGGTCTTGAAAACAAGAATTAGTACATACGAGGTGTGTTGATAGAGTAAATATCGATCCCAGCGTAAAGCAATGAAGTGCGGGAGAATTTCTTCAGTGTAGATGTAGAGGGGACACTCATGTGAAGTCGATCAACGAGTGAAGACGCGATACTACATGAAATTTTGCCAAAAGCTTGGCGATACCCAAGCAGGAACCATTCAATCGCATCGATACATTCAATTTTCAACGAGAATTTGAGCATAAGAAGAACGTCCGCGAAATTTGATTGAAGAACGTCCGCAAAACACAACATTCCTGTGTGTCGTCAGGCTCCTTACTCACCCAATATAGTTCCGTATGACTTTTGGTTATTTCCCAAGCTGAAAATGTCACTGACAGGGACCCGATTTGAGTCAAGGGAAGATATCATGCGGAAATCGACGGCCGGTTGCTCACCATTCAAAAAAAAAAAGAACGCGTTCCAGAAGTGTTTCCAACAATGGCTGAAGCGCGGGAAAAAGTGTGTGCATTACTAAGGAGACTATTTTAAAAGGGATTAGTGTTTCGGATTTCCAAATCAATTAATGTATTTTTGCCAACGAAAGGTTCGATACTTCGTATATACAATAGCAGCTTGCAGATATTGTTTGTCCTACTTTTTAAATTTTTGATATTCTTCATTGTCTTTAAGTTACTCACAACAATTTAAAAAAGTGTGGTCAGCTTAGTGAATAACCCTAAGCTATTGGCATGCACAACCGCTTGACTGGCGGTTGAGTTTGTGAAGTTAGTTTATGCAAATCAACGGTCAGCCGATCTCATACTTTGTATTAAAGTTTTTTTTTTTTTTTTTAACAATTTGTTTCTTTTAAATAACGTATCTATTTGCGTTTTGTTGGTAACCACCAAATAATGTAAAGTATATCAGAAAAATGAGTTGAACTCTTGGAGGTTGATACAAAAATATAAATACAGTTGGTCAACTGTACGAGGGTGATTAAGTAATTTTTTTTTCTCAAAGCGCACTACTCGGCAAACAGTACTGCAAACATTCTGAACTGTTATCATTACTGCACTGATGTTTAAGCTATAGAATGTAACTTGTTTCACCTTCCTATCTTTTCTCGTTCCAGAGTAAGGAAGCAATCCATGGCATCCAGTGATAACGTCCGGTTGAAACAGCGGGCTGTCATTGAATTTCTGACTGCGGAAGGTTGTGTACCCAGGAACATTCATCGCTGACGAGAAGTCGTGGATACACCATTAAAACCCGGAAACGAATCATTAGTCGATGGAGTACCGCCAGATTTCCTCTCCCCCCCCCCAAAAAAAAATCAAAGTTGTTCCATCTGTTGTGTTGAGAGTCTGCTCATCTTGCGCCCTGCGACTTTTGACTCTTCCTCAAGCTTAAGAGTCTTCATCCCGGCGAAATTAAAATACCGCTAATTTTACAGTAATTATGTGATATCTTCAAATAGATAAAAGATAATGGAAATGTGGAACAAGAGCGCCCTAGACAATATTATTTTACATAAGAAACCGTTATCACGACTCACTTATCTGCTTTCGATTTCGAGCCATTTTGAAAATCAGCATTTATTTTCGCGTTTCTAAACAGCTGAAAACGAAAAGCCACTAGGTGACTTGTGATAACAGTACCTCACGCAAAATAATATTGTCTAAGGCGCTCTTGTTCCATATTTCAATTATGTTTTATCTATTTGAAGATATCACAATTACTGCAAAATTAGCGGTATTTTAATTTCGCCGGGATGAAGACTCTTAAGGACTACCTTATGAGCCAACGCTACAGTTGTGGTGCGGAGGTAGAAGCAGCAGTTCGGTAATGGTGTCGCCAGCAGCCACCACAATTCTTTGCCGATGGCATGAAAACCTTTCGCGTTGGTGCAAATATGCTCAAAAATGATGTCATCATTTGTAGTTGACACGGCAAGCTTTTCGGTGCTGTCAAACACAGAGGTATCACCTAGGAGGCATTACTTTCTGAATCACCCTCGTATATATAAAGTTTCGGTATACTCTAACATTACCCTTCAAAACATCTTTGTATATATAGATCGGTAGAGAATTTTTGGAAAGATATTTGAATAAATGACACACTATGGGTCGTATTCAAACTACTGTTAGCGATTCGTTAGTCAATCTCTTAGTATGATGCTAATCACTCGTAGCAACGACTCTGAATATGGCCTCATATGTTTTGATATGATTTAAATATAGTTTCCTTTTGAATTATTCAACAGATTCTCAGTTACAATATGAATGAAATTTTTGTCTGCTTTGATAAACTCTGCATGGTTACTATAGAATAGAACCTATATAACCTATCTGATGTTAATACATATAACATATTTAATGTTACTGCCTCACGGGAGGAAAATACATACACCGTACCCTTTTTACGTTAAAAAGCTATCAATACGGGACAATGAATAGAAGTGCTTAGTAATTGCGGTAATGGTCTTACCAATTATCAGGAAACAGAAATCACCCCTAATTCGAAAAAAAAAATAGTGACATACCATATTTGTTCGCAACAAACCTCACGCTTAGATAACCTGGAATTGAGTGTGTAATCCTATCCCACGCTTCAAAGGCGCTCATCTCTGCACCGTCAGTGTTAGAATTGGAAATTACCTCAAATTATGGCAAACATGTTACTGAATATTTGATAAGCAACTGATTAATGCTTGAACAAATTCTAACAACAAGTATATTTGTCATGCTAATTTTGATCTCGACAATTCTTCTATTTAATCAAATTTTTACTTTACAGATTATATACAGCAGTGGATGTTCAATTTTCTCTCTCATTTCTATTTCCTCTTTAATTTTGAAACCTAAAAACCAATGACTTGTATTAATACGATTACATATTGCCGGGAAAGTAGTTTAAACACGTGATACTGCCGGGAAAGTACTGTTTAAACATGTGAACATGAAAGTAACGTATGAACAGGGCCGGATTAACCCATCTGGAAGTCCGGGGCTAGAAAAAGTTGTGGCCCCTCCTGACTTTGCCTAATACGTTTCTGTGAAAGTACAGTAGGAAAGTAAAGGGAATATGTTTTCATTATTTGGTCACATTTTATCTTATGATGATGATTCTTTTTAGACAGCCAGCTGGAGGCAAGAGGCTACAGCCATCATAAGCCCCCCTTATGAATTTACTACTATGAATGGGAATTTCGGTACGTCAAAGAAAGTTTTACCCTGGAAATCTTTTAGAATAACACTTATGGGGTGGCTATTTTCCCGGAAAAGTACAGAATAATATTCTTTGTAGTGGAAATCGAGTAATGGTTGATCTTGCTTTACATCGCTGTAACGACGAAGGTTATAAAGGACGAGACGCGCCACGACTTAAATCGAATGTACAGTAGACCGCATATTGACCGGTGAAAAGCTAGCCAAGCTGAGACAATGGTAGGCGGGAGAAAATGCGGAGGGATAGAGGGAAGGGGGAGTCTGAGTTCATTGAGTGATTGTGTCAGTCAGAACATTTCCATGAAGCACGAGGCTTTGCTGCACTGCTTAGTCAGTACTGAACCTCGGCTCGACTATACTGTCCCCTGGTCACTATGCAATCGGCCTTAACTGGTGGATACACAGACGATCATGTCAGTTTACTTTGCTGGAAAAGAATATTCTTCACATTATCTTGCCTTGAAAAGAAGTGGATTACTACACGGCGCCACATGTTCTGGCACTGCAATTATGAGAACATATCAATAATTAGATGTTTTACTCCATACGAATTATCATAAGCATTCTCTCGTCTGCCAAGGTCACTTTACCTCAAGTATTATGCAGCACTAGTCCTCCCTCAACTAATCTTTTAGTTCTGACGTAAGGATTACCCCTTTTTAACATCGCTCATTAATTGTCTAGTTCTTCCCCTTTCTTGTCTATTTTCTATCGCACTTCTAGCAAGACAAATTCTTTTGCAAATAATTGTTGGGTAATAAATGTTTGAGTTACAGTAGTGATTGTGATGACTCATGAAGCCTGTGATCTACACGAATCATAGAAGAGCTTTTCCTCACATGCGATGCATCGGAAGAATTAAAAACAAAGCCTGTGACAAACATCTTGGCATTTCAGCTAAACGAATAAAACGCAAGCTCTGTCGCGACGTTGCCAAGTGGTAAAGGGGTGTGGCTATGGCTAAGCAAACTACAGCGCGATCAGGTGACAGGGAATAGACGTGGATGTGTGCAAAATAAACGTGGCAATACCGCTGGCCTCTCATTGGCTAGCAGCATTTAAAGGGAACTTGGAGCGCCGCCTTCAAATGCCAAGCTGTTTGTCACGCCGTTTAGTACAAGATGTAAAACTGCCTTCCGAACGCACCTTTGAGAACAAGTGAAACAGCAGAAGTACAACAACAACATTGCCCAAATTAGAAGACATAGCAAACGAGGGGGAGGGGAACAGCACTTACAGAACACGAACACTAACAATTCTTCAAACTAAACGGTAATAATAATAATAATAATAATAATAATAATAAAACGAAACTTAGCGCAATCCGACAACACTGCACCCTCACGAGATGTTCTCCGTATAGTGCGAGAGGCAGTGTTGCCACAGTCCGAGCTCTGGAGTGAGCTGAAAAATAGTACCAAATTTAAACAAAAACGGCTGAAAAAAAGATTTTAAGCTAAAATTTCCACCACACTGCTTCTTTCTCGGCTCCTTCCTGCACGGCGCGGATGCGCCCATCTAGCGTCATTTGTTTCCCGGTATAGTTCGAATTACGAATTTTCCACATGAAGTTCGTAGCGTTATGCGGTGCAACGTCACAGAATGAATGTTCACCAGCATTTCTTAAGAGTCCAACACAGTATGAGTTACGTGAACTTTTGAAAATCTGACAATATTTGTTAAATGGTGCTGAATTGGGTAGAATTGCACCAACTTTTTCACAAAAGGGGCTGAAAATGCCAGTGTGGTACCAACGGGCCGATGAATGACAAAAAGAGCTGAATCTGGTACAATTGTATCAAGTGTGGCAACACAGGCGAGATGCTACAGTGACAAAATTTCACGGAGGGGCTTGACAACCGAGACACACCCTCGCGTTCTATGGGTGGTGAAATTGGTAAATCTAGGTTAACCTTCACGACTCCTCGCGACCAATATAGTAATCGTACATTAATTTTTGGAAGAAAGAGAGATTTATGCGATGAATTTTCTGTTTTCCAGAATGTTTCATTTTTACAATGGAGCTGATAAAACACAAATAAAAGTACTTAATGATTTATTATCCTTTTGTGTAAAAGCCGCTTGGTATTTGGAGTATATTTTATGAATGGTATTGAATATATTCCGCTTAACTGTAATAATGTCTTAACTATTGTTTTAAACTTTCACGACAAGAATTTGATTTTTTCTTGCTATGGTTTTTTCAATGTGTTACGTCATGTGTTGTGATACTAAACCGATGATTCGCTCATTTTATCGTCATCATCTTCAGGGTCTGTACGACAGGATTAGCAAAAGCAATACCATTTTAACATTACGACACAGTACTGTCTTGAAATTTGGAGTTATGTTTAAGTGGTAGATAAGGCTTCTTATACCCTTAATCTCGACATGTAAAGTAAGTCGAAATAAATAAATAAAACACACGACATAACACCTGAAATCATAGCGAGAAATACTCTAATCTCTTTCCTCTTTATAAACTATTTCCGTTCTTACTCTTTTTTGCCCAACTTCTTGTGAAGATAATTCCCATTCTTCACCATATCCATATTTCGAGTATTTTCAATTGTGTCTCATAGCTCTCCTGCGATGTCTATTTCTGACAGTGTGTTTCAAAATGAATATGTAAGTCTTTGTAGTATTTATTACAATTAACTTACGATTATAAATTATGCATCAAATGAAAGCAATTCAAACAGTTTAATACAGATGCATGTGCATGCACTGCTTACTCTGTCTACCGTTAGAAAGCGACAGTAGCAAAGATGGCGACTAGTGAGCAGAAAGCTTTCAAATGTCTGTGTGGAGAATTTTAAGGAGACGCTTTTAACTACATCCTTATCGTTTACAGTTGCTACAAGCTCTAAAACCTACAGACTACGCTTTACGTGCCAACTCTGTAAATGAAATGTTGCTGCATGATGAATATTTTCTGGATCGTGTGTCTTCGGTGATGAATCGACATTTCATCTAAATGGCAATATGAACACTCATAACGTTCTCATCTGGGGGTCAGCAAACCCCCACGAGATGGTATAGTCGCAACGACACTTTTATAAATTGAATATGATTTGTGCCATATCCCGGCGGAAAGTTTATGGGCATTTCTCCCTTATCGACTCAATGTGTGCCGTGTGACGAATGGTGCTCACATTAAACACTTGTAGTTGTACGTTAAATGTAATAAGTACTACAAAGCCTTAAAACCCCACTATTAATTTTGAAACACCCTGTATAAAACTCCACATACAGCCTGGGCAGGTGGCGTGGTCTCACCTCTCTTGTAGTTGAAATAATGTGATAGGGACCGTCCTATACTGAGAGTTGATCTTGCATAGTAATATGTGCATCCACCAACTGCACCGGTAGTGGATCCGTGGCCACGTTAACAGTAGGTCTCATCTTTCATAACCTCGGCGTTACATAAGAAAGAAAAATCGCATCCAATATTTTATCTTACTCTACACAAAAGATTCATTATTATTATTTTATTCTGCACGAGATCCTCAAAGTTTCATATCCGTTACTGTGACCATAATACAGGATTTAGTGTTATAAAACACAGGTTCTTCCTTCCGTGATCATAGTAACAAGATCACTTCCACTTTATTTTCTAAAATGTTCTTTACACTATCATAAACCGTATCCGAGATAGACTCCGTACATTTCACACACAGATATAATTCTATTTCATGAAGTAGAAGAAGAAATCCATGAAGCACACTACCACTATCAGTCATATCACGAGAGGAAACAAAAATAACCAGTATTACCTGGTAATATAAAAAACAGAAAGAAGGATATGATGATAGTATGCCTTCGGAAATATAATTACTTACTTACTTTCTGAGTTTTCAACATCAAATACACTTTATATGGATCACAACCTAGTTATAGTATTCAACTAATCACTACTACAGATAAAGTGGGAAAAGACTCATAACCAAAAACTATGTCACCGGAAACGGAAGTCGGAATCATATACTTCAAGAGGAAAATGTACAGCTTATCGGTCTAAGGAGTCCGCAATCTTATTCTACTCAAGCTCAGCCATATTCACAATTTTCTCTAGCACGAAGTGTTTAACCCGCATTTCGGTTTCAGTAGAGGAAGGCTTAAAATAAAGAGAACACTGGAGCACAATGGGTCTCTGATGAAACGCTTTTAACATCCGATGATTGATTGAAGTACGCATTTCGGCAGGACGTATGCGCTACACGAAAGAAAGACCTTCATTCATTCTTTTAGAAACATACAAACAAAAACTCTTGTTTAACGAACAAGGAAGTGATTTATATTTGTGTCAGTACTGCGTAATCATTTTAAAGTGAGCATTCTAGGTTCTGTTGAACATACTTTGCGGCAATTTAAGTATTTACCAGCCTTCATTTAACATATTTTCTGTCCACAATAGTAATGACACACACTTTACTCACTAACAACAAACAAATTTCCTGCTGGAAACTAATGGAACAAAAACGGCGGTGTTCTCAACTCGGACAAGCTGCAATACGACCTAGAGAGGAGGTAACGCAACTTCCCTTCTTCCCCCTTGATTGGCACCTCGGTTATGGTCATTACATTTAAAAAAACACTGATATTTCCTAGTAACAAACGTATCAAAGAAAAGTTTCTTATATACAGGAAGAAATAAAGAACAAGTAATTGTTTCCAAACTAGACAGCTATAGAAGCGCATTACGATGGAGCATCTGCAGTTCTTTATGGCCAGCAACCGGTCATTGGGCATGGAAAAAACTGGACAAGCGAACGTGACAATCATACGTACAATTCTACTTCCGCACTCAACACTTACAAACATTCCCTTCACGTCGGGTCATTTCCCTTTCAATCTTGTCAGTTCAATATCCCATATCAGATGGAAAATAATTGAATGGAATCGGTCCACATCAACGACAGTTTTAACACATCGATAAAATCAAACAAGGGATAAACAACGCAAATTAGACCGTTACCCATCTGATACTACCATCACATAATTTATCTTCAGCTTTCAAAATTTTCTAATTGATTTGGAGCATGATGACATAAATAAATGAACATTGATAGTAGCTCTGTTATCATCTTTGTATAAATATTTTCACTTAATATGTTCCATCTGTTTTTACATACAGATCTGACATGTGAACACTGATAAATTAAGACATTCACTATCTTCTGGTTGTACAGTGAAAACAAGGAGACGTATGACAAGAATTACCCTCAAAGATAGAAATACATGGCTTAGAACAGTGACCAATGCCAGAGGGGGGGAGGGGGAGCAAGATGGATCCTTCCCACAGACAAGATGTATTGTAAGATATAAAACTACCCTTTTCATATACGAAAATAAATCCCCCAAAATGGTTCTGTCCCTCTTTTCCCCCATGTAAATCTGGATGACACACAGAAAATATTATCGTGAAAATAAAAACATTGAAGTTCAGTAGACAAGACATACTGTAGGAAAAAAACTGATAATCGGTGAACTAAAACAATCCTTGACTGGATAACAAGATTAAAATAGTGTTGTGTGGTAACGTGAACAATAAATGCCCAAGACACATGGTTGTGGAGAAAAGTTTGAGAATTTTTCATCCAGCAGTACATTCACAAGATGATGATACATGTTAATAGCCAATGCAATCCTCAAGCAATTATTATTATTTATCTTATTAGATCGAATTCGTACGTACACTCCAAGTGCACAAGGCCGTCACTTTCAGCTTCACAACCAGTAGCATAATTTTATATTTTGCCGGAGGGAAGGCACGATTGTTACTTTTTTCTTAGCATATTAGTATAAAGGATATGTTTTTCAAACTCATAGAGGGAGCAACCTCCTGCCCCCCTTAAAAGGTACCCCTGCTCACAACCCATATACCCTTATTGGTGTTGAATGCCAAACGATCATCATACTTCTCTATACTTCATATTCATTTGCAGTACAATATCTACAATTAAACTATCTACAAGTGATTCTGATTCTTTACATAGGCCTACCTCAAACTGCATCATTTAGTGCTAACCACATCACATTAGCATAAGCGTAACTAGAGGTCAGCTTCTAGAATATCGTTGAACCACTGTGGTCGTTGCAGAAAAGGCTATGGCCGCCCTAGGAAAAATATCCTATTTACGTCATTGCACGTTAGTCATCACATCACTACTTAACATACTTTAATATCTGAATTTATTATATACTGCCATTGCCCGGGATCAATCAACAACGATCACATGAATGTGTGAGTGTGTGTGTTTATTCTGAACAATTTATCCATCCACTGAACTTACGACAAAGAATTGTGTGTCAAAATGGTAAAGGAATATTCTGTCTTTCAGTTAGTAAAACGAAGCAAGGCCATAAGGGGCAACGACAGTAAAGTGCCAAGTAACAAATTTTACGAATTTAAAATTTTCCCAACTTACAACAGTAGCCAACTGCAATGAAACTCTGATTTCATTACGCTTAAATGGAGACACAAGATAGTCCACTTTCAACGAGTGTCAGCGAAACTTTACCCAACAACGGAATGGCCATCTGATAACACAAATTCATCTAGAGTACGTGGAACACCAAAAACGAAGTATTGTTACTGCCTTAATCGGTTGATCTAGCATCTGAAATTTTCTCTGCTCTTGAAAATAACTTTTTCCAAAAAATGAACATGCGAAATCTGACGTAATAGATCATTGGTACCACATCTAGTCCAAAAGAAAATTTTTAATAAGCAAGTAAGTAAAAAATGTAGGTCTTCAGGCAAAACTTCCAGTTAAGTCATTTCTCAAATATCAATCCCAATTTATTTATCGTGGCTGAAATTGGACCATTGCATGAAACTAACTAACTAACTAACTAACTATATATATATATATATATATATATATATATATATATATATATATATATATATATATATATATATATATATATATATATATATTCATTACCCGTAGGAGTCTATATGATTCTGGAATCCACGTTAACGTCTAGTTTGATTTCCGGAGTAAATAACATATTTTGCAGTATTACTTCATGTTTATTATTATGTACCTTTCTCTATGGTCCAGAATAATGATCTTTTTTGAGAATGACTACGTCGAAAACTAAGAAAGATTGTTTGGAATTATAATGCAACATAGAAGTCGTAAGATGGTAAGACACCACAATAAAGGTCAATAGTTAAAAGAACAACTTCAAAACTATGGAATGGATTTAATTCTAATGACTTTACACGTCCCCCATTTATATATATATATATATAAATAAATAAATAAAACTAGATAGAAGCAAACTTTCAATAGCTAAATGCAGAAATAACATTCTCTATGCAGATAAAGAACAAAGACACTTGAATCTAGTCATTGCCACTTTTCTCATAAAGACACTCCAGTGACTCTACTAATAACATGTCATTATCTACACATGCAATCCATTTGAAGGAAGTCATAGCCAAGCAGAAGAAGCACTTAACATTTGAAGATGGAACTGAAGTTTGTTGAAGAATACAGTGTTAATATAGAACTGAAAATTTATCACACGGTTGATTTTATTGTTTTTGAAAGATATTTGGAATGTGTTAGTTTCGATGCACACAATACACTATTCTTCTTGCCCAGATCTCCATATTATATTAGTGTACAGCCATGGGTATCACTACACAATATCTTGCCTAGCATTAGGCGTGCACTGAATACATGGTTTTAATTAGGAAACGGTTGGGTAGACCAAGATGGTAATAGGACAGTGTAACGTAGGATCTTTCGATTTTTGGTAGCGATACAGATATATAGATAGATAAATATGACAGTTTATTTAGTTAAGACATCGCTTTGATTCATTGATTGCTGTTGAACGTCATTCCCCACCACTAAGCCTATGTAAGGGCGCGATAGATTACTTAAAAATCCGAATCAACATTGCTCAGGTTTGTAACCAAGAAATGCACCCGGCTGGAATGAAACCTGGAAATATGTGCACAAAAAGTACGCGCATTAGCCACAAAAGACCTAGTCTTTTTCCCCTTTAGAATATGTATCAATAGTTTCCGTACTTCAATCCAAGTTTGCTTCGTGAGTTATTATTATAAATAATGGACCGTCAACATGTGACATTTTGAGAAGACAGCATGGAGAAAAGCGTTGCTATGTACCTTTCATCAAGCCCGGCTGAGGAAAGCTGAATAGCTAAACACGGAAGAGTTGGGAAGAAAATTATTTTCCGCATAATTTTGAACCCTTGAATTAGTCAAGATGAAAGAAAAAAATGCTTACAAATAAAGAAAAGACCGAAAAGTTCACATTCTCCACGGACCAAATACCTAAGTACACAACTGATATGTAACAGTTCACAACTCTATTGCTGCTGCACGCCAAGAATGTACTCACTATCTTATATCATTTCTTTTGAAGGTCTTTAATAATAAATTTGTCAATGGAATTGGGGTGTCTCAATATAATGAAATCTTTATAACCTTCCACGGTTATATACTCGGAGAGGATTGTTCTGAAACTAAATTAATATGAAAGGAGCGGATGGAGGGAACAGAACAACTCCAAAGAAAACCCACGGACACAACGTTCCCCATCATAACATAGTCTGGGTGACACCACAGATGAGCGCTCTAGTATTTTTAAGTTTGCTTCAATCGATATTGTTTCTACCTAACAGCGAAGTAACTATTTTAGGCTAGTTGTCGCCCGGGGCAAGAACTCACCTTAGCGCCCTCTGACCAACCAAACCAAAAACTATCCCTCGAATATATGCCCAATTTTGCGCCCTCCCAATCCGGCGTCGGGGGCACAAGCACCATCCTAGTTACGTCACTGCCACCTGCCCCTTAATTCATCTAAATTCTAAACGCGACAAGGGACACGGTATAATGCAGCTAATAAAATCTCCAACGCATTAAAGAGCACCAGAACTCACATTGCACGACAGGAAAAAAAAAAAAAAAATTATCACAGCTTGACCTCGAACAACAACAAAGTTTAATTTCGATTCCACCGTAAGGTCAAAGAACCCAATTTTTTCTTTAATTTTATTCCTCATATTAAAACATTGATTCAGTGAGACTGTTATTCCGAAGAACGAATCGAAAGCGTTACAGATTTTATTTTCGCTATAAACAAAGAGCTTTCCGAAAACAAAAAAACCTCCAAGCTGGCTATAACCCTTAAATTCACCGAGAAAACCAATGGTCCAGCAGAAAAATTGCCAGCAATAAAACAAAAATGTAACATTTATATGTTTGTGGTTCCATCTAAACGATATGATCTTTCCTTTTCTTTCTTTCTTGCTAACACATAAAACAAGGTCTAACCAATCACACATTCTTACTCTTTTTTTCACTGCACAACATTACCAGAACAGAATCAAACTTGTTTCGCTTTCAAACCTTCTTAGCATTAAAAAGTTTATATAACATTTGTAAGCAATATATACAAACATAGAGAAAGTATTCACGGTGTTATAAATAGAAATGGAATACTAAATAAGAATCGGCCATTATGGTTTCTAAGGTAAAAAAAGAAAATAATAAAATAAAATAAAAGTAAAAAATAACTGAAGTTCATACAGTACGACTAAGGCATCGAAACTTTCAATTCAAAGATCAGCACTATACAACTGAATCACTGTGCCTCTTAAGTGACTACACTCGTTATTCACCGCATCTTGATAATAACCCTCTTCGCTGGTATAGTGGCCTTTGATGTACGAAGTCCCGGGTTCGATTCTCGGTGGAAGAACAGCGACGGCACTAAAGTGGTTCAGATCAGGGGCGTCATTTAGGGGGGCAGGAGGGGGCAACTGCCCCCCCAAGAGTTCGAGGAATACATATACTTTAATAGATTGCCTACTAATATACTAGTACAAAACGTGAAAATCTTATGTCGGTAGTGCCCTTGACCCCCCCCCCAAGCGAAGTCTGAAATGACGCGCCTGGTTCAGATCTTACTTTAAACTACATAAGCTAATCAATAAAGACTGTTCATCAGTGTTTATGAGATGAATACAACAGCAAGGCACAGAAAACCAAACACGTCTGTGTAGTGGGAGAAGTGACGAATAGATCGAGCAAGTTTGAAGGCTATGACGTCAGGAATGTGACCTTGGTAACCGTTCAAGCACACGTAGTTTTAGTTTCGCATAAGGCAACATGGAAGTGACACGTGAAGAACAGTACAGAAATTCTGTTGACTATCTTGCAAAGATCAGCGTTCCGTATGTACCCCATCTTCCATATAGCCATGATTTAGCCCCCTGTGATTTCCTTCTTTTTCCAACTTTGAAGAAACACTTCCGGGGACGGCGCTTCGCATCTTCAGGAGCAGTGGTGAAAGTTGCGGAGGCGATTTTGAAGGATCTGTCCAAAAGTGACTTCCAACATGTCTTTGATGACTGGCAAAATCATTGGGACAATTGCATTGCATGTAATGGGGACTATTTTGAAAAAGACAATCAACATTTGGAGGATCAGTACAGGTAACTGTTTTATTCATTTATTATCAATCTTTATTGATCAGGCCTCGTATATATTCGGTCCTATACAGCTTCGATGTTGACGAAAAGCGTCAATCGATCAATAATTAAAAAAAAAAAAAAATATTGGAATGCTTCACCAAAACCATATCCACAAAGAAATTAAATGTCAACTGAATGCAGGAATAATTCATGTTCAATTTTTTTTCCGCGAATTATGTAGAGGAATTTAAAGCTCAAAAGAAAATATGAAACGATAATCTTGCCTGTTGTCTTGTATGGTTGCAAAACATGGTCGCTTACTCTGAAGGAAGAACGTAGACTGAAAGTATTTAAGATTAAAATTCTAAGACGAATATTCGGACCCAAGAGGAACGAGATTGGGGAATGACGGAAACGAGGAACTGCATAATTTATATTGTTTACCAAACATTGTTTCAGTCATTAAGAGTAAGAGGCTCATGTGGGCAGGTCATGTAGCTACAAGTAGAATGAAGGAAGCAGGAATGCTTTCAAAGTTGTAACTGGAAATCCAATCGGAAAACGAGCATCAGGAAGACCCAGGCGCAGATGGGACGGCAATATTAAGATGGATCTCGGATAAACAGGAATACAAAGTAGAAACTGGATCCAGTTGCCTGAGGATAGAAGTCAATGGAGAACGCGGTACTGAACCTCCAGGTTTCATACGCCGTCAAGTGAGCGAGTGCTTCTTTTAATAACTAGTTGGCAAAACACAACTATGGTGCCATTTTTGGTTGTTGTGCTTACTACTGATAAAGTCAGTAGGAAACCAGCAGTTTATGTGCTATAAGAAGTGACTTCTTTTCGCTTATTAAGAAACGCCATAGCTTGTAAGATGTACACTCTACAGTAAAAGAGTGTATTGTGAATGGATACGTATGAACGGCAATAACCGAGTATCACAGAACTGCCCGATCGACAATTCCGAGCAGTTCTATTGTGAATTAAGTAGCTTGTGTAAGTTTGTCTCCTTTTATTCGAATTTTATTAATCAGTATAAGACAGGACAACCTGTAAGTCACAAGAATTATGACTGTTAACGACTAGTAGATAATGAACAGTTAAAGAGTTGATAGTTACGGGAATTGACTTCTATGTCGTAATACGTACATACGTTGAAATGTGTTATTTAAAATTCAACAAACTTTATAATACTCGAATTTTAAGTTATAATTCATGTCATGTCCACCAGGTTTTACTCTGAAGCTCCAACTAGTGGAAGATCCATACATTTTTACCCAGGGAAGGGGGCTCTGAACCCTTCGAGAGAAGTTTTCTCCGAAATTCTTCTTGGTGTGATTTCAATACTGGTGTAACGATGGAAATCACTCACGAGGTTTGAAGTACATTTGACAGCAACCTAGAGCGAATTAAATTCACTGCTAGATTACGTGGGAAGTGCTAGTTAAGTCCAGAACATTAAATTTAAGATTAATATTGTATAAATGCATGTAATAGTTAATACACTCGAAATCCTGGACAATCTGATAACCTTTAGAATACAATCTGGTACGGATACGTTAACGGACCTCTAGTCAAGTGAATATACACCAAGCCAAACGAATGGACGAAGAGACCACCAGACAAACCAAAAATCCCTTTTTCCTTATTATAGGGGCTATGTAACGTGTAATATCCAGATTTCAAGGATTTATTTCTTAAATTAGATTACCACATGTTCTCTCCTATCGTTGCTCAAACGTTAAAAAATGGCTGGGCACTAAAGAATACTCTTCAACGTCAAACGATACCCCATGTAAGATGTTCTCCGTTAGTGACGGCAAAATGACGGATCACAAATAAAGATTAAAAAAGTATTGATTAGCACTTTTAAATTCCATACATAACAGTGTAGTTGGGTATCATGATATACCTGAATCGAGACTGATTTCTAACTTGACAAACCTCATTGTTTTCACTACTCGTAAAAGCAATGATTGTTGTTCTATTATGCATGGTGTTGCTCATGAGAAGAGAAACATGAGAATTATCACCTTATTTTTGACACGAGACGAGAAATTATTCGAATGGCGTGAGCAATACTATTCTGCTGCCAAAATGTCTTAAGCCGTGGCAAAAATGCGAACTAACGCTCACACCCTCATATACGCACGCGTTGAGCCAATAAGGGTTCAGCTGTTGCTAAGCGAGAGAAAGCGAGTGGAATTCCTTCAGCCGATACCAGCGCTTGCAATGGAAGACTAGGGATCAAGTGAATGTAGCATATCTATAGTTCACCAAAATCTTACATCTCAAACAATGTTTTAGTGTTAACACGATTCATAGAGTAAAAACTATAAATTGATATATTAATTGTACGAACACAGCGAAGAGCATTTATCAACATTTAAAAGATATGGAAATCATTACACCATACATTACAATAATAAATTTGTTAAAATGTTAACTACAACCCTCGTCGATCTCTCATGAAGCGAAACGACTCTGGTAATCTCTAGATGAAATTAACCCCCCCCCCCCAAAAAAAAATCAAATTTTGTACATGAATTCAGAAAACAAGACGAGCAAATTTTCAGATGAGACGAGCTTTCCGAAAATAGAGACGAGACGACACTATACAAAATTTACGAGAACGGGACGAGGAAATCTTATTAGAATAATAATAGATTGTTCTTAAATTGCCATCACTGCTTGTTTATTGTTATTTATTTGATTTCCCTGCCCCTCAGTGTATTATCAATTGGCCATCACTGTTCTACATCATAAACATATATAAGATTTTTATTCGTCAAGAGAACAGAAGTGTTGTTTTCAATCCAACAAAGCAGATAAACATCGCGACGTCTAATGAAAGCTTTCAAGATGACAATGACACACTATCTCACAACGCCAATTATAAAAGTACAATGAAGAAAAAGCTCCCTCACTGATTTGAAAAAAAAAAAAAAAGCAGAGATGACAGGATGCTAAATGATAATGGTGCCATCTTATTTTCTGTTATTCAGAGAAGTTACCTCCATATCAAGAACCAAAGGCACGCAACTTCGTGACAATAGATGGTTAGGAAGATCGATCTGTGTTTGTTCACATTGTCTTCAGCAATTGACTTGATGATGCTGTTACAGAAATCAAGTTTAACTACACACACTCACAGAGTTGATTCTTTTGCAGGAAAGAAGGCGTTGTCTGCAAATTCCCCTCCACTTGCATTAGTGATGATTCAAAAATCACAGGAGCTGTCACTTAGCATTAGCACGAAAACTATACGAGAATGGTAAGTAGCAAATGATGGAACGGTTTATACGAGTAGACGCCCGTCTATTATCTATCATGAATTTCTTTTGTGTCAACGCATGCTTATTTTGGGCAGTTTTAAGAGCCTCTATTACACAAAATCTCACAAGTCATTTCGCTCAAACTGTTTAAAAGTTATTTTAGCATCTTTCCCTTTCTAAGTCCCAATTTCTTTTGGTATCTTTCAGGAGTGGTCTATTGACTTGCAGCTCGATTTCTTTACAAAATGATGCATCCGCAACTTAATTTCCCATTAGAATACACAGGCTATTTTAAAACGAATATCGAAGTTTTTAAACTTTGTAGTATTTATTACAATTAACTTACAATTATAAATAATACATCAAATGGAAGAGTAACTCTAACAGTTTTGTACGCCGACATACGCATGCACTGTTTCCTCTGTCGGTCGTTAGAAAGCACCAATAGCAAAAATGGCGAAATTGCTGCATGGCGATGAAGATTTTCTGGATCGTGTCGTCTTCAGTGATGAATCGACTTCTCACTTAAGTGGTGATGTGAACATTCATAATGTTCGCATCTGGGGGTCAGGAAATCGCCACGAGATGGTACAGTTGTAACCAGACTGCCCTAAATTGAATATATTTTGTGCCACATCCCAGCGGAAAGTTTATAGGCCTCCACGTTTACCAAATCTGACACCAAGAGATCTTTACTTTTGGAGATTCATAAAGGCAAGGGCGCCCATCATGAGGGGCAAGGTGGGGCGTTTCCCCCCTTTAGAGGAAATTGTGCTTCGGAAGATCGAAAACCCAATAGATATTTTAGAATAGTTATCGCAAAATTTGAGCCTACATTTGAAATGTCGCTTATACTTGCCCCCCCCCTGGAAACCACAACATGGGCGCCCTTGAATAAAGGATATGTCTCCGCTACCAGCTGACCTATCCGAGTTAAGAAAGAGGATTGAACCAGTTGTTGCAACAATTGTTCCAAACACACTGATCAAGGTTGGGAAGAACTCGCCTATCGACTCGATGTGTGCCATGTAACGAATGGTACTCACATTGAACACTTGTAGCAAAAGTTGGTTAAAGTGATCTTTCATTTGATGTATAATTTATAATTGTACGTTAATTGTAATAAATACTACAAAGCTTAAAAACTCTGATATTCATTTAGAAACACCCTGTATTTTTGAGTAATTCTCTTAATGTAGAAGTTCTCAAGTGGTGATACATACGACCCATGCGGAGAATTTTGTAGTTTCCTCTTCAATAACTAGTCCTAGTTACTTAATTTATATGGACTTGTTCTTTTAACTATTCGTTTTCATTTTTAAAAGTCTCTACTTTGTCTTATAGATAATTACGGAAACGCAATCAAAAATTAGAAAGTGAGCAAGGTAAATCCTCAAACTATTATTAATGAAACTAAATTATTTTTTAACTTTTTTTTCTTCGAAACTACTTACTGGGTACGTAGTTTGATGTGGTAACTGTGAATTAAATTTCTGCAGTTCTGGAGTTAATGCAGTGTTGCAATTTAACGCACACCCTTGAACTATCCCAGCTTTACGGCTTTTGTTTATTGGCGTGACGTGGCAACAGCCGAGTGCCTTGAAAGACACGAAAGCTGTGAGCAGCCAATGACAAGACGCGCTTTCTCCTGGTTTTGACGGTAGAGCTACGTGATTAGAGGACGGTTCATAGAGCAGTGCACTTCAATAACAAACTGTTCTCACGCAAATTAATTACTTAATACACGTCAAATAAAAATGTTGCAAGGTGTGAGGAGTAAGAATGACAATTCGTTTTGGTAACAAAAAGGAATTTAAGAGAATAGCGGGAAATTGAAGCAATTCGGTATATTGAGACAAATTTGGGATTCGGATGTTTTACTTCCTTCCCTCTGTCTTTTTAAATATTATCCTACAATCCTGATAAACTTCGTTATTATTTCTTATATCTGGAAGGAAATTTAGAAACCTTTCACACACAACTCATACTTTTAAAATAAACTTAAAAGCTTTGTAATATCATATTTAACGTAATCATAAAAATCTATTACTGGGGAAATTTTATTATATGCATATATGTATACATGATATTCCTAATCTAAATTCTCACTGTTCCTACACCTTTCAGTCTTCCACATAGTTTAGTGATCACTGAAAATAAGAATCTGCTAGCTACGGTACGTAAATGGGTTAGAACCTGCCTTGGAACTGAAGCTGAGACAATCTAGAAAACAAGTGAGGATAAATGGTAGAATTTAAAGAAAGCTTGTCATAAGACTCACTCATTTAGAAAATATTCAAGTAGTTTGAGAAAAATGTTTCACAGAGAAATCTCTCGAAGTTTCATATACGGAAAATACATTTTTGAATGGTAACTCTATTTATGCAATAGAAACAATGAACACAAATTTGCTAACATTTCTATCGCTTTTCAAATTTCGTACTATCATCTTGAATCCGGACCTTGAGAGAACTGTTGGAGCGCTTTCTGTAGTTACAGATTACTACTTATCATCATGTGCTTGAACTCATAACCAGCTGTCTCGCTTCTTGTTTCTTCCTCAACAATCCACTGCTGTTGCTGTTTCTCAAGGACTTCTCTTTCCGCACATGCCTCGATCGAAAACACCCGTTCTCCTCATATTACGATATATGAAGCTATGCAATTAGGACTTCTGCTCATTAACAAGCGAATCTATAGAAATGAAAGAAAACCACTAAAAAAAAGCTAACCAGGAGAAAACGTTTAGTATATACAACACGCATAAAATGTCTTAATACTGAAATTAAAGCTGTACACACCCGATGTTTACTTACGCCCTCCAGGAATTGGGAGAACCCATATAAAACCCACGTACAGGATGGTATCACCTACAAACTAACATTGTCTTAATGGAATCTGGGACCATTTGAAATTCGTATCTAGATGTGAGTGCTTTATCAATTAGCCACTGCATCCCCTAATGCTGTCTTGAAATAGCAATAGGGTACATATTATCTGAAAATATGTCAGTAACTAAATTACTACAAAACGGTCAAGCATTTCTTCTTCAGTTCGTGTTATCAAAAAATATAAAATATTGATACTAAAGTATCAGGTACACATTGGATTCACATTAAAAAGGTAAGAAGAAAATTTCGGAAGAAGGTTGTCCAGCTCCAATATACTATTTAAAGGAGCAGTTCGAGTTAAAAACAAGTTTGGTGCAATAGAAAGAGTAACAAAAAATAAGAGACCCGTATTTTTTTATATCTTGATAGGCCGTCTCGTTCAGCTTCTACAGGCATTTGTTTTTGATGAATCGTAAATAGTGACGTCACTGGTGGGATACACGAGAAACTCAATGTGAGTCAGCAACCACTCCCTTGTACGCAGCTGATAAACCTTTAATAGTGCATTGGATTTAATAGATTGTGTTTTGGATTTGTTAGCAGTCTTGCTCTGTGTTGATTCTTGAGGGAAGTTTTTGTTAGTTGTTTTTCCTATAGCATTAGTATAAAAAAGAGTAGAGAGAGAGCAATAATTACGTTAGTTGTGCGAAAAAGTGTTTCTTCCAGACATGTTTTTAGAGTGGCACTGTCTCCCGGAGCTCTGAGAGATTCCCCCGGAGGAGACCAAAATATTAAGTCTATAATGTAATAAATATAATAGTACTGTGTAAAAATAATGTGCCTCTCCGAATACTAAGTGTCCCTTGCCCCCCCCCGGATTTTTTTCCGAAAGAAACACTAGTGTGAAGGAGAAAACACGTGTTAGTACAGCGTGTGCTGTGTCTGTGAAGTGAAGTAGAAATGCCTAACACCTGCTGTGTTTTCGGTTGTAATTCTTGTGCAATTGAAGCTGAGGACGTAAAGTGTCTTTTCTTACGTTTCTAAGTCGTGAGAAATCACCAGATCTATATACATTATGGGTCAAGAAAATCAAGGGGAAAAAATGTACCAAATAAAATCACTCGTGTCCCAAACATCTTGAAGAGCCTGCCTTCGAGAAGTCAAGCTCACTGAAAGAAAAGTTAATGCCAGTGGCGGATCTAGGCTGGGGCCGGAGGCCTGGGCCCCCCGGTTTTTGAGTGACAAAATTGATTTAAGCTATTATTCAGATATTTTTGAAAGTTTTTAGTAAACATGATATACATATCATAGTCTGGGTTCTGACTCCCCCCCCCCTGAGTTTTTACCGTCTAGATTCACTTCTGGCTAATGCAGGAGAATTATTTACACGCAAGCTGAGAAAGAATGCTGTTCCAAGTATATTATTGAAAGGTTTAAAATCCGAGCCATTGAACAAGCACCGATCTATGTCCAGTTACCAACGTACAAATATCGTACAAGACGCAATTGTCGGTTGTAGTCGAGACGAGACATTAGAGGGTAATAGAGACGATGTCACTCATGATTCTGAAGATACTGCTTTAGAAAGAAGCTATCAATGTGAATTAGGAAGTGAAATATACCGGCTTGTAGAAGGAATCAGTGACGATGACTGTTCCTCAAGACATTGATTCATCGTTTAATTGCTCTGTATCATGTGACAATGATGATGAAACGGGTGATGAGAGTTGTTCCGCGGACGCTACGAGAATAAAAGAAATTTAACCGGTGAAGTGGTTTTCGTATTCTGGCAAACTTTACAGATGTTACTTCATTTTTGCCTCATATGTTGCGCTCCTGTACATACCTTGAAGCACAAAATTATAGGGGCAGCGTTAAAAATTGCAACAAAACGTGAAAATGAACATACTTATGTTTGGGAATCGGAAGAATGATTAAAGAAAAGGTACTTAAGTGTTGCAGCAATCTCGTCCGCCATCTATTTACATATTGGTTTCGATTTTTTTTTTTTTTTTGAAACCCTGAACTAATGCTTTATAGGATACGTTTTATGATATAAAAACGTTTGTACAGCCCACCATCAGATATCATTTTCTACATGCAGATGATATTTGTAAGTCTTTGCAATCAGTTCTGGAAAAGGAAACCGCACTTAGGACGTGCCGCCGCACCTCTCACAAACGAAATGCTTCGCACTGTGTAGTATGTATATGTAAGCCTGCTCTCGCTCCTTGCCTACCTATGACGTAATCACAAAATCTTTCTTCCTCTGTTACTCGCTAACGACTGAACGTATCGCGATCAAACAAACACCATTCCTTTTAGAATTTTCAACTCTACAAATGGAAATAAATTGTAAAAAATGCATTTCTAAGTCGAACTGCTCCTTTAACGATAACAAATCAGTCCTTCATCTGGCAACAGAAAATCCAGTTGAAAAATCTTATAAGTTTACGTCCCACGGTTATGCCGGGTAGGCTAAAGGAGACGGAGATGATGAGAAATGAATAAAATTGTGGAATTAAGAAAGTGGGAGGAAACGGGAGAATTCCGAGACAATCTATGCACACGGTGTTTGTCCAGGACAAAGTTCACTTGGCGCGTGCTGGGATCGAACCACGGACCCCAGGCACCAGAGGTGATCGCTCTACCCTGAGCCACAGCGGCTTAATAATCCAGTTGAAATTCAAACCAGTCATCATACGAACTGAGGACACTCCGAATAGGAGGAGAGGCATTAAATATTTTCTTACGCTCACACAGAGTGTCAGATGAAAGACTGACAATTTTTAGAGAGAGAAATCTTACCCAAAGGACGCTTAAAATTTTTCCATTTAACTAAGTTTCAAGTGAGGAAAGTGACACAAATTTCTCAATTTATTTCTACATTACGTCAGTTTCTTAATTAGTGATTTATTACCCTCGAGTTTTACAAGATAAGTGACATCAAGAACCTATTAATTATTTACATTTAATTCGTCTAAAACAAAAATAACTACAACTATTTTCGGAAGTCATCATGGAAACAATAAATTCTTAATAAAAGATTAATTTTTCAGGAGTTACATTATATGATTCTGTTGGATATCTTATCAAAAGAATTTAGAAGCGGCTGAAGCTTCAACACAAATAAGCAGCAACATTCTTCAGCCCAAAAGAGACTGAATAATGAAGATGAAAGTCTCATGTGCTTCGAGAGATATTTTGTTAAGTGAAGTGAAGACTCCTGTGAAGAAAGATATGTCCTGTGAAGAAAGATGTACTAACTCAGTGAAGAAAGAATGCCACTGCAGTCGCTCCCAAAGATCGATAAAGGTAATACGAATGAGAACTTGTCTGCAGGGAAGAAGAGTCTCTTAGGTGGAAAGTTTATAGCAACATTCGACAAATACCAGCTTTTAACGGGGACCTATCATCTATAAATCAATTATGGGTGAATAGTTTGAATTGCTACCGGAAAAAGGTAAAACTGAATTTGTAAAGAATCTTCTTACGTAACAGTTTAACTTACCTTGTCAGAATATCTATTAGATTCCTAGCATATTTCATGTGAAATTTCATAATTTTGCTCAAGAAGCATGGGAAGATATGTAGACTGAATAAAAATCCATGCTAACTGCCAAAAATTGAAAAGTTCGTTTTAATGTAAAAATGTGGCCTATTTGCCTAACGTTGCTCAGTGAAAAACTGGCTATCTTGTATTCACTGTAGAAGTAGTTTAAATAATTCCCAGACGAACGTGCATGCCTGCAGGCCGATAGCCAGCCCAAAATTGTATGGGAGGCCCGGCTGAAGTTGGAAGGGGGTGGGGCGATCCAACCATATAGTTCATCACCATATTATAGTTCATTTGCAAGCCTACCGTCAAAATTTTAGGGGGTTCCGCCTCCCCTAGATCTTCCTGGATACGAGCCTGCATGCCTGTATGTCCCATCAGTTCTGATTCGTTTTGGCACTTACCACGGATTTTATGTTCAATCTACATATGATCTACACATTTAAAACGAAAATAATAAACGTCTCAATTAAATACTGAGATCATGTACTATAGCCAAAAAACAGACACTGTAAAACTATCATTTTCAACTAGGTGCTGTTATATTAATATTTGTGCTCCCATTCTTCGTAAACAATATAGACAGAGGAGGGAATTAACAGACGAACTGACATTGATAAAAATACAGTGGTGACAGGCATACTACTCGTTTATCCAGAACTACGCATACACTGCCAAGATTTGTTTATTTCATTCTATTACCCCATGCCTCTCTCTTCCTTCCTTTCCTCAAAGTGCTCTCTGTTTTTCTATTATGTCAAAGCGTGCTCCTTCATCGAAAATAACTACTGCAGATGAATGATTAATCCAGGTAAATAAAAAAAAAAAAAATCGCTAAATTATGGCAGATTGGTCCGATAAGTCCGCTAAGGAATTTGCCCATTACCGATCAATGTGATTTGGGATCGAACCTGCATAACAGAGATGAAATGTATAACTGAACCAGCGCGATCCCTCTGTAAGAAAACAAAAAAGATGGGGAACTGACTCACATTTCTCTTGCAAAATTCATTGGAGGTGTTCTTCACTGATTTGTGTTTAAGTTGAGTGCTGCGATGACGGAATGACATGATTTCATGTTTGTAAGTAGTGCAAAACCAAGACGACGGCCATATTCCAAGATGGCCGCCTCGTATACGAGACTGCCAATCGTGAACATTTGTTGTGGTAGTATATGACTGGGGTATGTACCTCCGAAAATTTGTGTCTAACACGAAGTAGGACTATTTTTTTTAAAAGTAAGGAATGACTAATAATCAAAGAACGAACATTATAAAATGTTATTATATAGATACATATTCAACACGTACACCGTTTCATTCCAATTTTGAAAATAAGAAAAAAAAAAAAAGATTTGAAATCTTATACAATACATTTATTATGAAATCACTTGATAGACCTGCTTCATATGTGTAATGTGCATTGTTGATAAAACGTTTTTTTTTCTTCAACCTCGTTTAAGGTGCCACTGACCCTTCAGTACTCAAGTGTTGTAGCAGAACAAAAAAAAAGTTTAACGTCCCACAATTATGCCTGTTAGCAAATGAATTATGATGGAAGAATTGGTGGAAGGAAACGGGGGCACCCCGAGAAAACCCACGAGCACGATGATATCCACCAAAAAATTACTTGGTTGTGGATCAAACCAGAGACCCCATGCACTAGAGATAAGCGATTTACCACTGAGCCACTGTGCACCCACTTATAGCAAAACAATATTCAAAAACGAAATAAAGCTCACATTCCGTATATATCAGTATCTATAACAGTTTTAATAACACTACATCTAACTGGATCTCCCAGAAAGCATTTAGTAATATAAGGAAACGAAATTACCTGGAAATTTTTTCTCCTAGATGCTACACTAACATTAAGTTCCAGTTGAGGTGAACTGAACATACTCAAAACACGATCACATTAGCTTTGGCAATCTATGACGGTTATAGGCTATTTTTTTCCCTTTTCAACACCATTTCCTCATTGGAAGCTTGAAACGACGCTATTGCGAAACATTTTCATCCTCCTTTACTTGCATGATTTTCCTGGCTTACCATACGGATATCCTGTTATTGAACGTTTCTGCAATCGTCAGATTCTTTTTTACATGAGTATTCATTCAGTTCTAGCATCATTACTGTACCATATAAACTCAATTTTGTGTTTGTAGTTAAGAGGCAACCCAGAAGAAAATTATGAATAACTAGTTGCGTAGTGTCACGCATGTATTTAAATATCTATACCGATATTACTTTTTAATTAAAAAAGATTGAATATTTAAAACAACAGTTTCGCGTTCAATCTGTCTAGCCTAGTCACTAAAACGTGAATGATCTGTGACGTCAGAGTTTGCTATTCCCATTTTCGGTAAACCAGTAGTTCTGACACAGAAAGAACAAAGAGCAAAACCAAACCGGTTATTGAAAACTCCAGTGGTAATAGGCAGAATAGAACACAGATAAGGAAGTCGATAGTTTTGATCATGTGCAAAGATCCTGGATGAAGGAGATTGAGAGAAACTGGGGTGCCTGGATATGACAATGAAACAGTCGATAGTTTTGCCCATCTGCGAAGATCGTGGGGAAAGGGGATTGAGGGGGCCTGGGGTGCTACGATATGACAATAAAACACATATACCTGAACGAGCCTCGCAAAATTAATACAGAAATCAGTACCACTGGTTTCGCCATACGTTACTCACGGTCCACAATTATCACAGGATGGGCGGAAATTAACTCTCTATTAATGGTTGTTTGTAACTTACCTATCCAATTTTCATGAAACAAAAACATTTTGTGCCTTACTATGGTAGAATTTATTACATGATATCTCAATTCATGTCATTGCAGGTATCAGTGGCAGACCATAGCGCAACGTCCAACCTTGCGAGAAAGACACTATAAGAAACTGTGTTTTTGGCATAAATCCTTGAACCCCTTCTACTCCTTTAGAAAACTAATGTGATAGAAAAAGCTAAGTTAGGCAATGGTCCAATCATGTGCCAAAGACAATTACAACTGGTCTAGGAGAAATTAGCTGATATATATATCAGGGGCGCCCGAAGAAAATTTTCTAGAGGCCCCCCCATCTCCATGGTTGCTATATTACGTCTGGTATTCATGGTATTTAATGTATATGGTTTGCTATATTATATATACATTTTCGTGAACTACAGGGGGGTCCGGGCCCAACCTTGCCCTCCCCTTCGGGCGTCCATATATATATATTTACATACTATGTATAAAAGACCTGTCATGTGAACGGGAAATCTAGGAAAATATAGGGAATAATCAATCATTTGGAAAGAAGAAAGAAAAAATATATTTTATGGACCATTATAGAAAGAATTACGGAAAACTTGCCAAACTGTTCGTGGGGAGTACTGTACTGTACCATACGGAGAAGAAATATGCGTGCAAAGAAGCAAAATGAAGAATGGAAGGAAAGACCAGTGAAAAGTGTTATTAAACCTTTGAAGTTCCAGTACTTATTTTTAGTTAGGCACTAAAGTAGTGTTTTCATTATTCCATTAAAAAAGAACGAATAAAACATTTTACTTCGGTTTTTTGTTTTTCAAGTCTAGAGGCATTGTAGAACACGTTACGTATGGTTTCACGCCTCACAGTGTCGAAACATAGGAGGTGATGACGTCACAACTTTAAAAGAAATTTGTTAGGCCTATTTTTATTATTTCTTTTAGCGGGCTTACTTTTGCACCTAGAAGACTGAAATTTTACACAAACATTCAGTCCACCGAGTAGTATTTATCAGATTTTTCAGACCCCTGCGTTAACACGGGGGGATTCAGAGGGGCAAAAAATTTAAAAAAGGGATATTTTAACCAAAAATCCATTTCTTCACGATTTTCCTGACTCAGATACATGATGGAGATATATGAATGGTACCGTTTGAAAGGCAGTTCTATTCTGAAGAGAATGATGGGCGAATTATGATCCTAAGATAAATAGGGATGTCTGAGGAAATTTTTTACCTGAGATCAGGGTCTTTTGCCGTAATCTGGTGCATTGTGGGGATTATTGATAAATTTTTCCCGCCCTTACTATTCAAGATAGAAGCTTGAAATTTTACACACACATTTAGTACACTCCTTAGTATTTTTCAGTTGATTTTTATGTCTCTTAACACAGGGAGGTCCAGAGGGTCTCAAAATTTGAAAAAGAATTCAGAGAAAAATCCCGATTTCTCTCAAAATTGCCCCCGTCAGGGACGTGATAGAGAGATGTAAAATGGTACCTATTGAAAGGTTGTTCTATTGTGAAAAAACTAGGTATGACCTATGATCCTACGGAATATCTACAAATTAAAAAAAATATATATATTCCATAGAGGTATACATCAAATCGAATAAATAACCAAGATGAAACCGAGTTTACAGTGTTTGCGTGAAGTCAGATTTCATGGTTAAGAAATGTGTTTGTGTGTTTTGTCCAGCTTGCTTCTTTCTCGCACTACAATCGAGATACATGTATTCTTTTTGTTTCTCTCTCTCTCTCTTTTTTTTTTAAGAAAAGAAAGAAAAGTATGTAAGCGCTTCCATAAACTTGCGAAGAATGTATTTGTCGGCTGGTTCCTGTTGTTTCCTCAGCGGAAAATCTTTAACCCAAGTCACGTACAAGTTCAAACAACACCAAGATTTAGAGGTGAAGGTGTCCTTTTACGTTGCCTAAGCCTAACAGATGATCTCCTTTTTCATTCTTGAAACCAGATATATTCCAGCTACCAACATATATACCTACACAACAAAAAGATGCAGAATTCGAAACTCAAACTATTACCAATGATACGAACAGATTGAAGCGTATCTCTCGACCTTTGATTTGTGTGCCTATGAACTACTGCTATATATATCTACAATATTGATCAAATGCAACTGAATCTAACATTAGATAGCAACTATACAGTGAAATCATGTACCTTTTACAGTTCATTTCTTCAATAGATTAAGAACGTCACATTTGAAATTGAATCCGCTGATTATACTTTTTTTTTTTTTTTTGAAGAACAACAACATGTTTACGAAAACGTTGCTCGTAATGACTATTTCAATTCTTTGAATTCTACAAATACTTGACAAAAATTTACAACTATTTTTAGAAAAATTAAAGCACTGCTACATTGTCGCAACTTAATCATGTTCTACGTAATAAACGAAAAATAAATTAGGTCCTTCGTTAGTGTTGTTGCACTTGGTGCAGTGATCTTCAGTAGGAGTTATGTAATATGGATCGCATGTTAAGCTGTAGCCTGTAGGTTCAAGGATTAGGAATTACGCTTTTGGGCTTTCGGCATTTATGGCCATGTTAGCCCGTCACTAGGATTAGGATTAGGAATTAGATTTCTGGACTTTCGGCATTTATGGCCATGTTAGCCCATCACTAGGATTAGGATTAGGAATTAGATTTCTGGACTTTCGGCATCTATGGCGATGTTAGCCCGTCACTAGGATTAGGATTTAGATTTCTGGGCTTTCGGCATCTATGGCCATGTTAGCCCGTCACTAGGATTAGGATTAGGAATTAGATTTCTGGACTTGCGGCATCTATGGCCATGTTAGCCCGTGACACATATCGTCGGTAAATCCACGTAAAGGCGTATTTGCATGTTTTTAATTTCACTGGACAGCGATTTGAAATTCCTCGTATAATGTTACACATTTAATACTATCTTCGGAAACACTAAGGGGAAAACTTTCTTGGTACAAACTTTCGCAACACTATGTTGAAAATGAAATTGAGTAGTCCTATAACGTTATACGAAGAACTTCAAATCGCTTTCCTGTAAAATTAAAAACATGCAGTTACGTCTGTACGTCGATTCGCCAACAATATGAGGGATGACATCCCTTGGGGATCACACTGCTCGGAGAATTGGAGAGGAAGAAAAGAATGGGGAAGGAAAGGGGCACTCTGGGGCTTGTTTGTTAGATACTATCCCGGCATTTGTCTGGTGTGAATGAAGAAAACCTTCACTCAGGATAGCTGGCCTGAAAAAGCTGTTACATCTGTTCAACTGAGTGTCCCCAATGGGAGATGTAGGTTCAACCTTGCGTCACATATAGTTTCGGTACTAGAAAGCAGCAACACTAAACTCCAAATGAACCAAAACAAAAATTAAATATATTTAATACATTAGAAGCTTCGATGGTTTTGAGCCATACTGAGCTACATTCCACACAACGCTACGAACAAATCTTGTGTTGATATGGTACATTCTTTAGTATCTAGCCTCCTCGCTTCTTATAAAATGCCTGCTTTGCCCGCACTATCACAGTTCCAAAGTCTTTGCACTTTGTTCATCGAAGGATTCATTGAATAAAAATGTTATCATTTCTTCATTTTCTTTTCTGTCAAGGAAAATCGTTACTTCTTTTTTGCTGTTCATGTACTTGAGGATATTTGTCTTATTGCTTGTTTCCATGTTACAGATTTACGTCAATTCCCCACTCAAATGTGCTTGTATATCTTGCATATCTCCTACTTTCCTGTCAATAGGGCGACGTCAGCTACAGCTCTTACTGTACTGAACAAATTCTTGTTCATGCGAGAAAATTACTTTGATTATAGTGCAGGAGGTATACCGTCGTTGGCTTCCCGCGCTTGGACCTACTTGTCAACTGGGGGTGTGGTAAGAGGGTAGCCAATCACCACCAACCGTCTACTGCGCTCAGCGAGCCACGAGGAACCAAGCTGGCCACTCCCCATAAACCTCGCTACAACTTTTCGCGGGAAGCCAACGACGTTATACCTTTTGTACTATAGTTCCTCCATAAATATATTGAACAAAACTGTGATAGTACATCCTTGTCTCATGTCTTTCTCTTTTTTCCTTCCAATGTCAAACATCTCACAGGCTATCACTTTGTACTAGATTTTCCTTCACTTTTTTTTTTTTCCATAATTCTCAAAATTAATCAAGGTAAACGTACAAATTTGTGTAATTCAGTATTTCGAAAGTTCTATAGAAACACACACGTGATTTTGGGATATCGTTTATCATCAGAGAATATGATCTGTTAAGTAGGCCTATGACGTTATACAATTAGTTAAACACTATAACTACTATTTTCGAAGCACTATACCGCTAGGAAATCCGTTTTTATACTGGATTTGTTTATTTTGAGAATTAAAAAAAAATAAAAGCAATAATACTGCAGCGTGACTTTGCATATGGAATTTTTAGTTTAATGTCCCACGGTTTATGCCCTTTAGGCTAAGGGAAAAGAAATATTAATGAAAATGAATGGTTATGAAAGAATTGGTTGAATAAGAGTGAGGGGTGGGGGGAACGGGAGAACTAAGAGGAAACCTACAGAAACGCTGCATATTATAAACTCACATGGCCTGCGATCGAACCAACGGTACCTCGCAAGGGGTTTGCCATTCAACCATCGTGCCCCCTTCCCCCCAAGTGGACTGCCTTAATAGCTATGGTATCAAACTTACGAGAACAATTCGGAATTGTTAGGATTAGGATTAGGAATTAGATTTCTGGGCTTTGGCATCTATGGCAACGTTAGCCTGTCACGTATGAGGGATGAAGTCCCTCGGCGATTACACTTTTCGAGGAGAGGGAAGGAAGGAAGCGGCCTGGGAGCACTCCTGCATATTAGGAATTACTCTGCCATTTGCCTGGTGCAAGAAAAACTCAGGAAAATTCACTCAGGATGGTTGCCCTGAAAAACCTTAAGACTTTTTCGACCTACAGTTCCTACCAAGAATCGAACCCGGGATAGCTCACCTATTCGAAACAATGTTTCTCGCAATAAATAACAAGTGGATTCCGATTAAACGACAAATCTACAAACTAGGGCAACCAATACTGACCAAACGTAGTACGCGTATCGCTGCCTGTTCCAGTTTCAGTACAGGGTTAAAGGCGATGATGGATTATACTCTTTGAACTCCAAACCCATGTAAAACATACTACTTAAAAGTTCCAACAGAGAAAAGGATAGGGATGGAATTATTTTTTGGGATACTGAATTAATAAAATAACTTATTTCTTACCGACTTTCTGTTACCTGTGAACAGATAGAGATAATTGACGAAAATTGTTATACACGACTTTCTATACTTATACATAGCAGTTCCGAAGGCTAAAAAACTAAAGGGTTAAAGGCAATTCTTTTCCCAACTGTGAATGAATGTGCAAGAAGAATGTTCATAAAATCACGTCAACACTATTTGTTCTGAAGTAACCCGATATTTCTTAGCAAAGAGCTACGACACAGTTCAAATACTCAAATGGAAGTGCTTCCAAATGAAAACGTAATGAGGCACTTGATTTGGTTTGACAGAGGAGGGAAAACCTTTGCCACACCCAGCGAACGTAACTCATGAACTACATTATCAACATCCGTGACTAGGCGTTCATTCCTCAAGAGAGCTAGCCATCATTTGTACCGAGAGAGACGGAGACGGCTGGACGTTCATTGGAGTCGAAAATAATCGATCCGAGAGACCTCAACTACTGACAACAGACCAAGGAAAAGTAGAAGCATTTTAATTCTAGGGACGTTCTACAATTGGTGTTTTACTCAGGATGGAAGGATATAGGGATCAATACACGCACTGACTTCCCTTCTACTGCAGCATCCTTATAATGGTAGGCCACCTTTAAAGCATAGCAATCTCGCTTTCTTATCAGCAACAGCAACATACAACGAAATACGCTAGACAGAAATTCATATATATACACACTCCACTATTGTACTTAGTTTTTCTGTTTCTCTGTGTATGGAGATAGACCCTATCTTTTTGCTCTGACTGACGCTAAGGATTTCGAAATCTTGTAGCTGTCCATTGCTACTGGATTCCTAAGATTATAAACTGACGTCAACTAGTTACTTGTAGCACGATTTTATCTCACACATATCTGTTTTTATACCCAATTTTTCATGTCCTCTCCTTCACTAAGTGAATAACCGACTGCGGAAAAAAATCTTCTATTCCTTGTGGATATGGGCGCACCCCAATAGAGATCAAGGGGGAGGGGACCACCGGGTTCGGACCCCCCCCCCCAAAAAAAAACTTCGTAACTCGATATGCATTTGCATACTTTCTTAATGAAACCACACTTATTTAACACACATATGACTGATGTAGCATAAATATTTGATCTTACAGTTTATATTATGTGTATTTTTTTCTTTTCTTATAAAAACAATCTACTTCTATAATACAGTATTTTCAAGGATCTTGGTGGCAATACTTACAAATCTTTCGGGTGCAGAATAACTCCCGTTCAATATGTAGTGTCTTGTAGGGGCACCGACCCCCAGATTTTTCTCAGAAGAAAAATAAGAAAATAGGAAAATGAAATCTTCAGTTAACGTCCCACGATTATGTCCTTTAAGCTAAGGGAGATGATAATTTAGACAAGTGAATGATTATGAAAGAATTCGCGGAATAAGAATATGGGAGAAAACGTGAGTACCCCGAGAAAATCCAAGGACACAATGCTGTCCACCTCATCCGGGTTCGATTCCCGATGGGGGCACTTGGTCGGAAAAGTGTGAAACGCTTTTTCTGGCCAGCCATCCTGAATGAGGTTTTCCTCATTCACACCAGGCAAATGTCGGGGTGGTACCAAACTTATAGGTCCCAGGCCGCTTCCTTCCTTCCTTCCCTTTCCCCGGATAGTGTGTTCGCCGAGGGACGTCATCCCTCAATACGTGACGGGTTAAACGGCCATAGATGCCGAAAGCCCAGAAATCTAAATCTTAATCCTAATCAAACTTATTTGGCCGGGGAAATAAGAAGAGAAAAAAAAAGAGAAAGAAAAACTAAGAAATTCTAATTTTTTGAGGTTTTTATTAAAAAAAAAAAGATCTAGGGTCCGATTTTTCCATAGAACGGAGAGGGAGGGGGCATATAAATAAGACCTTAATTTTTGAAGTAAAGACAAGCATTTCACTCCAATTCACTGTATTGCATATATTATCATTATACAAACACACGCACTTAAAATTTACCGGTATTCATGTGCTATCTTTCCTTTTAAAATCATTACATCCAAAAGTTAGCGTAGCGTTCAGAATAACATGACAAGTTCTACGGTAGGGATTAGACCGTCATATATTCATTCAAGAGTATTTGTCACTGTGAAAACAAAAACTATCTTCATTAAAAAAATACCTAAAGTTGTACTTTCAGGAGAGCCAGTTTCCAAAATTTTCCAGGACTAGAGGAGATAAACAAATGCATCTTACCACAATCATAATGTTATTCTAACCACAATCATAATGTTATTCTACAACAGAGAATATGAGCCTCAAGAATTTTCCACAATAACATTTTCTCCAAAATTAAGTGAATGCAGCGACTAGAAGAACGGATTCAACTGCATTTGATTACATATCACATGTTGTTTTGGTATCCTGTGAACTACTTTTTAAATAGCATTATTATTTAATTTTAATAACTGTATTTTAAAACTATTCTGTTTATTACGAACTAAATGCAGCTATTATTTATAAAGTAGTTACTTTAGTTAACAAAGTTTCTTAGTAGTAACTTTAGTTTACAAAGTAGTTAACTTAGATTTTGGGGAATTGTTAATCTGGCAACACTGAAAATTCTTAAGGTTCATATTTTCTGTTGTAGAATAACATTATTTATGACTGTGGTAAGTTGCATTTCATTATCTCTTTTCACTTATGAAAAACAAGCAAAACAAAAATGGTAAATTTTGTATTATTTTTAGTACTTGGTTCTTAAGGCTGATTGTATAGTGTTCAAAAGATAGAATAGCTGAGCCAAGATTTAGTACTGCGAGCTATGCAACACGGCTCGTACCATGTATTCACTCGAGCACGTGCTAGATAACATTACGAACACGACATATAGTTAATGCACTCAGGCCTTTCTCTCTGTATCCTCTCCTGTCTCCCTCATATCAGCTTGGCTGGCTCTCCTCTGGTCAATATGCGGCCAGGTCAATACTCTAAAGCTATCATCTTTAAGAGTTGGTTAAACAGTATGTACTGTGTGCAAGCTGCTATTACCGTAACTTTGCGTCTGATTATTAGCACAACGTTCAGAAAAACAGCACAAAACAGTGTTAATCAAATTCACACAATTAACAAAAAAATAGACAGTGGACTCTTTTTAATTCGAAGTCCAAGGGGACACGAAAAAACTTCGAAGTAGGCCTATTCAAAATTCGAATTATCCAACAACATTCATTTTCACATATATAACAACAAACAAACCAAAGCACTGTGCATCAAAAACATATTCATATGGTGTAGACTTTACCTTTAAAGCAGCTTATTATTTACAAGATCGAATACCGCAAACTAACAAACGACATTGACTCCACATAATTAAAACTTCGTGTACAATGGAAAATATATTAACGTACAACACTACAAGATACATTGAATAGCCCAAACAATTAAACACCAGTAACAATTTGAATATTCTGTTCTCACTTTTAAGAAGTCGTAAAACTCATTTGCTTAAATTTGATTGTTTTCGTACAGTCAATAAATCTTGGACTCCACTGAATATTTATATTAATATGTTGCTGCTTTCCATCTCTATCAAGATCATCTTAATTTAGGGGCTACCTTATATCTGGGAAGACGGTTCCGAGAGAGAGAGAGAGAGAGAGAGAGAGAGAGAGAGAGAGAGAGAGAGAGAGAGAGAGAGAGAGAGAACTATGCCATCCGAAACGACAGATTAAGGTGTCAAAAATGTCCTACGATAATATGATGTCAGATTCCCTTCAATTACGCAACTCATAACAAATGTATCTGCCACTATTTACTAGCCGGATAGCAACAAAATTAATGCCATTTTTCAGTAATAAAGATTGATGAATTTGAGTTGCTTATAATTAATTCAGAAGTCTTTTTGCTTCTTCTTTCGTCCGTCTTCGGCTTCCTTTTGTCTGCCGAATTAATAAAGCGATCACTCCTTCCTATTTCTCAAGAGCTGCTTCCGTTTTTAAGAAGAGAGTCGTAAAGTAATTCGTCGCTGTAGTCTCCCTCAGCCAAATTCAATAGGCGTTAACAGCTGCGCTCCGAGGACCATGCATCCGACGCTGCGAGAGAAAACGTGAAATCGATAGCCTCCAATTCTTTGAAAAATGCATGTTAACTTCAATACCGTCACGGGTTAGATGAAAAACATTTTCTGGGAGGCTTCACCCCAATTCCAAATTCTTCACAATCACGAGTATTAAATTAAGAGCCAACTACAGCTAGTACTTCGACGAGAGTTTCAACACAAAAGGTTCATCATCTCATTGATAATAAAACAAAAACACTTTTTGCAAACTGGTACAATGGAAACATACATATTTATTGTATTACTCTCCTTGTGTTCTATTATGTTCTGAAGCATATAAGTGACTAGGTGCTGCAGGTGGACGTGCTTGCAGCGTACACAGTTCCTAGCGTACAAGAAGACTATCATTATGATTTTATCGTATAACCACGGGTTCTCAAAAGATTTCATCGTTCATTCCTATCACATACTTGAGAGATATTAACATATCTAAACCAAGTTATGAAAAACTGATTCATACTAGCTCTGCTATATTGAATAACTTATACTAAAAATACAAATCGCTTAGCAAAGGAACGTTTATTTATAAAATAATAAATGTGTAACAGTTTCGCCAACTAACTGAACATATTGGCTTCATCAGACACTGAGTTATGAAATAATTATTCCATTGTTTTACTTTGTTTTCTTTAAACTTTGCAACTAACTGTATTAAATCTCGTTAGAAGTGGTTGCCTCTCGACCTAATTTGATCATTGAATGCCTCGTGCCCTATTTTGGTAGCTTTGTATGACGACTTTTCATTTGTGATAGTCCTCCACAAAATAGTGATACGAAATACCTGATTTTGGCCATAAATGCAAGAAAATCCCTCATGTTTAAGATTATTGTCGCATTTCTATGTCGTAGGAATATAATTTGATAACGAATTCGCCCGGTATTTCTTATAATGTTACTGTGTGTATAATCGGCAAAGTCATGTATGTGGCATATTTCATGTCAAAAGAGCAGTAAACAAGAACAATAAAATGAAAATAAAACTTCCTTGTCCATTTAACAACATTTTGTTTTACTCACTCTAATTTTTGTATTCATAATTCTTTTCCTATGAAATTTACCACAAATATAATTTCCCGATTACACACATAGTGTCAGTATTAAAAGTTTTCTGCAAAATCATTATCGAATTATATTCTTACAAGAAGACAGCTATAGATATGCGACAATCATTTTGGACATGAGTGTACATAATCTAGGAAGATGTAAATGTGTGACTTTCAATTTCATCAAAACGAAAAATGCAACACACACACAAAATGTACTTCTATTAAAAATTCTGTGAAGCATCGTGGAGCTTTACAACTGTGGAATTTGCACTGTCTGTTGCAGTGACCAATGTTGTAGTGAAACGATTTATTATTACCATTTTTAAAAAAGTTAGTTAACTGGTTTGCGCAACAGATATGACGTGACTTAATCGGTGCAAACTGCATGGATTGTGAAAACAAACTTTCAGATGACCTCATAGACTTTTAGGATTCGTGCGAAACAAAGTAACTGGTGCAGACAGCAATAAATCAAACGACGTATAAATTTAAACGAAACTATTTCATTTATGCACACAGAGTAAATATTTTAAATGTTGTTAATCTACCAAATGTGTTCTTTCTTAAGTTCATTGTTAAGCGCTACAGACAGATTGATGCACATTTCCTGAAACTCAGAAAGTCTTTTGACTTAGGAAACTTGGTGACGCGAGTTGAAATGTACAGTTCCGAAATCTCTCTTTACAAGTCATATCCAAATAACTTTTCCGGAAGTCGCGTCTAAGTAAGTTAACTTCTCCCTTAGTCAAGATCTAGCTAAATAACTTTCTCACACATTATTTCAAACAACTAACGGGATTTTTAAAAAGTCAATGAATTGATAATACATATTGCTCGATGTCTTACGCTATTGACAACATTCCTACAATCTAAATCAGTACGGCCAATTTAAAACGCACTCCGGGCAAGATAAAGGTAAGAACCATACAACTACTTGCGGATAATTTCCCTTTCATTCCTGAGGCGACACTTCACTAAACGCGTGTAATACATTTTCTGAATTTGTGTTTTATTCTGGGACCCAATTAAATAAATTTTCGTAAGTTATTAAAAAGAAGAAGTTGTTTCAAATAATTCTCATAGTCTGAACTGTACAGTGGTCTTTCAATTCTATATTCAAAAACTGTTTCTGACGTTCAATTAAAAGAAACTGGTATTTTGGATCAGATTTTAATTTTCATTGAAGCTATTTTTTTTTCCTAGGTATACAGAGATTCAAAGTTGTTTGAATGAGTCAGCCCATTTAAAATTCCACATCTGGCCATTTCAATCAAAGGATTTCGCTTCCTCATGTTTTATTCTCATTATGGTTATCAAAGAAAGTAATATCTGAATGACTAGTATGCATTGTAAAATGCTGTTATTAGGTAATACTATTCTTCCTCTTGACCAAAATAATGAATTCAGGGGCACAGTGAGCTAAGTGAGCAAACTCTTACTGTTCGATATCAGATCATCGAAGATTTGGAATGTTATTTTCTATTCCTTTCTTGAGTTTCTCTAGTTTTCTCCTATTACCTACATTACGATCAAATATTCTTCACCTTCTCTTTACCTCACATGGAAAAGATTTCACTTTTCCGTGACACGTTCGTTCATCTGCACCTATCATTGATTAGCAACTCCTGTAATTTCCATGAAGAGAATGGCGATGTTGTGTGAAAATTCTAAATAACCAAGATACCAATGAAAAAAAAAAACTAATAATAATAATCAGCAATGTGACGTGAACGCAACTTCCACAAGGTGGCATGTTTGCTAATGCATTAAGGGAAATTTATCATTCTGACGTCAGAGCACATATAAGTGGATTTAATGCTTCGGCAAAAAGCCACTTGAACTGAAGATTTCTCATTATAAACATCGATATCTAATGCAAATATATTGGACTGCTGATAGAAACATTCTATTTTGGTCGAAACACATCGTTGTTCGAGCAACCACTACTCGTGTTGGGGGAGTGTGTTGCATAGCATCAAACCACTCTTCCTGTTGTAGAGAACTAACATATGTGCACCCATATATACTACAAATAAGTGACATCTCATCCATAAAGGAATGTTGCTAAGAGAAGACTGAAGGAACGCTTATCAACATATCGGTTTTCAGCAGTGAGGCCATATGAGATCCAGCTCTACATTTTAAAGCGGTGACTGAACAAAATGACTTGGAATTGAGCCCATGTTTTTTGTACTAAAATGATAACCATTTAATCACCTATCCTATTATAATAGAATATTGAGGGGAATGGTATCTCTTTGTGACTAAGTAATGAATATTTTCTTTACGTTTGCCTCCGGGTTGTATTTCCACTGGGAGTACTACGCCCAGGATAAAAACTTGTATCATAGTGATTTGAGTTTTATGACCCATAGTTCTGGGTTAAAGGAAACGATGAGAAATAAATAAATAGCGATAAACATACATATTCTGAACGAAATTTGAACTCTCAACAGACCAGTCTTGCTATCGCCATCCTGTCTCGGACCACACCGCCATGTCAGCGTCTAGGTAGTGATCCGAATCCCACTTCAAGTATTAAGCTCTTTCCTATACCCTCAGTAGTGAAAAGAAACGCTAAATTCAAACCAAACACCGTGGAACGGTAGGGTCTACCAGGGACGTATGAAATTCAGACTTTTCTCTAAAGTTAGTCTAATATTAGGGGTGAATTTACAATTTTAATATAATTTAATTCTCATATTGAATTTGGACCCGCCGAAATAATATCCTGCGCATGTGCCTGGGATCTATTTGACAGCCTACTCTACTGTACATGTTACGAACATGACAAGCATGAAAATAAGCGTTTCAAAGACAAATTATAGATAGTTTGGAAAAGTTAAAGGTACGAAGTGAAGTAAAAGCAAGGAAAGGTCTACCGAAAGAAATATCTACCAACACTAGAAGTACTTCTTGTGCATTAAAAAAATGAAATGAAACCTTTGAATTTAACGTCCAACGTTTATGTCCTTTAGGCAAAGGGAGACGACGACTAAGACAACTGAATGATGATGGAAGAATTGGTGAAATGAGAAAGTGGGAGGAAATGGGAGAACTCCGAAAAAATCCACGGACATGATGTTGTCCACCATGAACTTACTTGGCCCGGACCGAACCAGGGACCTCACGCACCAGAGGTAAGCGCTCTATTACTGAGGCAGCGTGCCCCCTCATTTTTAAAGAATTAAGAAAATACTTCATGTTTAACATTGAATTTTACAGTTATAAAGACGGACACCTCAAAAAAAAAAAAAAAAAAGCGATTAGAGGCTTGCGAAATGTATGAGTGGACACAATTAGTAGATGGATCGGACAGAAAAATGAAGAAGTGCTAGGATTGTGGGAGGAAACAATATCCGACGTAAAAAAAGAATAAAATATTCGAACCAAATAATACAAGATATAGGGAAGAGAAATTACAACGGAATGAAAAGTCCGACTCAAGGTAGGGAAGAAAGAAAAATTGCCACAAAACAATCGAGATGCTTACCCAAGAAGAACATATTGTGTACAACATTTTTGCATACACACAAATAGGTCTTCTACTTCGAAAATTCTCTTTAGTCTATTACAATTACATGGTATCTCGAAACTTAACAGGCATTTGTGGCAAAAAATTACATCCGTCCGGTTTAAAAAGTTTACCGACTTCCATTTCTAAGAAAAAGATCTCGCAAGCTACCTCCTCCAAAAAAGATAAACAAATCCTGAGCTTCCTTTCCGTCTAGCAACCCATACGATTTCATTTCCGCCGCCATGACAACAGTCCCAACCTAACACAAACAGCGTAGAGCAAACTTTTTCGTCCGAACCTGGAGTGAGTTCCAAATGCAACTGACATTTCAATTTAAACTTTTTAATCTCAACTTTAATTTGCATCCTTTAATTTTTAAGAACTTTTCTGTCCTATTATACTGCTTTTATTATTATTTTCTAGTGTCTTTATTACCCCTGTCAAATATATGGCTTCTTAGCATTAGACTAAAGGCTTTATACGTATTCCAGGAATATCAACTGACATATGCAAGTGAACAAGTATGTAACTAAGCTTTGGTTTACTTAGTCTTTAATTCTATACTATACCTAACTATACTCTTTAATCCGTCTCAACTTCAGCATATTCCCGTTTTCTGTAACACCTTTTAACCACAGGGAAAAGAAACAGGCCACTCTTCCCTGCTCTCCGTCATGATCCCTTAAGTCAGTCATTTTCAAATGAAGGTCTTGTAAACTGAAGTTTGTTGCTCCCCTTCTTAGTAAACCAGACGGAAAGGACAAAGAGCACGCAAGAATATTGTTGCGTACAAGACTAGAATTATGACAATTTTATTCACCGAAGTCTTAGATCTCAAACACTGTTTTAGTGTTACATCATTTATAGTATAAAAACTGTAAATAGATAAAGTGATTGTACGAACGCAAGACCATAATGAACGTTTAAAGATAAGCAAACCATTGCCCAATGTATTCCAAGAATAAATATGTTTAAATGTTAAATGCAGCGTGCCTAGGTTTTCTCCGGTGTTCTTCTGTTTCCTTCCACTTCACCCTTTTATTCCAGTTTTATCATTCATAACCACGGTCTCCCTTAGTCTCGATGCCTAATCGTAGGACGCCAAAAACAAAATGTTATATCAAAACTTTCGTGGACCTCTCGTGAGATAGAAGGATTCTGATGCCTTCTATATGAAATATAAGGGGAAAAATCAATGCATAAATTTCGTACATAAATTTACAAAACGAGGCAAAACTTCAACAAAAGTTACAAGACAAAACAAGAAAACCTTTCTCGTCTCGTCTCGTCTAGTGCGTAACGGTAACACGAGACGGGAAACTTGGCGTTCAGAAGCAGCAGTGTTGACAGGAAAACAAGAACATCGATAGCGCAGCCGATGGTTTTGCAGACATAGTACTCGTGGAGCGATAATTACACATATACTGCCAACACTTGCTTGTTTCCTTCTCCTACTCCGTCCCCTCCCTTACAATGCTCAACATGTTTCTCTCAGCCATATCTCTGATTGTAAAAACGTGCTCCTACGTAATATATTGTCCAGTTGGAAATGAATGTCTTCGGCACATAGGAAAGCACTTGAAGTATGGTAAGTGTTTTTATTTCTTCTTACAAGTATTATCGAAGGAAGGTGTTACTGCTTGAAATATCAGAGGAAGTATTCAAGAATTATTAAAGTACGTTCTCCTTCAGTCTAAAGTTCAGAAGTCTATGTCGCAAAAGAAGTTACAAACCAAAGATCAAAGACTACTCGCAGACGTGCCCCTCCTCGGCTTTAAAAAAAAAATTGTCGAGTGATGAGAATTGCGAGTAATGTTAATATGCCGCGTATCTATACACATACCAGGGTAGCTTTATCTCTTCCAATGTCAAGTGGCCCCGCGTAGCGTAGTCGCTAACGCTCTCACCCTTGTTGCGAGAGGTTCCTGATTCGATTCCCGGTGGGAGCATCTGGTCGAAAACGTGTAACAGCTTTTTCAGGCCAACCACCCTAAGTGAAGTTTTCCTCCTTCACACCAGGCAAATGGCGGAATGATACCTGGCATAATGGTCCCAGGCCATTTCCTTCCTTCCTGATTCTACGGATAATAGGTTCGGGCTAGCATGGCCACAGCTGCCGAAAGCCCAAACCATAATCTTCCAATCTCAACAAACTGTAAATCGCGAAATTAAAATCACGTTTGTTTTAACGGTCTCTTACGGTTAAGTGTAAAGGCTCGTATATTACCAACAGGCACGTGCCTTCCATCTTTCCAATGCATTTGATACAGAACAATATTCAAACTTCGTCCAAAGATCAGTTGAATCTTTATATATAAAAATGAAAGTGACTATCTTTGTGACTTAATAACTCCTGAACCACTCGACCGATATCAAATTTTCAACGTTAATGAGGTTCGGGCCTGGGATGGTTTTTATCATTTCACTTTGACGGTGCAACCTAGTGAAGGGAGAGTATATTTGAAAATGATCGAAAATGACAGATATCTGTGTCGAATCAAGGTTCTCGAGGTCGCTGAAATAAACAATGATGACACCTCCGATGCCGTTTAAATTCAAATTCAACCTTTTATGTCTAAAATGAATTGTATTCTTCCCGTGCGAAGAACGAGTGTTCTGTTAGTAATTAATAAAAGAATAGTCCGTGATTTTTTACTGTCGAGAGCACTAGACTTTATTTTCCATAAACCTATTTCGAATAACAAAATTATCTTGTTAATAAGAAACAAAATATTAAAAACTAAGCAACTACTGTATGGCCTATGAAACAAGAAGGTTCAATGCCGCGTTCACAAAAGCTCTCCATTGACTTCTGTCCTTAGCCAACTGGATCCAATTTCTACTTTATATTCCTATTTCCGATTCCATCTATCTTAATATTGTCCCCCGTGCACCTAGGTCTTCCTAATGGACATTAATATCAAAAACTACATGAATAATTCTCCGATTATTCAACTTGTCTTTGGACAAAGTCTGAATATTCATCTCTTGAATTTGACCGAATTATGTTGAATATCGTTTCTGAATATCTATATATTTAAATGCTACAGTACCAATTAAGAGCGACCGAGCTCTAACCTATAACCTTAGCCTTCGAACGTTTGATTTACGGTTATTTGTGATTTCACGTTTATAACAAAGACAAATATTTTTAAAACAGAGTATTTTAAATAAATTACCTAAAGAAATATTTTTCAGAAAATGTTTATCCTTTTAAATTATTGTTCGAAAGCCTTTGCCTTTAATAAGCCTTCTCCGAAATAAATGCAAATGAATTGTGCTGCCATCTTTGGAGCTCTTTTAAACTACGCGTATATGTATGTGGCCAATCCTTTCGACAATGAGATCTCGGAAACTACAGGCTCTAGAAAGATGACGTTTTCACTAATCGATTGCAAATTTCATGTAGATTGTCCAGTTCTAATTGAATATTTAAAAAACATGGACACTATTTCTTTATTACATTTTTACGGGTACATTGGAAGTGTTGAAATTAAAAAAAAAAAAAAAGCATCACATCCTAAGCATTATACATTCCAACACCACATTGTTGTATATAGGGGTTGTATATGTCTCAGTCGTTTGTTTAATGGCCAAATAATAATGGAAAAAGAAGGATAAGCACTTCTCCAGTCTAAGATGAACCTTTTTTTTTTGGGGGGGGGGGTGTTTTGCCCAGTGAACACCATATATAATTGGCATTATAATTAATTGTGTATGTAATGTATTTGCTTATTACATACTGCATGCAAGAAGAAATAAAACACTGGTCATACATGAATTAGAAACTCCAACCGGAAGCTGGCTCAAATCTTGCAAACGATGCGAAATATTGAGAAAAATAATCGAAAAAAATCTCTCCTTTATGATACCCGTTGGCTTTTTTAAATTAATACGTCTTTCACTTGTACCTGTAAGGGGACATGTACAGATGTTGTAAGGAATGATAAGAAGATTTATGCTCATATGCGAATGATGCACTATGTAGAGCGCAGGTTCAGCTAGTTTCAATATAAAATACAAAGATATAAGCAAGTGCTGTCATCTATTAATTCTTTACACTTCTTTAAACTCATCTTCCGCAGCCCGGGAGTTTATTCTCCCAATCATCCTTTAAAAGCAGGCTGCGTATTGGTTGCTTTTCACTTTCTTACACGAATTAGAAACAAATACGAGAAAATTCTATACTTTGTTCTAGTATGCTGTTTTGAGCTCAATTCTATATTAGCTTCTGTCTAGTGTTTCAATTTTCAACCATTACTGATGCTTCTGCAAAATTTATCACTTATGGTTATAATCCTCTTGCTATGAACTATAAAAAGAATAAGAGCATGAAGAAATATGGATGTAAATCATATCTATACAGCAAATTGTCATTATTATACATGATATGTACCATTACGAGTAAGTTAAAGAGCACTATTCGTAACAGAGTGAGTTAGATATAAATTTATTACGAAAAGAATAATTTAAATGGAATATTCATTACGATGACAAACCATTCGCTTTTCAAAACAGTTATTCAAGTGCACATAGAGCAATATACACAAGACGTATAATTCATAAGGTGTACTTGTAAATAAAATGAAATCCTTAGTTTATCGTCCCATAATTATGCTCTGTAGAGTAAAACAAAGGAAAATTGCAAGTGAATGATAGACAAATTGGAAGACAGAAACGGAAACACTTCAAGAAAACCAACGAATATCTCTGACGAAATGCTGTAGTATAGCAACTGCATTTGAGTCCCATGGAAATAATCTAGCATTTAATTCAAGTTAAGTTAATTTTGAGTTTAACGTCCCGTTCAGCAGCGAGACTATATGAGACGTGGACCTACTGATTAACGTGGAATCCCAACTACATGAGCTCCCGCCGGGAATCGAACCCGGGTCTACCACGCCAAAGGTACGTACGCTAACCGCTTAGCCATGGAGGAGCTCAGCATTTAATTCAATGTTGCATACAACGCATGGTTGGTTGGATTGGAGTTCAGCGTCCCTTTCAACACCAAGGCTGCATAAGACAGGAACCTACAACTTTACGTGGCGTCCAAACCTCATGAGCTCCCGTTGGCTTCGGAATCCAGGCCTCACTCGTCGAAGAGGCATACGCTGACCACACCGCGACGAGGGAGATCATACAGGATATGGTAACTGAATTCTAATGTTTCACGTCTTATTTATTTATTTATTTATTTATTTATTTTTTTTTTTTTTGAATTCTGAACTAAACTTTATGCCCTTATTAATTCATTAAAAATATTGTAATATACTTGACGGTATTGTATATTGTAAGTAAATCCAAAATTTTAAAATCGTTTACAAGTACATTTGATCAAAACTGGCTAAGAGACCGACATGAAGTAAAGCAATTGTTAGAGTTATATTACAGAATTGTTCACGGTTAAGGCTATTGTTGCGGCCAACAAAATAATACACACACACACACACACTAGTATCTTCATGCTGCAAGCCCATACTTTCCTCTGTTCACGTTTCCGTAACAGGAATGGCAAAATAACCCAAGTACGTCACGGCTCTAAATAATAGCCCTACGTACTAATATTCTAATGAACGTGGTCTTTGAAACTCATCGATGGAGTTCTGCGGTCCTTTTGCGGATAACGAGCGAAAAATCCCTGGACTAATGATTCAACCACGCCAGATGGTTGAACAATAACATTTACTCGTTAGAGAGTTACATCAACAGTGCTATACGCTGTCTCTACATATAATCCCTTACGTTAACAGGCCTCCGAGAGAAACGCAGCAGGCAGGAGAGCATACACAGAAAAGAAGCAAACATGATTTGAATCTATGCTTTGAAAATAGATGTAGAACAATTTGATTAAACAAATAACTATGCAACATCATACAATTATTGCTTTATAATAGAAATAAATTAGGAAAATATAAATGAGGAAAGAAGCTTGCCGTATAGATCATGCAGAATCATTCTAAAGTACGTATTCATTGCATAAATTAAAACCTTACTCAAAAGTACGAAGCTTCGATAGTTATATCTACAAAACTATGGATTTTAATTTACCTTGTCATTCAGATTTTTCTGTCAGTATCAATTCATGTGACGGCTTTCTTCTATGGAGAAAAACAAGCGTCAAAAATGATGGATTACTCCTGTTGGATCAACAAGAATTTATTGACCCTCACAGACGACAATGTTTTCACTCCTTTATCGAGTTTCAGAATTTGACATTAACTTATGGGTTTTCAGATACTGCAAATTATTTTTCTATTTTCTTAAAATAATGAAAACAATAGACAGAATGAGATTAAAAAAAAAATAAAGTAGGTTACAAAACGCTATTGGGTTTTCCGAGATCCTTTACATGTTGCAATATTTTGAGGATTCGACAATTATGGCGTTTAAAGCGCGTACACGGTTTTCTCTCTTATAGAAAAAGGATCAGCTCATTTAATATCATACCATAGGTAATATTTGGCTCGCTTTCCAGTTTTTGGAACTTTTTGAAAGTTATTCACTAAAATAAATAAATTAAAAATGTGGTGGGGAGCGTAGGAAAGCCTTTAGCAATCCAATTACTTCTCCATCAATTCAGGACAGTTTGTTACCTTTTATTAACATTTCAAACTTAACTTTGTGGCCTTCGAAAACCGAAGGTTCATCGCCACAGAAATCGAAGCTAACCACTGGATCATTTTCTACACCAAACCATTAAAACAGAACTGTTGTTACTAGAGTACTTCAGCTGTGTGGATTTGCGGGCTGGGATGAATAATTTTTTGAACTGAAATTTTCACTATTCACTAATGAAGATCAGTCAGTTGAAAAGGGAATGTAGTTAAGCCAATCAAGCTATCTCAAAATAAAAATAAGAGCTTAGTACTTATCTGCTGATTTTATTGTCCTGATGATTTCAATACTGGAAGAACACCACATAACACTGACACTTAAAATAAAATAACAACATGCCAATAACTTCACGTAGCTGACAGGCGTTTCTTACGTCCTAACACTCCGAAGTCTCACTCACTAATAATCGTTCACCAGCGCTCGTGTATAGAATAAAACAATTAGCGGTGGCTTACAACACAAAACTGCTACGGAACAAACACATATCTTCTCCAAATTACAAATGAGGTTAAAAGAACTGTCACAAAATTTAGCGTTCCCTTCAGTATCGAGGCTATATAAGAGATAGCTCTACGGCTTAATGTGAAATTCGAACCACATAGCTCCCACTAGGAATCGAATGTTTGTGTTCTGTACCAAAGACGTGCACTGGCCAGCTAGGAGTCCTGATCTTAACCTGTTATACTATTACTTGTGGCAAGACTTGGAGAGGGTGGGAGGGATTCCCCCTTCACATGTTGCGTGATGCCATAGATGTTTCCTACCTTATGTTAAGAAGAAGGGAAGCTTTTTGAATAATGTTAATGTCTTTCACTTGCTTTACTTTGATGAATAAATATGGTAAAGCTAATTTATTCTTGTACACGATGAGACATGTTTCATGGTAGTACTGGCTACGGTACAATAATCATGCCATGCAAGTTTGAAGTGGACACCGTGTGCAGTTAGCGACAAAAGTTCTTTCAGTTTCGTTATTTATTTTGGGAATAACGGTGGTGGTAACGCACAAAAAATTACATTCTTTTTAATTTACTGAAAACTGTACTCAAATTGTCCTTCCATTCTCAAGTTACTTACTAAATTAATTTAAACGTAAATAACTTTTGTTGCTGGCTGTACATGGGTTTTTTCGGGATTTTCCGTTTCTGAATAAAATAAAATTTCTGGTTTTACGTCTGATGGATTTTGTTTCCTCTTACATTTTCATTGTATAAATATTTTCATAATCATCCATTTTATTTACCCTAAAGAACTATAAAACATAAAGCTGCAATCGCCATTTTTCAATTCAATTCACAGCTTGATGCTTTTATGAAACTTTACTTTCAACTTCCTCGGCGTTACATGCGATGATCAAAATGAAATGAAATGAAATATTTGAGGTTAAGTCCAGATTATGTCTGTTGGGGTAAGAGAGACGGGATTTCCATCCAATAATCTACCTGCTATTTACTAACTTTGTACTTGTTTGTTAGCACTACGCCTAAGGATGTTATTCAACTTCTCTACGTCAGTATTATTGATTTCGATGTTCAGTCTCCCTGTCATGCAAATTCTTACTTATCTTCATTTCCATTCTGACAATTTTCTTACATTTTTAAATGTTAAGAACCAACCATTCAAACAACTTAATTATTCTGAATTTCGCAGACATCACTCAAGTTTCCAGAATTCATACATTTATTTAGCAAAATACTCAGTATCGATGGCAATCTTAAAAAAATATTAATCAATAAACAAGAACTCCGCAATATTGACACTGCTCAGTTGACTAATTTCATAAGTATAATCTGAGAGAAGGTTTAATCTTCTTCAAATATTGACAAGTGAAATGACTACGGATAATTTAAAAATGTAAAACAAACAAGAACATTTCTAAAACCTTAACCGGAAGAAGATAAATCTATCTCTGAACACGAATCAACACTGAATGGAGGTCACTACAAAATCCACGTTACAAATAGGGATATGAAAGATTACAGGAAATCCTTACATAAACTTTATACAATGACACACGCCAATGCAACTTAAAAAGTTTCCCTTTAAATAATAGTAATTTTACCGTGGTACAGCTGAACTGTTAGTGTGCTTGTCTGTAGTACAAGCTTTACTAAATAATTTTCGACATTGAACTAGTGTGGTAAGAAAAATTATGAACATCTTGGATTAAGGATGGTTTAAAGGGATTAAGGATGGTTTTGCCGATAGATGCCACTACAGTCTTCGTATCTTTCTCATGTATTTTTTACATTTCACGAAAATTCACGATTTCTCTTACAGATTTCAACGTAGAGACCCCAAATTTTTAGAGAAGGAACTTCATAACTTATCGAAGGCAACAATCCGTGCTGATTTTTATTTAGAATTTTCTTCATTCTTGAAACAGTTGTATTGTTAAACGTTTGGATATCCATTTCAACAATCAAACCATTTCAACAACGAAGGTTGAATTTCTGGACTCCATGCACCAGAGGTGAACGCTCTAGCACTGAGTCACTGCGAACCCACTAAACGAAACGGATGATTATCGTAAATGAATGAGCACAGGAGGACTGGTGAAATGATCTTAATTTTGGAAGGACAGGAGAATCTGAGAAAACTCATGAACACGATGATAGTCATAAACTTACATAATCTAGTATCGATCCAGGCACAGAAAGTACGTGTTCTATCCCTCGCTGTGTCCCTACCCATAGGTAACAGCACTACCGACAACCAAACCGTAAAACTAGACATCTGAAATCTGAGCTCATACTCAAATTTTAGAGGAACAGTGTTGAAAAAATGAAATAAAAACTTTTAAATTTTACGCCCCATGGTTATACCGGTTAGGCTAAAGGAGCCGACGATGATGAGAAATGAAGGAAATGGTTGAATGAAGAAAGTGGGAGGAAACAGAAGAACCCAGAAAAAAACGCACACGGTGTTTGTCCAACACAAAGTTCACTTAGCGCGAGCTGAGAACTGTGTTGAAGTGAGCTCATGTTTCTCCTCATTCTCTTCTACGAAAGCAAGACATTGCTATTCTAATTAATATTACTGGAACCCCTTCAACAGCAGATTTTCAAACCATGTAATGCATAAACATCAGAGGTCTCATAGAACGCCTAAGTCCGTCCTTTTGTCTGTAGACAAGTATTCGAGCAAAAAGAGGTAGAAGACAGCAAAAAGGGTTCTATGAAATCAATTCAGCGTCCCACTGAAAGATTCTGTCTTCATCCTTATCTTTCTATAAAACCAGATGTCGTAGAAATAATCCGTCTTAATATTGATCTCCACAAAGCAAAAACGATAATCTGTAGCAGTAATGCCTTTATAATACAATTCATCGTTCCAAGAGTAACTTCCTCTCTCTATTTTTTTTTTAATTCTTAAGAGGCCTCATTTCAGCGAAATTAAAATATCGCCAATTGTACAGTAACTATGTGATATCTTCAAATAAATATAAGATAATTGAAATGTGGAACAAGAGCTCCCTAGACAATATTATTTTGCGTGAGGTACCGTTATCGCAAGTCACCTAGTGGCTTTCCGTTTTCAGCCGTTTACAAACGCGAAAATAAATGCCAATTTTCAAAATGGCTCGAAATCGAAAGCAGATATAAGTGAGTCATGATAACGGTATCTCACGTAAAATGATATTGTTTAGGGTGGTCTTGTTCCACATTTCGATTATCTTTTATCTATTTGAAGATATCACATAATTAATGCAAAATTAGCGGTATTTTAATTTTGCCGGGATGAGCCCTCTTAATTGGAAGTGGTCGAAATCTATTCAATGCTGATCGCCATAGTGACGAAACGATGACACGATACCGAGAAACAGTTTTTGATATGGATTTAGTGCCGCATTTATATACAGATTCAATCTCTGACTTTATACTTCTATTGTAACCATAAGTGGTAAGTCGAGTACCACTTCCGGTTTCAATTTTGATCTTTACAATCCAAAAACGATCACAGACAGCACGAAATGGCATTTTGATATGAATTCAGCGTCCCAAGAATAAATTTTATCTCAGTTCTTAATTCTTCTACTGAAACCGGAAATAGTAAAAACTAGTACGACTTCCTGTTTCAATACTGGCTTCTGTATACTAATAATTGTAAGAGAAAGGGAGAAACTGTCTTTTGATACGGATTAAACACCCGAAGAAATTGATTATCCCTATTTGCTATCGGAAATTACAGATCTAGTATTTCCGGTTTTATTATTGAATTTACGTAACTTGGAAGTCTACCGTAGTTTCTAAATGTAAAACATAAACACTTTAAGCTTCATTCTTTAAATTCTCAAATTAAAACAATATTTAAAGTTTTAAACATACGAGGTGTATTCAAAAAGTATCGAACCTGTGGTTGGTAAAAAAAAAAACATTTATTGACTTGGAAATCCGAAACACTAACCCCCTTCAAAGTAGTCTCCTTGGTAATGCACACACTTCTCTCAGCGCTCCCGTCATTGTTGGAAACACTTCTGGAACCAGTGTTGTCAGATTCAGAATAACAGACCCTGCTTAAAGCCCTGAAATTTCCCGCCAAGAAAGAATATCAATGATTAATTAATCGTTAAAGATTAATTAATCATTATATTAATAACTTCAAATTGAAATCAAATAACTATGAACAATCAGTCAGAAGTACATCTTTTCTTGCGGGAAGACAAATCTATTATAGGGCCATCCCTCTATTTTCTATCTGTAGTTCATTTGGTATAGACAGAAACATATATATTAGTAGATATATATGCCTAGATATATATGCTACTTACAAGTATTATATCCTTCCCTTCTTCCCCTCACTTCACCCTAACTGGCCATAACAAATATAGTAAACAAAGGGCCATACACCCTCCAACCCATCTTTCTTCTCACAGAAACTGGATATTGGCGCGATTAACAGTTCCATTTGGTTCGGTTTATAAACCTCTCTTGCTATTATGGTTCTTTTGACCTTCAAAAACGTTTCGAATCCATGTATTACTCCATGTACACAAAACGACGAAGACAAGGAATGATAAAGAGAAAGCATGCAAAGAAAAGTTGAGAAAATTTCCCATTTTCAACCAGAATTTCCCGCATTTCCATCAATGCTAGGAATTTCCTGTTTTGCGGGAAATTTCCCGCCATCTGACAACACTGTCTGGAACGCGGTTTTTTGGAATGGTGAGCAACCATGCCATCGCATTCCGCATAATATTTTCTCTTGACTCAAACTGAATCCCTTTTAGTGGCATTTTTAGCTTGGGAAATAACCAGAAGTCAGATAGAGCCAATGTCGGGTGCCATTGACAAGACTGACGAGTCAAGGAAATGTATTTGGTGATGAAAGCCTGAATCAACTTTCGCAGACATTCTCCTCAATACCGAGATTCTCGTTGAAAATTGAATGTACCGATCCCATTGAATAGTTTCCGCTTGGGTATCGCCAAGTTTTAGGCAAACTTTGATGCAATATTGCTGCTCAAGTTTTTCTGTCATTTTACAAAAAACTGAAATCCGACAACTGCTCACTATACGTCTTCACTCATTGGCCGACTACCAGAGACTGACGCTTTCTGCGGGAGAGGAAAAATTCCGACTTCGCATGAATGTCCCCTCCACATCTACATCGAAGAAATTCTCCCGAGCTTCGTTGGTTTACATGGATAAAAATGACCCGATACATTTTGAACACACCTCGTATAACACGAAACTAATATAATTGTAAATAAGGTACATATAAATTTTTATTGTTCGAAACCATTCCATTCGAAACAAAATGAACTCAAGCCTACATGCGAACCAGACGAGAATATATTCTGCAAGTTTAAATACCCATCGCCAAACTTCGAAATATAAAAATAATTATAGCGCACAAACCACCCTCTATGTGTCTCCGAAGAACCACAAGAATTTCCATGAACATCATGCTACGAAATCAACATACCAACGGAAAGTATGTGAGCAAAACATGTACTCGTTCAAAGGCATTTCCTTACTACATAACCTGCAACTAAATTTGGCCTTGACTATACATGTAATTGGCACGTTAAATATATATATATATATATATATATATATATATATATATATATATATATATATATATATATATATATATATATATATATATATATATATATATATATATATTTCTACTACAGCAACTTCACTAACATCAGATTACCAAAGTTCCAGATCCAAGGCTATCACAACAGCGGTGTGATGGTAATCAGACAACTCAGTGCTTTTCTCCAAATCATCTTAGACATCCTTATGTGAACCTCGTTGAACTTTTTCAACTAATCTGTTCATATTATAATAAATAAAACCGAACTACTCACGTGTCCGTGATGGTGATTTATGTTTAGATTACAAAGATTATTATTTATTTATTTATTTGCGGTAATGCTTGTATCATAACGCACGCTTGTATAATATAGTGTATAGTTCGGCACTAACTCTATGGTATATGGAACCCGGAGGTTCAACGCCGCGTTCACAAAAACTCTCCACTGACTTCTATCCTTAGCCAACTGGATCCAGTTTCTACTTTGTATTCCTATTTCTGCGAGATCCAACTTATTTATCTTCCAATTTGCGCCTAGATCTTCTTCATAGTCGTTTTCCGATTGAATTTCCAGTAAAAACTTTGAAAGCGTTCCTACTTTTTTCTATTCTGGCTACATGACCTGCTCACCTGAGCCTCCTAGACACGATGACCCTAACAACGTTTGGTAAACGGTATAAATTATGCAGTTCCTCGTTATGAAGTTTCCGCCATTCCCCATTTCCGTTCCCCTTGGGTCTGAATATACGTCTCAGAATTTTTTTCTCAAATACTTTCAGTCTGCGTTTTTCCCTTAGAGTTAATGATCATGTTTCGTAACCATGCAACACAACAGGCATGATTATCATCTTATATATTTTAAGCTTCAAATTCCTCGAGGGATAAAAAGTTTTGAACTGAATAATAACAAGAATTCACTGCTTTCAATCAACACTTAATTTGTTCGTGAATCTGATTTTGATTATGTTAATATTGATCCCAGATATTTGAAAGTATCCACTTCGTCGAAAGTATTATTTGATATTTTGATGCGTCTATAATTTGTAGCATTACGACCCGGGCGAAAATAGTTTGGCACGAATACCTATTTTACCTATCGTGAAGATAAATAGCATCGATGTTCACATAATTTGTGCAAATAAAGTTCATTTTAAAAAAATGATTCTAAAGCTCATAATTTCGCAATCATGAAAATACAAATGATAGAAAGGCCGACCCATCCATTTCTAATACAGTACTGCTAAATTTAAACCTATATCCTGTCTTTCTGTGTGTGTGTGGTCCCAAGTTCAATCCACGGTAAAGGATTGCGATAAAATCTTGTGTAAGGATTCAGATCCCACTTGAAGCAGAGGTAGCGTCTCATACACTCTTGGCGGAGGACAGGGGATGTTAAACTTAGTTCAACCAATAGATGTTATTTTCTCTAACTATTGCATATGAACAATTAATTAGTACAACCCATTTACCGAATATGTTGGTTCTTCTACCTTGTAGTATATTTCACGCTTATTCATAATATTTTAAATAGGGAGCTTCGCAATCCGGATTATGTTTGTTATTTACATTTTATAATAACTTTTAGGTTATTCTTACTTTATCTTTCTGTGTGTTCCATGACGTTTCATATTAACCTAATTCTGGAAAAAGAAACAAAGCAAAGTCTTTGTTCTGTTTCAATATTAGCCGATGCAACCGTATAAGTGTGGTAGATCTCATTATCCAAGTAATAATGATGAAATCTGCGACTAATTCTCGGATACTATTTCTGGCAGCAATATCCTTCCACTGAAGGATGAGATGAGATGCGATGTCATCCTATCTGAGGTATGAAATCGAACATAGTTAATCGAGTATGAAGAACAGGGAATACTCCGAGGAAATAAACATGTTTGTCTACCTCAAAGCTTACACGATGACGTAGGAGCTCTATAACTAAATGTATCAATCATGTTACTTAATACCTTATAGAGCATAATTATGTTCTTTGAACACAATTTGAGGTCTCGAGCTTTGTCCGCATCCGTGTACATTCTGTTTCAATTCTTAACAAATTAAGATTACAGTTTAGGAAATGTAGTTGAGAGAGTGGAGAATAGCGTTGATTTGCGTGCACAGGGTTCAAGTTTGATATCAGACCATGCGAATTTGTGATGGACTCTATTTGTGAGATTACATACTGGTAGTTCCTATTTAAACCTACTTATTCTACTACGAGCCGTGTTTCATCGCTACTCACACATCTTTCTCATCGGACTCCTTTAGTCTACCAGACATTAAAATGAAGTTTTATTTATCCTCTAAAACGTACAGTACTTGTTCAAAAAAACTTGGTCACATACTTCTCTTTGAAAAGCCACACGTACTGTGATCGGGGTTTCTATCTTTCTGTGTGTTCATTAAACAGTATCTAATATAGATAACTTTTTTCTGACGTTCTTACACAAATGTGATTTTCCTGACCATTTATATGTGAATTCATGACATGAAGGTGTCAATTTAAATCTTTTTTTTTTATAAATAAGGACAAGAGTCTATTAGCATGCATTTAAAATATAATTAATAAGCTGCAATACCCACTTTTTCTCTCTCACCATTCTGACGTTTGTTTTCGCAGCCAATCAGAATTCGCAGAATATATTCATTCGAGTGCCGGCATTCTCCCTCCCCCAAAATTAAAAAAAAAACTGCTCTTCTTCATAAAAATAATTCAAACGCAAGTACTTTTTAGCCGTGTAAAGTCTTCACTCCAAGTAAAAACATTAAATCGTCTTTTACAGAAAGGTGGATGGGCATGTTTCGAAAAATGAAATGAAATCTTTAAGTTCTACGTCCCATGGTTATGCCGGCTAGGTTAGAGGAGGCGATGATAAGAAATGAATGAAATGGTGGAATGAAGAAAATGGGAGGAAACGGGAGAACCCCAAGAAAACCCACGCACACGGTGTTCCTTCACCACACAGCTCTCTTAAGCACACAGCTTGGCGCGAGCTGGGATCGAACCAAAGACTCCATGCACCAGAGGTGAACGCTCTACAACTAAGCCACTGCAGCCCAGGAGACATGTTTTGAACTAGATACTGCGAAAAAACATAGTAGTAGTTACATTACTATGTAAATTTATAGTGAACAATACACAGTGTACTACAGCAATAGATATCAACAGAACATAAACTATTTCCATCGTAACAATAAAAGTAAATGTAGCTACCTCAAATCAAATCTCATTTCTGAAAATAAACACACTTCTGATTTAATATTCTCTCACATTACTCTGTGCAGTACTTAGAAGTCCAAGAATAGCTCCAACATGTCTGAAAGTGTTCTAAAACCACACAGCTGATCTGGAAGTTTCAAGAATACCTAACAGCCCGTATCAAAATCCAGAGCGTCGTTAAAAGCGGATGCGGTCTTCTTAGTGGTATCAAACAGCGTCCTGGTGTTTCGAGAGCAGAAAATTACGACCAGCATCGGGGCAGTTAGGTTAACCACCGGTTTATTCGCCTCTCGAGGTAACGTGTATTACGAGGTGACACCATCATTTGGAACAAGGCAGCATTTCCTGGCTGATAACATCCACAAAAACTAAGAGTATGGACCATAAGAACACATTCGAGATAGCAACAATAACACTCACACTTTCTCAGTCTCAAACACTAATATTTCCCAGTACAGAAATGAAAAGGATCTAACATTACAGCAGATGAGACATGAGAACTAAGATCTCTACATTGTATTCTAAACAAAGCTTATTTAATCCCACTGAATTTATTGGTTTCGCAAAGTGTCGAGAACAAAAATAATTTAAGTACAAAGACTTGTGTTTTCTTAAGAGCTAATTGTGAAGACTGTTTAAAGACAACTCTTGACATAGTTTCTTTTGCGATACCTCTATTACATATTTACAAAATGCATGACTATTACAGCCCTCCCCGCTGTTCTAGTGGCTAGCGCGTGTATCTTTGGAGCATCTGGTCCCAAGTTCGAATCCCGGAGGGAAATCACAAAAAAATTAATGTCACCCTAATTCTTTTTCGATAATCATTTGTCTTCTTTAGACTAAAGAACATAATCGTGGGACGTAAAACTAAATACTGAGTTACATTAAACCAGGGTTTCTCAACCTGGGGGTCGCGTAGGTAAGTGAAAGAGATAAATATAATTAGAATCTAATACCGGAAAATATTTTGAATTTTGTTTTTATAGACGTATTATTATTTTTATACATACTGTTAAGAACAAGACATACACAGCAATGCACTAAATTCACAATATGAAGTAACTAAAAGTGGAGGCCTCTCGAAATTAAAATACTCAATAACTTTTCTTAAACAACTGCCCAATTTTTTTAAACCAAAATTAGAAATCACTTTATTTTTTATCATATGATCCAAAATTAAGGGAGTTATGAAGTTCTAAAATGTTCAAACGGCCTCCATTTTGAAACAGTATGACGGATTGAATTCGATATTTGTAGTATAAATGAACTGACCAAATTTGGTTTTAATCCATTCGCTTTTAGGAAAATTACTGTATCTAATATATACAAGAAATTGATTCTACGATTATAGAAGTAGATGGATATAGTGAGATCTCCCCAATAAGTATATTAAAAGTCCCACACAAGCTTACTATAAACCAAGAATTATAAGGGGGTCGCTGGCAAGAGTATGTGATAAAATGGGGGGTTGTCATAGGAATTAGGTTGAGAACCACAGCACAAAGTCTCACTAGGCAACGAGCAGTTCACACGAGTAAGTACTCGACTCTCTTTCAAGGGGGCACAGTGGCCCAGTGGTAGAGCGCTTATCTCTAGTGAGCGGGGGTCTCTGGTTCAATCCCCGCTCAAGTAAGTTTGCGGAGGATAACACTGCGTCCGTGGTTTTTCTCGGGGTACTCTGCTTCCTCCCACATTCTCATTCCACCACTTGTTCCATCATTATTCACTTGCCCCAATCGTCTGTCTCCTTTAGCCTAACACGCATAATCGTTGAGTTCAGCTGATTTTAGTTTAGCGTCCTTTTCAGCAGCGAGGCTATATGAGACGAGGACCTACTGATTAACGTGGAATCCGAACCACATGAGCTCCCGCCGGGAATCGAACCCGGATCTCCCACGCCAAAGGCGCGTACGCTAACCGCTTAGCCACGGAGGAGCTCACGCATAATCGTGGGACGACAAACTGAAAGATTTCATTTTCATTTCGAAGCTTTTTGAAAACTGAATTACTGAATTGAAGAAAAAAAAAAGTTAACACACTGAACTTTCTGACGATGGGTGGAAAAATGAAACCTTCCAGAAATATGTTCCATTTTTCACTCATACGTTTCCCCAGACCTCAGTACAGAGGACCCAAAATTAAAAAAATGTATTCCTTTTTCCTCTTAGAGCTCCTCCGTGGCTAAGTGGTTAGCGTACGCGCCTTTGACGTGGGAGGCCCGGGTTCGAGTCCCAGCGGGAGCTCATGTGGTTCGGATTCCACGTTAATCAGTAGGTCCACGTCTCATATAGCCTCGCTGCTGAACGGGACGTTAAACTCAAAATCAACTCCTTTTTCCCCTTAATAAGTGGAGGAACCTTTAAAGAACAGAATAGTTATCTACGTTTAGCTTGCCTATTTAGTGGAATGTATACCTTTTTCAACTCACTTCTTTAATTATTTTCTAGACTTTTTAAAATATTTTATTTGACCGGCGTGTTCCCGTGATGCTCCTGCTTTGGAATGCATCGTGTTTTACAATACGCAGAAGTTGCATTATATAACTTCCCGATAATAACAAATACTTTTGACTCAGCTATCTTTTTAAATAAATTATTTTAAAATCTCTAAAATTGAAGTTTACAAAATGGAAGATATAATATGGCCGATCATTTTAAACTTACAATAATAAAAAGATGAGGAACCCTTCTTTCCCATCTTCTAAAAAAAGAATGAGTCAACTGTAGAAGAAGCAATGGAGGTGGTTGTTATGACGCGTATACAGCAAGGAAAATTCCGAGACAGAGATACCGGATGATATCTTTTTCTACTCTTATGTTTCGGTGCAGTGTTGCTAACAGAACAACTGTTCCTCCTTCTGCAGAGAACAATCGCCAGTAGATTAAACTTCGCAAATGTGTAGTTCATTTGTATTTCGAGCCTTAAACAGCTCTTTTTCGCAGTCACCACGGTAAAAGTCGACCCACTTCCATATACTATTTTATTACTACCTTCAGAACGCACTGACCAATCTTAATTCCGCTTCCTTTAATCCTTAACACACCAAGCCTAAGTCGTCAACGTTGTATACCAAGCTGGATTTTAAAATTCTCAACATAATGGTGTAGAAGGTTACTGAATTAGGATATCTGGATGTTTTAAAGTACATATATTTAAGTTCAATAAGCATTGCTGACATGAAATAATATACAGGCTGCGCCGAAAGTCAGGTGACAGTCCTGTCACAGAAAAGTCTGTTGAGCTAGAGGTCCACATTGGTCATAGATTACGATTGGGGGTGGGGAACCTACAACACACATGACCATCTTGAAGTCCGACAGTTTAAATATTACTTTTTTTTAATTGGAAGGTAGGAATGCAGCACATGTTTTTTGATCAAGAATTCATTTTGTCATATAACACAGTCATGTTGTGTCGAATCAACGGGTGCATTAAATTTGTCAATTTTTGTCCCAACTTTGCAACAAACTCCTCTCATTCATCGGAATCCCCATCAAAATGTTCGCTGTCAATGTCACTTTCTTCTGAATTCACTTCAAGGTTATCTTCCGCATCTGACGCATCTCGTTCTGGAATAAAGTCTTCATCAAGTTCGCTCAAGATATCTGCCAGATCACTGACATTCATTCATCTAGCATCCGAACCAACGTCATCATCTGACATTGGCTTCGGAGCAATTTTTTGAAAATTTACAGCGTTCACATTCTGAGAAAAACAAAAAATAAAACCATCAAAATAAGTAAAGTAGTATACCAAGCGGGGTCCTGCCGGGACGCCAAACACTTAAACCGAAACATGGGTCTTTGAGACCCAGTGGTAAATTTTAAAACACAATGGTGGCATCCCTGGTTGCTCGTGAAAGTTTATTTGACTCTTATATATTTCATACTTGCAAGGAGCTAAATAAAACTTTCACAAGCAATCAGGGGGGGGCACCACTGTGTTTTAAAATTTACCACTGGGTCTCAGAGACCCATGTTTCGCTTCAAGTGTTAAACCGATGCACGATACACATAAAAATCAAGAATAAATTAGTCAGTTGCGGAAGTATTATGAAAAATCACTCTCTGGACCCCGCTTGGTATGTTAAGGTTAATGAGAATAGAGCATTACTCTCTGTTAAGTACTAGGGGCGTAGCGTCCATGAAAGCTGTGGAAGTACTGCTTCTCTTGAAGAAACAAAATAATGCAAGCCAGTAATGGCCAATTTGTAATGCAATACGGGCCAGGACAAAGAAAAAAAAACTTGACGGCCATTTTTGTATTTTCTTTCCTCCTCTCAGGCGATGATAGTAGTAGGGACCCCGTTATATTGAGCCGAGTCAGCAAAAATTTTCTCGATTCTGATTGGCTGAGAGAGGTCACGTGACGTTAGGCCCCGCCCACGCGGGAAATTCAAATTTTCAGGTCACGTGGTATGACGTCATGAGTCACCCTGCTGGGGAAATCCCTCATTCTCTTTTATGACCGGGATTTTTGAAATTTGTTCCCTTTTACGGGTAAGATGAGTGTTTATGATTGGTTGACAAATGTCACATGATCTTAGACCCTGCGATATTTGAAATTCGTTCCCTTTTACGGGTAAGATGAATCCTTTTGGTACCCCAATGCTGATTGGTTGATAGAGGTCACGTGATCTTAAGCCCTGTGACTTTTGAAATTCGTTCCCTTTTTACGAGTAAGATGAGTGTTTTGGTACCTCGATTCTGATTGGCCGACAGAGGTCACATGATCTTAGACCCGCCACACACCCCATGAGTGAAATATAGAGCGATATGTCGGTGATCACCCTAGACCTGTATTTTAGAATTTTGTTCCCTTTTATGGTTATCCTTAAAGTTCCCATGGAGGGTTCAACCTCCTCCTTAAATAACCCTTTTTTTGGTATCATGATATTGTACTGAAGTTTACCTTAAATATTATCGTTCTCTTTGGCAGATAAGATGATTACCAGCTTTCTTACCTTGATGGAGATCCTGTCCTTGAATTAGTAGCCTATGTCTCTGGAAGTAACAATGGTGAAAGAGGGGTGTCGCTTGTAGATTTCTTATAACACATTGTTGTGAGTTTAAACGATTTATTGCTCAGTAAGCGCTTCATTAATGGAAACAGTGTTGCCAGATTTTTTTTACCTAAACTGCTCCGATTCTTCTCGAAACGGTTTCGCAGAGTACAAGAAATTTTAAACTAAAAAATTTTTCGAACTAAAAAAATTTCAAAACTAAAAAAATTTTAAACAAAAATTTTCGAACTAAAAAATTTTGAAACAAGAAAAAGTTTCAAACAAAAAATTTTCGAACCCAAAAAAAAATTCGAACTAAAAAAAATTGAAACAAAATTTTGTCGAACTAAAACATTTTTAAAAACAAAAGTTTCGAACTAAAGATGTAAATCACATCTAAAAATTTTCAAATCAAACTTTTTATCGAACTAAACTTTTAAAATTTTCGAACTAGAAATTTAAACCAAGTTTTAGAAAAATCCTAAGAAATGTTTCTCCAGGAATCGAACTCAGGTCTTTCAAACCAAAGATGTGTATGCTAACCGCTTAAATGAATTCGGTTTTAATCGATCTTGGTGGGTTTCGAACCAGGGTCCTTGAAAAGGATACACATATACTTTAAGAAAATAAATCTGACAGTGTAACGCTTCTCAAATCAAACTTTTTATCGAACTAAACTTTTAAAATTTTCGAACTAGAAATTGAAATCAAGTTTTAGAAAAATCCTAAGAAATGTTTCTCCAGGAATCGAACTCAGGTCTTTCAAACCAAAGATGTGTATCCTAACCGCTTAGCTATGAATGAATTCGGATTTAATCATGCTTGGTGGGTTTCGAACCATGGTCCTTGAAAAGGATACACTTATACTTTAAGAAAATAAATCTGACAGTGTAACGCTTCCGTTCGTGGATTAAAATAAAATGCTGATAGACTTCTTTGTGTGACGACATAGAAGCACATATGATTGAAAAAATGCAAACGTCAGCGGATCGCATTACTTTAGTTTTACTACGAACGTGTCAGCATGATTCATGAAAAAAGCAAACATTGACATTCTCGTATGGAATATGATGAAAATGAAATGTCGTCACAGTTACGACAAGTAGTGACATGTAGAAATCATTTGGGATCGGAATTGCGATACTATTGAGAAACGTGAATGACGTCACGATCGATTGTTACACATCGTTTTGGTTCGTGATTCATGACAAAAGCAGCGAGCGTTTTGATTGGTTCGTTGTGATGTCATTTTATAAATTTCCTCGTTTCTGATTGGCTGACGGTGACATCGTTTTCGCAGCGACCTAAATAAAAATCTAAATTTCATTTTTTCAAAGCCTACACCGCTCTCAACTATCGTGTGAGAAGGTCTGTTCTTGAAAAGTGTCTTCATTTAAGAAGCTTTACTGCACCGACTTTTTGTTCATTGAATTTGAGGTAAGTTCAGTGAGATTTTATTTTTCACACAAGATTCGAAAATCATTTTTATTTTATATTTGTGGGGGCGGATCACGAATACACTGTTTTACTTTTAGTACGAAATATTTAGACTATGAAGAAATTAGTGGAATGGGAAAGTGGGAGTACGAATCAGGATCCCCACACATTAAAAGTAAGCACGATAAATGATATGTTTTAGCGCCCCTTCAGCGAGCACCCGTCGGGAATTGAACCATGGCCAGAAAAATGTGTACGCTTAGTTTTGAAAAGAATGCATTACAAAATTTCAGAAACTATGCCTGAGAATAATATGGTTCGATTCCCTTTGAAAGCATTAGCGTCCCCTTCAGCTTAACGTGATATTCGAGCAACCGCCCGGGATTGAACCTGGGCCAGAGGTGTGTACGTCAATCATTTAACTTAGTTTTGAAAAGAATGTATGATAACGCGTGAGAATATTAAATTTCAGAAAAGGCTTGACAGCGATCCGATGTGAAAAGCAAACACCACCGAGGATTGAACCAGGACCTTCCACGTTAGAAGCATGTACGCTAACCACTTAGCCACGAGTGCATGAATATGTGGTTAAAAGATTTACGCTATACAGATTTTGTTTTGACAATTACGTATGTGTAACGTTAATGGTTGGTAAATCTCTTCAACTTGCAAACGCATCATTTAAAGGTCGTTGTGAGTAGAAAAAAATGCTTACGCGTGCTTTATCACATCTCAGTACTGTTGAAACATTCATTCATTCATGCATTCTTTTTATCACTATAGAATGGTAGGTCAGTTACATGCTGATGTAATGGTCTCGAGTTTGACAGCAATAAAATACACATTTCAGTAACATAATTATTTTTTAAAAAAACTTTGATTTCTAGTACATGTGCTTTCATAATGAGATTCTGAACGCCCCGCCAGGGAATCAAACTCAGGACCTTTACATGAATTGCTTAGTTAAGAATTTATCATGAATGTTATGATTTCCTGGGCTAAGCTGTTAGCATACGTGCCTTTGGCGTGGGAGACCCGGGTTCGATTCCCGGCGGGAGCTCATGTGGTTCGGATTCCACGTTAATCAGTAGGTCCACGTCTCATATAGCCTCGCTGCTGAAAGGGACGCTAAACTAAAAATCAAAAAATCAACTCAAATTCACGTTGCTCAATTCCTTTTTTTCCATTACATATTTGTTTTACCGTACCTGTTTGTTGTTTTCATTTTTTAATCATGGCCCAATCGGGTTTTACTGTTCGCAATGAAATCACTCGTCATTATAGACGATTTATGTACGTTTATGTATTATGAGGTGTGCACGTCAACCATTTAGCTTAGTTTTGAAAAGAATGTATGATAACGCATGAGAATATTAAATTACAGAAAAGGCTTGACATGTCCCGACGTGGAAAGCAAACTCACCGAAGCTTGAACCAGGGCCTTCCACGTCCGAACCATGTACGCTAACCGCTTAGTCACAATAATAATAAAAAAAATACGCTATACAGATTTTGTTTCGACAATTACGTATGTGTATCGTTAATGTTTGATGAATCTCTTCAACTTGCAAACGCATCATTTAAAGGTCGTTGTGAGTGGGGAAAAAAAAAATGCTTACGCGTACTTTGTCACATCTCAGTACTGATGAAACATTCATTCATTTCATGCATTCTTTTTATCACTATAGAATGATAGGTCAGTTACATGCTGATGTAATGCTCTCGAGTTTGACAGCAATAAAACACACATTTCAGTAACATAATTATTTAAAAAAAAACTTTGATTTCTAGTACGCGTGCTTTCATAATGAGATTCTGAACGTCACCGCCAGGAATCAAACTCAGGACCTTTACATGAATTGTTTAGTTAAGAATTTATCATGAATGTTATGATTTCCTGTTTATCAGGTGATTAAGATTTTTTCTTTTTTCTTTTCTTTTGTAGTAAATTCACACTGCTCAATTCCTTTTTTCCATTACACATTTATCGCAATTGTACCTGTTTGTTTGTTATCTCCTTTTATTAACCATGGCCGAATCGGGTTTTACTGTGCGCAATGAAATCACTCATCATTATAGACGATTTAACATTGAAGGTAGAATGCTCGAAATTCAATTTAACGCACCGCCCGTAGGAACCGATATCATACAGTATGTACATAACAGTTTCCAAGCAATGCTGGACCATTTGTTAGCCAATGTCGACGATGAGGCGATGGTTGGTTTATCGGTAATATCGCCACGCAACACGAATAAACCGTTTTGGGTGAGTTTTCGCCAAGCACGAAACTTGACACTGGAAACGATGTGGGCCTCGTTCGAAAGAGTGTTACAAAGTAACAATGCATTTCTCCTGCACGAGCCATTCACCGTTCATTTTCATCGTGTGGATATTCCACGTGGCTACGGATATGGAGATCGTTTAGCACAAGGAATACTTCAAAATGAAGAATTGTTACGTTGCAAGCGAGGGATTGTACGTGTAAAAAATTAAGATTCAAGGTGCCTGGCGTACGCCCTTGTTATTGCTATTGGCCTGAAAAAATACAAGAATGTAGATGTGAAACGACATAGACAATATCAAGATCAATCAAAATGTGTTGTGGATGATGAAGTGAATGCATTATGTGCAAATGCAGGAGTGAATTTGGATCATGGTGCCAGTGTAAATGAAATACGACAATTCCAGGCATACCTCAAAGAATATAAAATTACAGTGTATACCAGTTTCACAGGCCGTGATATCATGTACGAGGGGCCCAACGATGAAAATCGCACTCCCATAAATTTGATTTGTTTAGCTGGCCATTTTGACATCATTCAATCTTTAACTGCTTGTTTTGCAACCAAGTTCTACTGTGAAGCGTGCCATAAAAAGTATAGTAAACGTAACAGGCATGTGAAAAATTGTCCTGTTACGTGCTCCAAATGTTTACAGAGACCACTATGCGACAAGAATCAAACGCTAGTGCTGTGCAACGACTGCGATCGTCAATTTTACGGCGAGGAATGTTTTAATAATCATCGTAATATTGTATATCATCAAGGGGAACCTGTATGTAAAATGGTGAAGCAATGTACTAGATGCTACAGAGTTTATTCTTTTGTACGAAGTGGACAACGCCTTCACGATTGCAATGAGATCTTTTGCAATGTTTGTAAGAAGATTGTTCCAGGATCCCATCAATGTTTTATGCTTCCCGATCGACAATGTTTGAAACCTGGTGTTCCTTCACTCATGCACGCAAAGAAAGCCTTGTTGATATTCTATGATATAGAATCTATGCAGGACAGGAATATTAGTGATAATACGTATGTACACATTCCAAATTTATTGGTTGCACAACAAGTATGTTATGTATGTGTTGAAAACAATAATATCCAGCAGTCTTGCAGTACATGTGGTCTGCGCCAGCATATTTTCCAAGGAGAGGATCCAGTTTATGATTTTCTCCAGTACTTGCGGGAACGTCGTCCCAATATAAATAGGATTTTCTGCCTCGCGCACAACGCGAAGGGATACGATGGACATTTTATCCTAAAGACCATGGTAGAACAATGCCAATGGAGACCTGACGTCATATTAAATGGGACCAAGATACTGAGTTTAACGTTGAATAATCTGACGTTCATTGACTCGTTGAACTTCTTGCCTATGGCATTAAGTAAATTGTCAAAAGCGTTCAATTTACCCGCAACCAAAGGCTACTTCCCGCATTTCTTCAACACCAAGGAGAATCAATCGTATATTGGACCACTTCCAGAAACAAAGTATTATGGTGCAGATGAAATGGCCGTCGAAGACAGAAACAAGTTCATGCAGTGGTACAACGATCATCGTAATGACACGTTTGATTTCCAGAAAGAAATTCTCAAGTATTGTATTCAAGATGTCAATGTACTGCGACAAGCATGCGTTTCGTTTATGACGTCATTTGAAACAGAAACCAAAGTGAATCCCTTCTTGGAGACGATCACGATTGCCAGTGCTTCCAATTTAGTATTCCGCCGGAATTTCCTTAAACCCAACACCATAGGAATTCTACCGGCACATGGCTATCGATGGAGAAGTACCCAATCGATCGCTGCAATGCAATGGCTGGCCTACATTGAAAAAACCGAAGAAAAACAAATCTTACATGCGGCCCGACAAAAAGAAGTGTTTATTGCGGGATTCCGTGTTGATGGTTACTACCAAGATCCTGAGACGTTAGAGGAGCACGTCTACGAGCATGCCGGTTGCTTTTATCACGGGTGTAAAGTATGTTTTACTACAGGCCGTAATCAGCCCATCTACAGCAATCCAGAAGACACCATGGAATTCCGTTATGAACGAACGCAAAGAAAAAATGCAAGACTGCGTGAATTGGGGTACATTGTACATGAAATGTGGGAGTGCGAATTTAATCAGTTCTTAAAACAAAATCCTGCAATGGCGACGTATCTGAAGAATCACCCGTACATGAACCGCAGACCATTAAATCCAAGAGATAGTTTTTTTGGAGGAAGGACCAATTGCGTGAAATTGTACCACCAAGTCGATGAAAAAGCAGGAGAAGTAATAAAATATTTCGATATTGTCTCGCTTTATCCTTACATAAATAAGTGTGCTAAATACCCTGTAGGCCATCCACGAATTTATCTACAGGGTGATGAAAATATACCACCAATAAATAAAGTCAATGGTCTAATCAAAATGTCGATATTACCAAGTCGCCATCTTTATCATGGTCTCCTGCCTTACCGATGTAACAAGAAACTACTCTTTCCACTGTGTGCTGCGTGTGCCGAAGAAATGAACCCAGACCCTACAGCAACGTGTACGCACAACGACCAGGAGCGGTGCCTCACTGGAACATGGGTATCATATGAAATCCAGAAAGCATTAGAATTAGGATATCAACCAGTGGAAATTTTTGAAATTTGGGATTATGACATTGAACAATATGATCCCATCACGAAAACAGGTGGCTTGTTCACGGAATATATCAATACATTTTTAAAATCAAAAATGGAAGCGTCTGGCTGGCCTAGTTCCTGTGTGACCGAAGAAGACAAATCAAAATTCATACAAACCGTCCTGGAGCGTGAAGGTATTGCATTGGATCCGTCCAAAATTGAAAATAATCCTGCACGAAGAAGTTTATCTAAGCTTTGTGTTAATGCTCTTTGGGGAAAACTTTCGCAAAGATCAAACTTTAGCCAGACCACAATTATTGATCGGCCGGAAGAATTTTATGAAAAACTCACTTCCACCGACATTAAACTCCATCAAATTGTACCCATCAATGATACGATGTTGTATGCGTTCTGGGAGTACAATGAACATGTGCCTGTTCAAAACCGAAACACCAATGTCGTGTTAGGTGCATTTACAACATGTCAGGCACGTCTGGAACTGTACAAGTACCTGGAAATGTTGCAGGAACGTGTTTTATATTTCGACACGGATTCTGTGATATTTACAGAAAAGCCCGGGGAGCCAACCATTGAACCTTCAACGTACTTGGGCTGCTTATCGGACGAGATGGAGTCTTATGGACCACGAGCATACATCAAGACATTTGTCAGTGGAGGACCAAAAAATTACAGCCTAGAAATATACAATCCGGATACCAACGTCACCAGCTACATATGTAAAATTAGAGGATTTACATTAAATTACAATGCAGGACAGCAATTAAATTTCAATACGCTAAAAGAAATGATTACAAATCAATGCCGTGGACAAGTCACCATCACTATCCCCCATAAAATATGCAGGACCAAAGACCATACCATCATCACACGCAAAGAAGAAAAAATGTACAGCATCCAGTACACAAAACGTCGATTTAAAGAATTCAATTCCTATGATACGGTTCCGTACGGGTACGTTAAAAAACAGAAGATGGAACTGGAAAAAGAAGATGAAGAAGAAAAAACTGTAAATACCCAATAAGGCCGCCATTTCTTTTTTCCTTTTCCTTTTCTTCTTTCCCTTCCTTAACCACAAAGCAGCAACACCAAGAAGAAAATGAAGTACCCACAAGAGTTCATAAACCATCAACACCACCATCAGTGGAAGAAATGCAGTCATCTCGTACCGAAGGAGGAACCTTGACCATAAAGGAGCAACACCTAGAAAAATGCAGTACCCAAAAAAAGTTCGTAAATCATCATTAGTAGAAGAAATGCTGTTATCTCGTACCTGAGGAGGAAGATGAGCCTAAACAGATCCATCATGTACGAGTAAGTTTTATTTCTCTCTTATCAATATTGACTCATTTTTTATTGTTTCAGGAAAAAAAAGAGAATTCATAAAGTAATCCGTCGTTTCTTCTTTTTCTTTACAGGATACGGCTACAAGATTCGAAGATGATGACGCGTCCAACATATTCATTAAACTAGATCCTGTATTTATTATGTTAATAAACATGTATAGGAAGACCACATACTTTTCGTTAAAATACAACAAGTTGAAAAAAAAAATGTGTTTTATTATTTCTTGAAACCCTGAACACTTGTTTTCAAATCATGGTAATCTTGAAAATTTAAGGTGAAAAATATATTCAAGATTTGGTTTACACGATTTTGTTCGAAAAATAATTAAAGAATTTTTTTAGTGTCCAAAATTTGATTTTTAATTTAGTTCGAAAAATTTTTAATTTGAAAATTTTCAAATGTGGTTTACATCTTTAGTTCGAAACTTGTTTTTAAAATTGGTTCGAAAATTTTTTTAAAATTTTTAGTTCGAAAAATTTTGATTTGAAAATTTAGTTCGAAAGTTTTCAGTTTAAAATATTTTTCGAAAAATTTTTAATTTTTTTAGTTCGAATTTTTTTTGGGGTTCGAAAATTTTTTGTTCGAAAATTTTTTGATTTGAAAATTTAGTTCGAAAGTTTTTAGTTTAAATTTTTTAGTTCGATTTTTTTTGAAATTTTTGTTTCAAATTTTTTAGTTCGAAAATTTTTTTGTTTAAAATTTTTTTAGTTTTGAAATTTTTTTAGTTCGAAAAATTTTTTAGTTTAAAATTTCTTGTACTCTGCGAAACCGTTTCGAAAAGAATCGGAGCAGTTTAGGTAAGACAAATCTGGCAACACTGTTTCCATTAATGAAGCGCTTACTGAGCAATAAATCGTTTAAACTCACAACAATGTGTTATAAGAAATCTACAAGCGACACCCCTCTTTCACCATTGTTACTTCCAGAGACATAGGCTACTAATTCAAGGACAGGATCTCCATCAAGGTAAGAAAGCTGGTAATCATCTTATCTGCCAAAGAGAACGATAATATTTAAGGTAAACTTCAGTACAATATCATGATACCAAAAAAAGGGTTATTTAAGGAGGAGGTTGAACCCTCCATGGGAACTTTAAGGATAACCATAAAAGGGAACAAAATTCTAAAATACAGGTCTAGGGTGATCACCGACATATCGCTCTATATTTCACTCATGGGGTGTGTGGCGGGTCTAAGATCATGTGACCTCTGTCGGCCAATCAGAATCGAGGTACCAAAACACTCATCTTACTCGTAAAAAGGGAACGAATTTCAAAAGTCACAGGGCTTAAGATCACGTGACCTCTATCAACCAATCAGCATTGGGGTACCAAAAGGATTCATCTTACCCGTAAAAGGGAACGAATTTCAAATATCGCAGGGTCTAAGATCATGTGACATTTGTCAACCAATCATAAACACTCATCTTACCCGTAAAAGGGAACAAATTTCAAAAATCCCGGTCATAAAAGAGAATGAGGGATTTCCCCAGCAGGGTGACTCATGACGTCATACCACGTGACCTGAAAATTTGAATTTCCCGCGTGGGCGGGGCCTAACGTCACGTGACCTCTCTCAGCCAATCAGAATCGAGAAAATTTTTGCTGACTCGGCTCAATATAACGGGGTCCCTACTACTATGATTCGTTGAATGTGCTTAAGTTAAACATTTTCCGAATCTTTGTTTTATCTTGCATATCTTGCTTCTTGTTTGATACATCCGCGCCAATCTGAGTTTAAGATACGAACATTTGAAAGTAACTGAGATTTGCATTGAAGAAAGAAAAAAAAAAAAACTCGACCCGGCAGCAATGTTCTTAACTTGTATAATGGGCTTTGTAACCAGAAGATTAAAGAGAATGTTTTCACAATTAAAATCAAGTTTCGATTCAGGCATATTATGATGGCTAGTTACATTTTATCTGTTTCGCATGTAGAAAAAACAGGACAACTTATATATTTTTAGAAGCTGGATCGAACATACTCTTAAGCTTCCATTTGGCTATCACTTAAATAAATACTGCAATACTAATTCAATAGCGTACAATATTAACAACAATGCATTAAATATTCAGGAAAATACATTAAATATGACAACTTGTCTAAATACAAATGACGCCATGACGCTGTTGAATGAACGTTGTGCTCCAATCAGGCACCATAAAAATACACAGGCTGTACTCTACATAAAAGGAGACTATTACAGTGAAACCTGTCTTTAGCGGAATCGAGCGGGACTTGCAAAAATTTCCGTTAAAGTCAGGTTTCCGCTTAGTGGAGGTAGACCTTTCCTTTTTTTTTAAAAAAAAAAAAAAAAAAAAGATACATGCTTATAATGGAGCATACTGAGAAAATATATTGCTGTACGTACATTATTCGATTACAGTACTTCTTTCTTCTACAAGTAATATACAAAAAAAAAAAAAAAGAATACAAAATATACTATGCACACGTTACTTTATTTTTCTAATAGCCAAGCAGGGTTTTCTGTGTACACTGCTGCTTGGCTGCTTGACTTTCCGCATACACTTTAGCCTGAGAAATTATACTAAGTGAATCAGAATCATTTTTCCGTAAGGCAAATTTTTGCAGTAAAACTTCTGAGGGCCTTTTGATATGTATTTATTCTACACTCTTCTTCGAACTCGGTATCGTATTCCTCTTCTTCCTCTATCTCGTTTTCTTCTTTCCGACATTCCGTATGATTCTTGATTAAGTTGCGGGGATTACAGACAATTTGTGGGGGTGAATATGAGTAGTGGTTGGGGAAGGTAAACACTGTCCAGAAATATTTAACAAAAGAACGAACATTTTATCGCAGACAGTGTAATGTATGTGTCTCACAAAATATCTAAACATCTTCTAAACGCTGTAGTCCAGAACTCAGAATTTTCCGTTAAATGTTTATTTTTCTTTCCGTTGTCCGCGTAACACAGTTTCCGCTCAGTGAAGGGACTTTTACACGTTTTGTTCTCCAAAATTCATGGGACCGTGAAATATTTCCGTTCAAGACAGTTTTCCGTTTAATAAAGGGTCCGTTGAAGACAGGTTTTACTGTATATAAAAAATTATGTTCAGTAACATACGCAAGTGGTCATATCGAGGTTGAAACACCCAACCGGAACAAAATATTAACATCTATATATATATATATATATATATATATATATATATATATATATAAATCACACTTGTCTTACAAGGAAATTAGGTGTTTGAACCCCTTTACCAAAATTCTTACGTACGCTACTGTCGATGATCATGATATTAACAGTGTTAAATATATGCTCCTGCTCCATCTTTTAAAGCCCGACGATTTATAACGGAAATATTTTTTCTGTTTCATTTGCGAATTGGAATTTTAATTTTTGATTTTACAAATTTCTTCTTCAAATACATTTAAAAGCCTCTTACTTTGTGAAAATCATTTTTTGTTATACATTATTGTGGTATTTAAAGAATATTAAATTTATGTCTAATGCAAATTCATTTTGAAAACGCACGGAAAGTTCGGCTAGACCTGAAGAAGAAATCAGTCAAAGCCAGGGTGGAAAAAAATCACGATTTTTTTCAAAAAAATCATTTTTGTTGATTTTTTTGATTTAAATCGATTTTTTTGATTTAAATCAAATCTTTTTCTTCGTATAATACAAGTCGCAAACTTAAGAAAAAACATTAGGAATTAGTATTAAATGTTAATTATGTCATTTAAGTGAAAGTATTGGGTTTTAATTTTGAATTAATTCCCAATCGTTAACCTATTTCAATCCCAAACAATGTTTCTTAAGCATTAAGGAAAAAGTACAGCAATGTATATCAACATGACACTTTTCTTTTCACGAAAGTTACTGATATTTGGCAGGGGCATATTTTTAAACAATTGGAACTAGCTAGCGGCACGAAATACATATAAAGTACATAAATTTCGCCTAAAATTAACTAACTCACTCTATGACATATGGAACCCGGAGGTTCAATGCCATGTTCACAAAAGCTCTCCACTAACTTCTATCCTTAGTCAACTGGATCCAGTTTTTACTTGTAGTCCTATTTCTGCGAGATGCAACTTAATATTGTTCTCATATCTGCGCCTAGGCCTTCCTAATGGTCGTTTTCCGATTGGACTTCCAGTTAAAACTTTGAGAGCGTTCCTACTTTCTTCCATTCTCGCTACATGTCCTGCTCACCTGAGCCACCAAGATTTGATGACCCTAACAATATTTGGTGATTGGTATAAATTATGCAGTTCCTCATCATGAAGTTTTCGCCATTCCTCATTTCCGTTCCTTTTGGTTCCGAATATTCGTTTCAGGGTTTTATTCTCAATTACTTTCAGTCTGCGTTCTTCCCTCAGCGTAAGCGACCGTGTTTCACAATCATACAGTACAACAGGCATAATTATCGTTTTATATATTTTAAAGCTTCAAATTCCTCGACACAATTCGCGACGATAAGAGATTTTGAACTGAATAATAACACGAATTCCTTGCAGGAATTCCAAAAGAAAAAAATCAAGATGATCAGTTCCAGAAGAAGAAACACTTGTGATTGTTAAAAATATGCTTTATGTGACGTGTAAAACAGTTCAAATGCGAGTTGTCCGTGCATTTAAGACATCTATACATAGCAGGCACGTTTTTATACTTTTCTGTTGGCTATTTTATTTCCTGACAATTTTTCCTGCACAGGCGCAGCAAATTTTCTGCGATCACATCGCAGATCGCGGCATGTTCCGCAATGGGGTCAAGTATCCATTTTATCAAAAGTATTATTCGATATTTTAACGCATCCAAAATTTGTCGATTACGATCCCGAGGAACTTCTATGCATTTAGTACATAAATTTCGCCCAAAATTTTAAAATCTATTTTTTTTTTTTGTTTCGGAGAGGGGATCGGACCCCTCTAAATCAGAGTTGGCGTGGGTCAATGGAAACTTGACCCACGACCCACTGACCCACCACCCACGGTGACCCACTGTGACCCACCACCCACAGTGACCCACTCTGACCCACCACCAACCATGGATCACTATCATCCACTGTGACCTATTCTGACTAACCAAAATCCATCGTCATCAACTCTGAACACGATTCACGGCCTCTTCTGTACTGACTAAAGAGTTTACATTTGTAATAAAACATGACTGTGAAATTGTCACTAATCGGTGTTTGAATTTCTAGTCAATCGCTCAAGCACCACTCTCTCAGAATAACGGTGGATCTGATCTTTATGATATAAAATTGTAAAGTGTTTGTCAGTGAGGAAATTGAAACAGTTCGAGGTGAGGGGAAATTAATGTGTGCGTCTTGCACTAAGAGAGTATTCTTGCAAGTGTTAATTTCTGAACGCATTGCAAAAGAAACTTCTATTCGCAGGAAAATACCCCTGTACAATATGGAAAAGTTTATGGTTTCTCAGTTCACAGTATTTTTCTCACAAAAGACTTGAAAAATCAGTCTTTCATACTGTATAAAGGTGCTCGGGTACCCTATGTGAGAGCATCTCCATAAAGTATGCTCATAATTGTAATTTGTATAATCACTGAACACCACGTTAAATTTAAGATACAAATATGCATAATTGCAATTATTATGAATATTTATTCAAAGTAGTTTACCTAAAGCAAAGAAGACACTTACTAAAAAATAGGTAGAAAGTTGAATAGCACAAATAAACCGTTAGTAATACAAGTAGGCCTATACATTTTCTATAGCTCGTAATTTTCCACTTTAAAACAAACCTGAAATCGGGTTTATTTCCTGTTGGTAACATTTTCGTGGTAAATCATCCGCAGCGGAATGGTGTCCATCCTTCAGCCAAGAAATAAATAGCTCGTCTACTTTGAGCTTGTCTAGCGGTGGGCCATTAACATTGATGAACAAGTGAGACGATGTTTGAGTACTTAGTATATTTCTAATATCAGTCATCTGTAAATTCATAAGGAGAAGTCCCCGTTCGAACTCTGTCGTGGAAATTGATAATACTTCTACTCGATTTCTGCAACTCCTCATCGACAATCTGCTTGTTAGACTTAAGTCTGATAACGATTTTCCTTGGTCAGTTTTGAAATACTCAGCAAGAAGTATCATCTCTCTATCACCATACATCTTTTACATATCGACCATGTCAGTTGGCAATGTCGACTCATGGAGAACAGAAACTTCATCTACCACGCCTTCGATAGGGAATATTGTGAATAAATTATCAATTAAAGCCTGATGAACTGAAGATTTCTTATTTGTTCATAAATTTATTTTTTGTAATTACACATGAAGGTTTTATGCCATTACGAAGTTCCCTCTCCCGTCCAGAAAGCGAAAGAGAACGTGGTTCCTGGAAAGTGTTCAGAGGTGAATGGGAATTTCTCTCCTTCTTTCCCTTCAATTACCACACTGTTGTTTGCCATGTGCCAAATTAGGTATGATGAATTTTAAGTAAATTATCATAATATAATTATTTCCTTGTTGAATTATCAATACTTTTCAGTGGAAAAAAGGATGAAATTTGAAAGTTCCAAATCAAGGTAAGTAGAACAACGTAAAGAGAAAAAAGTGTGAAATTTTCCATACAATTATGAGTACAATCCAAACTTAAAATTTCCGTGTAATTAAGCTTACAGTACAAATTTTATGTCTATTTTAGTCAGAAGTTTTTGGGTTGATTGCCCTGTGCTTTAAGCGCTCCATATAATAAACATAAGCTTCAGCAATTATTATAGTAGAAAGCAATGGATATATGAAGCCAAGCACTGTAATTTTTTGTTTTTGATTTTTTTCTTAAATAACATCGATCGTTTTCGATCATTTTTACAAACCACTCACTACCAATTTTCCACATATAGAAAGTGCCCCCCTCCATAAAGGAGAATTTAAAAATATGCTAGGACACATTTTGTTTATTTTCAATAAAGAGTTAATACACTGAATTTCAGCTCAGTAAGTATAACGGCTTGCGAGATACTATTTTTTTTTTTCGCAAAAATTCGGATCCTCACCCTCCTTAGGATATGTAGCTTTTATAATGAAAGCAATACAACATCCCAATTTGGATTAAGGCCTAACTACATATCAAAAGTAATTTCATTTGACTTTGCAATTCGGCCGTGATGATCAGGCACACATAGTTACATTCAATTTTTATATAATAATTTATATATTACAGTGATTCAAAAATGTATTTTTTCCAGTAGTTAGCTCCTCTAAAAACTCACAGATCTCGAAAGCCAAGTAGTAGTATAAGTCTTATTGTTATTATTACAATTAAAAATGTCAATATCCAAAAGCGCCTGAAGTTCTTTTTTCACTTGGTTAGATATACTCACCTCAGGTAAGTAGACAGAAACAAGTGGAAAAGGAAGGGCAATGAAGGTCTTGGAAGTAAAACGAAGATAAATTTACCAGTCTTCAGAAGATACTGTCTACAATGCAGTGAGCAGAGAGGGTCGGTAGATCATACTGAGTCGGTGGGTCGCAGTGGGTCACGGTGGGTGGTGGGTCGCAGTGGGTCATGGTGGGTGGTGGGTCGCAGTGGGTCACGGTGGGTCACAGTGGGTCATGGTGGGTGGTGGGTCACAGTGGGTCACATGCCGTTGACCCACGACCCACTGATCCACTCAGAAAACTTGACCCACTGACCCACCGACCCACTAACCCACTCCATCTCTGCTCTAAATACGCCCCTATTATCTGGAAACAAACAAATAGACGTGGACACAAAAGAGTTTTCATCTTAAATGTCCATGGTGATTTCCCCGTTGGAATAGAAATTTTAAAACCCTGTGTTACAAATAGAAGAAAGCAGGGTTCACCCACCCGTAACCCGTTCAAACGGGATTTTCCCTGATCGTTCCCTACATGATACTCGTTTTCATAGTGTGCTTACATACATTTGAGTCTCATTGTATTATGATTATTATCTTCCATAATCGAAATAACAGAAGAGGAACGGAATTTTACTTACTTTCACTTTAAATTAATTCATTTCGGAATTTGATTTAAATCAACGATTTTTATTTAAAAAATCAAGTGATTTAAATCTTGATTAAAATCGTGATTTAAATCAGACTGATTTAAATCAATCCACCCTGGTCAAAGCATTAAATTCCAGTTCATTTCAAAGAAAACAGAGAAATAATTTTCTACAGAAATCAATGAGCTAAGCAAACAAAGATAATGGACGTATTCAACATCGTTAAAAGCAAAATGAATACCTATAGATATACAATGCTCTGATAGATCTGCTTGTTGGCCTAGTAACATGCTTCGATTCGACACCTCGTGTGGAATCATCGATTCCAAAATACCGAGTCTGATCCAACTTTAAATTGTAGGTCTTGGTTTACGTAACTTTCCTGATGCCTAAGAATGTAAATATAAATCCATCTACTTTACCCTCAGCGGGATTCGAACCTGAGACAGTCATGTTTTGCGATCTCTCGACTGTACCTTTAAGGCTGATTCAAACAGTGTCGTGCCCAACATGCTGTTCCCCTACGACGGCTTTGGCTATTCACATATAGCATTCCGTGCCGTACCGTCCAGCTACTACTTTCTACACCACTTTCCAAGATGGATTGCAAGAAGGGTCAACTTCGTGCCGCTTCGAGTACTCCGAGGAAAGCCGAAGCATCGCGACCGTCGAGTCGTGACCGGGGTTGTTTCTCTTCTAGTCGGCACTATCGGGACACGGCATGGGAACGGCACATTATATGTGAATTAACTTTGACACCACTCGGCTATGTCCTCCTGTTCCTGTTTTTGCTGGCGATAGTAAGCAAATCGATGCACCATGTACGAAAAGCAAATGTTCGAGCCTCTATTAATATTGGCTATCTTTACAGGAACTACGAAACGTGGCATCGGCACATCTCTAAACCTCTTAAGATCTGCACACTGACGACTGAGGAAGCGATGTGAATCAGTAAAATAAGGAACAGTTCATAATGACTACAATCATTTTTTCGATTTGATTTTAGTGTCCCTTTCAGCAACAAGGATATACGAGACGTGAACCTACAACTTAGTGTAGAATACGAAGCACATGAGCTCCCTCCGGGAATCGAACCAGGTCTTCCGCGCTAAAAGGCACGTACGCTACACACACAGACGAGGAAGCTCCCAACCACTACAATTACCCAGCACAGTACACACAACTTCAGAAGTTTCCAACGCAAAAATATCTTACAAGGTTGACTAAGACCAACTCCCTGAAATTACAATTTACCATGGGCTATGGCCAGACAATTGGACTTGAATCGAATGATTCAATTGTTAGTATATCGGCCTCCATCATAGTTATTTCTGGCTTTTTAGATAGGAATTAAATTTAAGTACCTTTTAAATTTACTAGGTCATTAGCGAAAATATTTTAACCCACAAGAGATTATACCCGGACAATAGGTCCTAAGAGCTCTATTAAACACAAGCACCAAATATTTGGCTGTATATAGTTATATAAAATGTTATTGTTACTATAGGACACAATGGGCATAAGCAAGCAGTTAACATCTCCCTTCGTAACTGGGAGATTTCAAGTATGGAATTCGATGTCAGTCATGCTAAATAGATTTTTTTTTCATTCCACCATACGATTGCAGCGATGATACCTACTCTATGGCAGACCTTTTCCCGAAAATTCATTCCCAGTGTACAATCTTATAATAACATCCATCTCAAACATGTCAATAAATGTCAAATCATAAGTCGAACCGACCTTCGATTTAAGAAAGAAAAAAATCAAATTACACAATTTGTGACAATTTTTCGTAACTATCTAGTTTAACGTTTGGCATCGATGTTTTTCCTTGAATTACTAAACTTATTATTACTGAAAAGCAAGAGCGTAACTAGGAAACTGTACAACTACTCCCAAACTTGAAATAATAATAACTCTTGTTTTCGTTAAACCATGTATAATAACATATTTACATTAAGAACATGACTCATAGGAACTGCCTCATTGTGCATGTTTACTTAATTAGGAGATTAACATCTTACACTGAGCACAATTTCAAAGAAAACATGACAGCTCTGTGCAATAAGTGAAGCAACAGGAAGTATGAGACATTCGAAAAGCAGATAAAATGTAAGTGTAGTGCAGCTTTGTTTTTTCTTTCATTCTTTTTCCCCTGTGGTATTTACGAAATAGTTTTGTATTCATCACACAATAAGTGATTTTTTTTTCTATCCCTAGCTTCTACAATAAAAGTAATTTACCTGACAGACAAATCTGAACTGATTGGACCTGAATGTCCCTGTTCAGCAGTAAGGCTATATAAGACGACTTATTGAAATGTATCCAAACCACTATTTGTGTTTGTATCCCAGGAAATCGAAGACGGGACTACAAACACAAAACATAACCATTAGCCATTCAACCACAGCCCAAGACACTACCAGGCAAATGTATTTCCTAGGGATGCGCACGAGACAAGATTTGTGGCTGTCTCGTCTCGAAAATGTGCTGTTAAAGTGATGTCTCGACTCGAATTTTGTCAGAAAAATCCTGTCTCGACTCGTCTCGTGCGCATCCCTAGTACTTCCCATCACGTTAGAAGTATTTACAGATAACTACATTTATAAGGAAATAAAACCTGAACGTCACGTGGCTGTAGATTTTAGAGTAAAGGAGACTGACTTATGAAAAGGAAAATTGCTAGCACGAAGATAATACAGGGAAAGTGGAAGAACCGCGAGAAAAATCACAACGCTGTTCATACAACCTCCAACGGGCTGGAATCAAATTGAGACTTTTCGCGCCTAAAGTCGCCATGCTGCACAATTAACAATCCTTTGGAGTATTCCTACCAAATCAGAAACCTGTGTTTTCCTGTCTAATTGACCTAACTGAACAATAGCATTACTAAAATTCTTTGATTGTATATATTTTGTGTGTGTATACTTTCACCTCGATACGTCCCTCAAGTTAAAAATATCCTAATGTTAATCTTATGCCGACACCAGTCAAGATAATTTATCAGTACCCCCGCCCCCTCCAATCCATTTTAGTGTCACTTTCCGAAATTCAAATAACGTTTCACAAGTTATATCTGAGAACCTAATATTTTCGTTCTTGGGAGTTTTTCTCTTCTTCCAAAATATCCATGCAAATTGAGCGGCACAAAAATACTTCAATTACCTTTGCAGTGATTCCTGCGTATCCTCTTGGTATCCCTGAGTCCAGGAAACCATAATTCAAGTAGCATGAAGTTTCGTAGGATAGGCCGTATGCCGACTATATACGCCCGTCTGCTGACAGGGTCAGAGCAAAACGGGAAGAGAGAGCGAGGAATTGTTCTAACAATGTTGAGTCAACATTGATCATTACCAGATTAAGGTGGATCACTAGGTGTTTCCAGTGCCATGCTAAACGGTGCTTGAATAGTGTGACGTTGCCAGATAATGTCGAGTGTTTACTGAAGCCAGATAATAAAGGGAGTAATCATGGAATTCTGCTTGGATACTTATTAGAGAAATTACTTTTCAACTCTTACCGCAATTCCGTTTCTCGAACTGCAACGCTAAAATCCAGGAATTTTCTTATTTTGACTACTACAGTAAACATACAAATTTGGCAACAACGCATTATGGCGTTCTGCGCAAGTTTCATCTCAAAATCTATTTCCTTAAATGTAAATTAATACTTAAATAAAATATGAAACATAACATGAAAAACGGTCAAACAATATATATATTTCGTGAGAAGATCGTTACTTTGAAATACTTTATGCATACAAATAAACATTTCATAGCACTTCTAGTAAGATCTAGAAGCAAGTGCCATCTTGTGTGTTCATGTAAAACGAATCAAATATCTTCTTTTATTTGTTACATTTTTCGATATCAGGAGAGAGAACCAAATGAATCAGTGTCTTGTGCTGTAGCTTAAAAATTATTCTATCTTATAGTACAATGTTTATAATATGTAACGTTTCATTGCCCAGTAGTTAAGGCAATGAGCTAAAATATGTACTGACTTCCGGGTAGTGATCCACCTTAAAAACCGTAATAGGTAACGAGGTGTTTCTTCTCTCTTAAAATAAATAAATAAATAAATAAATAAATAAATAAATAAATAAATAAAAATAAAAAATCAATTTACCATTCCACGACTGGGTCCAATTTTCAAGTGTAATTAGATAGCGAGAAACGAGATTTTGATATGGACTGAGAATCTGAAGAACAGATTCCATCTCAGCTCTCATTCTTCTACTGAAACCGGAAGTAGCAGAAATCTGCAACTTCCGGTTTCAACAGACTCCCATAAAAGTGCGAACAGTAAGAGAAGGCGAAAATCTCTTTTTAATATGGATTTATACGAGCATTTTACTAATTACTATATTCTGTACGTACAAACCCTGAGAAATAAGACTTTCCTTGAATTGAGAAATTTGATTTGATTTTTGTTTGGTGTCTCTTTCAACAGCGAGGCTATATGGCACGTGGATCTACAACTTAACATGGGATCCGAACCACGTGAGCTTCTGCCGGGAGTCGAATGCGCGTCTCTCATGCCAAAGACGTATACGCTAGCCACTTAGCCACGAGGGAACTCCTGAAATGAGATATATATTGAAAAATGTGAATGGACGAGAGATACATACCGCCCCCAGAAAGCAGAAAGGTGCTAAGCGCCAAAATGCAAATTTCTCAGGACATGAATAAAAACGAATGAAACACGAATTCATTCCGATTTTTTCTTTCTTTTAGAATTCAGTTTTCACTGCAGACCTTTCATATTATCTCCTGCCACTTGTCTTCTTTCTGCACAACATTAAACATGAAATGGGTAGTCATAATATGCACCTACTTGGAAATCAAGGAGAATGGTGCTTAGCACCTTTTTGCTTCCTGGAGACAATATCTGTAATAACACGTGCTTACAGAAATAATGAAAAGTGTTAATGCTGAGGATCATTTGGTAGTGAAGAGTGCGGGTTGCAACACTCGCAAGATGCTCAGTTGCAGAGAAGAGAGAAGACATTGGTTTGGCACCCAGGTGCAGTGTGACAGGCTGCAGCCATAGTTGTCTTCTTCCTCCCCCTTTTTCATATCTGCTTCTCGTCCAGCTGCTTCTTCCAAAAATACATCCACCGCTCACATCCCTTCCCGTTGAGCCTCAACATAAAAGCGCCCTCTCAATCTTCAATCTTCTTCACCAACCACTACACAAGTTTTCACTCACGCTATACACGAATGTGCAGGGGAAAAAAAGATCAACATTTCTCTTCGGTTACCACTAAATTATCGACTATCATTCTTCGGTTGCCAAACATATACACACGGATGAAATTGATACCGGAAGGCACAAACCATTTTGATTACCTCAAAAGGTTTCAAGATAGCATAGAAAGTGGAGTGTTTTTATGCAGGGCAGAAATGGCAGAGTAATAATGTTTGTTCTTTAACAATATTTATGAGAGAAACCTTTTAGATAAAATGAATACCGACAACATACAACTCATGTAAGTGTCAAAGCTACAAATAAAGTGCTGACTGATGAACTATAATTCACTGCTTTCAATTACCAAGACTTATTATATTGACACATTATACTGAAGAGGTGTTAGTATACGTCAATATTCTTATATACGTCACTTTCAAATATCTAGCATTAATGTCAACAGACCAACACGATATCCACGAAGAAATTAAATGTTGACTGAAAGCAAAAAATTCGTGTTATTATTGTTGTCGATAATTCTGTCGAACAACTTGAAGCTTAAAATACATAAAACGATAATCATGCCTGTTGTGCTGTATGGTTGTGAAACATGGTCGCTTATTCTAAGGAACGAATACAGACTGAAAGTACGTGTATTTGAGAATAAAATCCTGAGCCGAATATTCGGACCCAAGAGGAACAGTAACGAGGAATGGCGGAAACTTCATAACGAGGAACTCCGTGATTTATACCGTTTACCAAACATCGTTACGGTCATTACGTCTAGAAGACTCAGTTGGGCAAGTCATGTAGGCAGAATGAAAGAAAGAACATTTTCAAAATTCTAACTGAAAATCCAATCGAAAAATGATCATTAGGAAAACCTACGTGCAGATGAGAGGATATTAAGGCGGATGTCGCAGAAGTAGGAATACAAAGTAGAAACTGGATCCAGTTGGTTAGAGAGAGAAGTTAACGAAGAGCTTTCGTGAACGCGGCATTGACCTCCGGGTCGAGTTAGTTCAATACTCTTATATTTACTGTATTCGACATAAAACTGAATTTACGTCATAATTCCTTGGACTTGCACAAATCACTAAATTATTATAAATTTACGATCATTTTACTCCTATAGCTTTCCTTCCACAATTTTTCTTGCACGCAGATGTCACACTGAAGATGCGTACAATCTGGTTGCTGGGATCCAACTGTGGATTTACTTATTTATTAGCAAAAGCCCATAAATTGGGGCTTTGACATTCGAACTACCAGCATGTACGAAAAGAATTAAAGATCTAGGAAACCTATTTGGTCCTAAATTAACTTTTCTTTATCATATTGGAGCAATTATAAACAATGCAATAGAAAACCTTGGTTTTATTATGAGACTGGACAAAGAACTTCAAAACGATATGACACTAATGAAACTTTACTTCTGTTTTGTGACACCGCAGCTAAAATATGCAACTTTTCTTTGAACACCGAAAACGCAAACACAGACATAATTGAAAAGATTCAATCAAAATGCTTGCAATACGTATAAAGGGACTGACCTGCATCCAACACGCTCCCTTGAAAACAGCGGACAGAACATACGGATCTTTTATTCAAATTATTACATGGTAAAATTGAACGTCGGGACCTCACTTCGCAAGTCCAACTGCATGTCCAGTCTGATAACACAAGGTGGAAATAAAGTACATTTTGCAGCAAAAACGCAAGAACAAATATCCTCTCTTAAATCTCCTACATGGAGGTTGAGTGCTTCGTATAATGCAACTGAAGGGATGTCTGATATAAATGTTCCCAGGATGTCGAAATGAAATTCTTATAAATGTATATTTTTTTTTTCCAAGATTGAACTGTAAGTAAATATATTTATATATAAACAACAATAACTCTGTCTAGAGATCAGCGTTAAAAAAAAAAGAAAAGAAAGAAAGGAAAAGAAAGAAAGAAAAAATCATGCTGTAAGAAATTGGCCTTTATGGAAACAGTGACAACTTGAACGAAGTGTCAGTGGTAAATGGGCTTCACGTGACTGTTGCGTCTACCTCTACACTTAGTTTTAGACACTGTATAAATACACTACAGTCCCGTTTAGCCGAATTTGATGGGACAAATGGTGCTTTGGTTAAACTAGAATAAAGGTATTTCAATACACAGTACTGTATGTTTGCATACAAAACTCAACTAGGAGTGTCTAGTATGTGTGTTACAATACACAGAGATCGGGGAGTACATTGCAAGTACCTTAGAATAAACTTACTTTTTAATCAGCAACTGTTAGACCAAACCAAATAGTGTACTCATTGTTGGTGTTTTAAAATAAAAGTTGCGCTGAGCGCGATTCGGGTAACCTGGAAATTCAGTTAAACGGGACTGTAGTGTATTTTATACGGTGTTGTAAGATGTTAAATTTGAGAGTTACAGTACCAAAAATTTTAAAACGATAGTTTCACTAATCGCCCCGTGCTTCACCCACAAATCCACGAAGTACTACCAAAGAATAGGGTCGAAAACTTGCTATACAAGACTATACATTTCGAATATCATTAACCAATACTATACCTTAAAAGTCTTCTTAAATCTCCTCATTTTGAATGCACTACACAACTGCTTTTAATTTGCAGCAAAGTGGAGTCTGATTACCGAAAGAATGAAAACAAGAAAATCCTGATGACTCATTGATAGTCAGTTTGTGTTTATCCTTTAGCAAAGAGCCAAACAGAATGCATACTGAATAGAAAATGTAAACAATCCCATGGCAATCTGATTTTTATACAAAAACAAATGAATCTGCTGGAAGATAATGTAGCTACCGGATTATACTATGTATTTTCTCGTAAGACGAGCACCTTTTCCTTCGTTTCGTAATTAACTTAACTAAATCTTGTTGCACGTTTGAGCAAACGAAATACTCATTTAGACCTATCGTCATCAGACAGCGATTCTCTAATTAGAACCAAATTACATGAAGTCTTCAACGAATTCATTACCGATGAAATTAAACACATCGTCGTCGGTCCAAGAAAAATATTGGTTTTCCCACATTACATTTTATATTTTCTTTCTTTCTTAAAGTTATCTTTAACATTACTGCAACTCTGTTGAACTTCTTTCTAATACTGATTCTAATGCTTCTGTGGTGAGATTAGAATCATATCTACGCAATTTCTAAGTCAACTAATTAAGGGTGCCGCATACTGTAGTCACGAATATTTAGAAGGTATTTTGTACTTCCTTTTAAAAAGTATCTTGCTGTTCTCGTTTAGTTCTGAAAACAGACCTTACTTTAACCAATACAACAATTTATGTGCCTTCCTTGTGGCAGAGTGGCTAATGCGCTTGGGGTGCTTGTTAATGTTGCTTATGATACAATAAGTTTTGTCTCGTCTCGAAAATGAGACGATAAGCAACATTTTAAATTCGAGATGAGACGAGTAATTTTTCGAGTCTCGTGGGCAGCACTAGTTCTAGATCTCAAGCACTGTTTTAGTATTGCATTATTCATAGTAAAAAGAAAAAAAAAAGATAAATTCATGAAGTGACTGTACGAACACAGTGTAGAATTTATTAACGTTTCAAGATACTACAGGGTGTCTACTAAAATCCCAAAGTAAAATTTTTTGACCTTTTCTTTACCAAATTATAAAATTTCCTAATATTTTCAAGAGCAAATTTGGGTGCGAATTAGACCGAATTTTCATCCATGCGATAGAAACGTACTTTGCTTGTGATTTGGTAGCGTCTAAAGCTGATCATAGACATTTTTGGTGGTGAACTTTGACGTTTTATAGAACAAAATTTTCCAATCTGTACTTACATTTGAACAGTTAAGAAAAAATCGTGACCCAAAAACTAAATTTCGTGACTTTTTCGTGACTTTCATGGCCATTTTCTGATTTCGTGACTTTCGTTTTTTTAGACACCCTGTACTACTACCTGGAAAATGTGGTTTCACGATTAAATATTTCTAGGACAAGAGCGTAAGTACGCTTGTGCTTTATAAACTAATTAGAGGAAAGAAATGGAAAATGCAAGTAAAACATGTATACGGATTGGATGATCAATTGGATGTCCAAGTCTCATAGCACCGAGCTTACATGAAACTTGGACTTACAGCTTTTAACATGAGATCTGAACTCACACCGGAAATCGAACCTGGGTCTCCCATGTCAAAAGCCTGTAAAGTTAACTATATAGCCACAAGTGGCTCTAATATACATGAAGAATTGATGGAATAAAATTAATTAGCGGAAACTGCTGAAGTCCGAACGAACTGAAATACGAAGCAGTCCATCACGAACAATACTTGAAACTGAAATCAGAACTATTCGTACCAGAAAAGAGCCTTCTAAGATAAGCAGTAATTAGTTTTGATGCAAATAAATACAATTCCCACTTGTTTTCCAGTTTCCCGATCATCGATATAAGCCACGCGATTCTCTTTTTGTTTCTAAAGAGATCTTTCACGTATATTTTTATGGAATAGAGAGGGAGAAAAAACATTCTTCCGAGTAAGCTGAAGATAAAACATGACGAGCCAGTAAAAACTCCTGTCCAGACTGGAATGAAAAACCAACTGAGACACGTAAATATATAATGCAGAAAGTGATTCTGATGCTCCAGCCATGGAACGGAATTCTCCGGTGAATCTATTGAGATTTAGATGTAATCGCGTGACTCATGACAGAGTATTGATTACTGCAGCAATGTGCCATGCTGACTCACCGGCTACACGTACGTTTTCACGTACGTACTCATTCCCGTAATTTCCACTTGCAGTCAGTGAAGAGCCGGGGGGCGTTACCTACAACTCGCTCCATTGTGGAATCTCATTAGGAACTATACCATCACCAGCGGCACAAGCCCAATCTTCAAATACAATAAAAAGATCAAGCAGCTTGTTTTCTCCACGCATCAAACAACTGAAGCGAAAGAAAAATGCCGCAAATCCTGTTCGGCCAATCAATATGAAGCACGCTTCCAGAGAATCGTGGCGAGAAACTGAGCGATCTTTAAAAAAAAACACGAAATCCAGCATTTTTTGTGCCCATAACTATAAATCCATAGCCATTCTTTACAAAATCTTTAGGACCACAGTGGGGTTGTATGCAAATATGACAGCAAGCAAATACCAAAGAACTACCCCGATCTCAAACATTATTTGTTTCTGCAAACAATTAGGTTTGAAGAGATCAGCCTGTCTCTTCTCCAAAACTTTTTTTTTTTTTTTTTTAAGAGATCTCAGATATGAAAATTCTCTCTTCTCTTCTCTTGGGCAACCGCACACACACTGTTATCGTTGTTTTGATTAAACGTATCAGTTCCTTTGTTGGCAAACTATTAATACTATTGGAAACTAGCAGAAGTAACCTACTTTACACTAGTAGAATACTGTTTATGTACAATATTATGTCATTTATTCTACTATGTAGAATAAATTACATCGAGCAGCGCCTTCGGAGTTGCCCCGGTCAATTTCCGGGCCAGATGATATGCACATGCTTGACTAAACTTGGGGTTAAATGTCATATGGACTATTACCAATCAGCTTAGCGACACCGAAGACTATGGATTAGACACTTTTGGACATTTTATTTTTCACCCCTTCTCGTCCCATACCGATGGGCGCTGAATTTGGACTTAGACGGCATAGGGAGTCACTATTCATCTAAGCGATCCCGAAAATATGAATTTGGTCGTTTTAAATATTTTATACATATTCTACCCCTTCTCAGCCGCTACGAGTTCTCAGCCCAGTTTTTTTTCTAAATTGTAAGTCACGTGAGTATGTTAACTTTTTTAAAAAATGAATTTATAAATAGAGTTTCATTTTCCTAACACGAGGAGCCTAGTAAATAGCCTATGGCCAGACTTCGATCTTTTCGATACGTACTTACAAGTATGACAAGTCAATGATGTGCATTTGTATACTGTAATATTAATTTATTTTTATATGTGAGTAAAGTAGGTTCGGATTTGATTCTAAAGTGTAAACCCACCGCTTAAAGCCTCGATGCTCACAAAGTACTAGTGTCAACCACAAAACGAAAAGTACCTTACTGAAACTAGAGATGAGAAGAGAAATCTTACAAGTCTCGTGAAGCAACACTAAACGGCGTGACAAACATCATGGCATTTGAAGGCGGCGCTCCAAGTTCCCTTTAAATGCTGCTAGCAAATGAGAGGCCAGTGGAATTGCCACGTTTATTTTGTACACATCCACGTCCATCCTCTGCCACCTGATCGCGCTATAGTACGTCTGCTTAGCCACAGCCACACTCCTTAGCACTTGGCAACGTCGCGTCAGAGCTTGCATTTTATTCGTTTAGCTGAAATGCTAAGATGTTTGTCACAGGCTTTAGTTCAGCCACATCTTAGACCTAAAATACAATTTCAATGTTAAGTGACTCATAGAATAAAAACGATAAATTTATAAAATGATTGTATGAATGCAATAAAGAGCAAAAATGAAACCTTTAAGATCTACGTCCCATGACTATGCCGGCGAGGCTAAAGGAGACGGTGAGGATGAGGAATGAATGAAGTGGTGGAATGAAGAAAGTGGGAGGAAATAGGAGAACCCCGAGGAAACCCCACACACGGCGTTTGTCCATCACACGAGCTATAATCGAACCAAGGACCCCATGCACCAAAGGTTAACGCTCAACCACTGAGCCATCGCGGTCTCACAATGAAGATCAATTATCAACGTTTAAAAAGGTACCCAAGTCACCACATAATACACTCTAATAATAAATCTGGCTTAAATGTTCTTATATCTAACCCTTCGTGAACCACGTGACGCAAAAGGATTCTGATAACTTTTAGATCTATTAAGAAAAATATGGACCACAAATTTACAAAATGGGACGAGAAACGCTTTGAGAGAAAACACTACAAGGGATATCGAACTTCACACAACCAACTAGTAATTTTAGAATTGTGGCAGTAATCAATTCATCAAGGACGTCCAACTCTAAATAACTATCATCATCCGGGCTGCATGTCGTTAGTATGCTTTTCGACATAATTACACTTTCATTGGAGGAAAATGATGTCTGTGATAACAACTAACAGTTTGGTTTCCAGTATCAGAACCTCCCATGCCCATAAATGCTTTATAAGATATCACATTACGCATAGAACTCATGATTACGTGTAAGTAGAAGCAAAACATTTCCACACGCACTTTGCATTCACACACTGTTTACGAAAGTAATATATAACTCCCTTGTATTTTACAATAGATTTAATTTTTGCATTGAGGTATTGAAGTACGCTGTTTGCCAGAAAATGTTATGTTTCGTAATGTAGTTGTTCAGTTGAGGTGATTGCGCAATTAATACTATGGACACCTGTTCAAGTCCCCTTCCGTCCTACTTTCTTTCGAGGGTCACTTACGAACGTGATGCTTTTGTTCTACATGATGCTATACAACCATTGAAAGCATGCATGGAATAAAAGAGTACTATTTTCTAATAATAATAATAATAATAATATACAATGCATTTCTATAATTTCTAAATATGGACGAAGTACAATAATTTTAGTGAGCTAATTGCAATGAAAGGAGCTTTATGAAGGGAGAACACACGACCATATTTTTGGAGTATCACCACCATTATCACCACAGGTATTCTGCCATTATTGGCAGGTCACTTGCTGCAACTGAAAAGCTTCTATGCTCTACGGTATTACGCTAACTTCTTCGTCTTTACGTATGATTTCTCTATTTTGATAAAGTCTATTAATTGTAGTTTCCTTCGCCCTCTCCCTCTCTTCCCTATCACCGCACCCTCTAGCACGTCCCTCATGATACAGTCCCTTCTTAACCAATGTCTCAACCAGTTTCTCTTCCTCTTTTTAATAATATCTAAAATTGTTATTTTCTCTCCTACTACTTCTAACAACTTGTCATACGCTTTCCGCTCGACTCAGCTAATTCTTTCCATTCTCCTCCACACCCACATTTTAAAAGCTTCCAGTCGTTTTCCATCCTTTTTGCCTAATGTCCATGTTTCTGACCCGCACAATACTTCACACCTATGATTTTATGAGTCTTTTTCTCAACCCTTTATTCAAAGTTCCACAAAACAGTCTTCTCTTTCTCCTAAAGGCTTCTTTCACCATTCCTATCCTTGCTTTTATTTCACGTCTTGGTCTGAGACCTGGACCAAGGTACCTGTGACCAAAATTTGGTAACTTTCGGTCCACTCATGTGGTCCCCAGGTCGCACACAGCCAAACACACTAACAAACTCTATTTTGTTTATAGGCTATTAGATTCACACTTATCATCACTAATAATATTAACCAGGTATCGATAACTAGTCACCTGTTCTATTTTCTCCCCTTCTGTATTTGACATCAACTTCTTAGTTTCAATCACTATGGCTTTTGTCTTTCAAATTGGCAAGATGTATCACTTTTGAATAAATAAATAATGCAAGATTTTTTCTTCACCTCCTGCCGGAGATTTCAGAATTCTTATGACTTGCTTTATTATTATTTGTAACGTTACCGTAATATCCGATTTATGCCATAACTTGTAGACAGTCAAATAAAATAATTCCACACAGGTTTTATAATAAACTGTTTTCAGGAAAGAGCACTCGAGTCCTACTCAGGCCCGTATCCAGGGGGGTCTAGGGGGGCCGGGCCCCCCCTAAAATTTCGCTGGTTCCCCCAAAATTTTCACGGTAGGCTTGCAAATGCACTATAATATGGTGATGAACTATAAATGGTTGGATCGGGCCCCCTAACTTCAGCCGGGCCCCCCTACAGTTTGGAGCTGGTTACCGGTCTGGTCCTACAATACAGAAGCTGGAGCTGTCTCGTCTCATGAAAGTATCTTGAAATTGATGTTTCGTTTCAGAATGTGTTTCTCTTTCTATTGAGAGAGAGAGAGAGAGAGAGAGAGAGAGAGAGAGAGAGAGCTCTATCTAATCTCGAATCCGGTCATGAAAATTCTGTGCCTTCTCTTGGGTAACCCTAAACAGCAGTCACTTACTTCTGATGTGAATGGGTGTTCGTTCACTTCCAAGCTATGTAAAATTGACAGTGGATAACTTTATAAATGCCACTCTGTAAGAGCGGACTTTCTTGGGCTTCTCTCATTTTAGTTACAACAAATCCTTCATCTTTCACTTCATTTAGTATCAGTGCAAAAGGAAATGAAATCTTTCAGTTTAACGTCGCACGATTACGCCTGTGAGGTTAAGGGAGACGGATGATTAGGGCAATTAAATGAGATGATGGAAGAACTGGCAGAATGAGAATGTGGAAGGAAACTGAAGTACTCTAAGAAAACCCGCGGACACGATGTTTCCACCACAAACTTACTTGGCCGGGAATCGAACCGGACCCCTCGCACGAGATAAGCGCCTTATCACTGAACCACCGTGCTCCCAGTCATTTAACAATCTACGTGCAAACTTGACACAATAAGTTATAAACATTTCCATTTTATAATTCTGAGCACTGGCGCAAAGTCCGGAGAATGAGGAGAACATGTCCCTCCAATCTTGGAACTGGGTGGGACTGCCCCCAATAATCCGATTTGATGTTTTTTTTTTTGGGGGGGGGAGAAATGTGATGATTTATATTGACCGATTGCCACAAAGGAAAGTAAGATGAAATTGTCATCCCCCCCCAGAATAAGCCTCAAATCTGCTGACCTCCCAATGTTGAAGACAACTCTGCTCCTCAACAGCATTGTTTCCAACTTCGTAAATATTTTGAACATCCCTTAAAAAAATACGGGAGCGGTCTTATCCGTCTCCGTCCCCCCAGTGTTGAAGACAGATTTGCGACGCTGATTCTGAGGAAGAAGAAATGACGGAAGTATGTACTGAGAAAAAAAAAAGCATATACGGCAAGTGGCGTACACAAAGGGATAGAGGTCCGAGCTTTAACCCAGCATTCGACAAGATATGGATAAATAATCACTACAGTAATCATATTAAGGTAGCCCTATGTATAAAATAATCACGCCTCTACTGAAACGATATAAGCTACGGTACTTTAGCTTCCCTTTGGTGAAACTGAACGGCACTTCACACGACATCGTCCGCAACAAATTCAGATGGTGTGCGACTGAACCAGGAATCTTTCGCAATAGAAGTGATTGTTCTACCATTTCGGAATACTTCCCTAATAAAAATCTTATAAAAATTATCTCAAAAATACATTACCACCATCATCGTGACGAAAGTAAATTGCCTGATCCAATAAGAGAAATCAGAATAGAAAAAAAAAAAAACTCCATTCAATGTACCAAAACAAAAACAAGTATCGATTGATTGCAGTGTAGATTACGCTGAGCAGCCTCACACAAGAGACAGCTAATTGAATATATTGGCACATACATTCAGTCGTAATTGGAACATCCTCTTATTAAACAGCACATCGTCCAATACAATGCAGTCCCCACTATTAATTCGTTAGAGCATTCACACAGCTTCACATTCACTTGGCTCACGAACAATTCGGAAGGTCAATGCATTTTGTCGGACAGAGTTTTGGAGGGGGAAATGGCAAACACAATAAAATTTGTAAAACTCCTATCAACTCTACTTTCCAAACTAGGCATTGAAATAACATAATTCAATCATTCATTACCACAAATTTAATTTAATGCAGCCTCATCTCAATTATTATTTTTACAGTCTTTCAATCTGAAAATAACACAGCTGTTTCTAAACCGAAAAACGATGCATTACGTTCCCTTTTAATTCGAGACAGCCTCTTTTATTTTCTTCTGAGTCTTCTTTTCGAACGAAGGTTCTTCCCAATTAACCTCCCTCAAAAAAATCCAAGGTGTGCCCAGCGTGCCAGAAGATTAGCGAAAGGTGGGTAGTTCTTTCCTCTTGTGGTTGCAAAAGGTGTGTGGAAAATTGGAAAGAAACTGGACTGGAAGGTTAAATCGAAAATTAAAATGTATCATTGCTGTTAAGCATCAAAGACATTTCATTTGCATTACCAGCATTTCAGTTTTATAAGGTTTTCTCTATATACATATTTTAAAAGTATTATTATTATTATTATTATTATTATTATTATTTGTAGCATTTGTTAAGGGAAACAAAAGCTGATTCTACACAATTTCTAACCCAACCTAATTAAAGCTGTCATACACCACAGATTCCGAATATTAATTGCGTTTATTACTTATGGGTATTAGCCCTATATATGATTTTGCACTACATTTTACTTCGAAAGTTCAGTATATAGTTCAACATTTCTACTATAATAGAAAAGACTGAGCAAACACCGAGATTTCTATCAAACGACTAAGACTGTCCATGGCTAGTAAACATTTTGCGGAAGGAACACTTCAGACAAATATTCCATTCGAGACAGTGTGGCATTTGAACGGCCAATCACTCTGTTGAGGATGGGTGTGATATATAAACAAATCTGGTTGGAGAGGACTGCTTTATAAGCCTTCTTTGTGTTTAAGTTGTCAAAGAAGCCATCCAATACCCAATCATACGCCCCCTTCCCTTTGACGAACGAAAAATAGTCGTCCCTAAAGAGTTAAGGAGCATACTTAAATCTAGCTTTTCACTTATTTTACTTTCCAGGTAGCTACATTTATATATTCATGAGTTCTGATATTATAATTCAACAGAAGATGAGATTAACTATCACATGTAAATATATGATTTGAACAAATATTTTATGACTAGTTCTGATGGTCTCAGTTCTGAACCTCTTATAAACCGACCTTACATATACTATCTCGGTACTGGCCTTAGTGTGACTGAGGCAAATCTGGGCAAAGTTAATACACTGGCATTCGAATCCCAAATCTTGGGACTTAACTTTCAAATATCACAATTATATGAGATATGGCTTCTCTAATAAGTTCAAATTATCAAATTAACTTGGAATACTTACTGAATTTATTATGTTTAGTGATTAAGCATATACTAATTTAAAAAAATCATTATCAACAATTATTCTGTCGTCATTGGAACGACCGTTCTCTCACCTTATTTTCTATTACGCCCCTAATAGGGTTGCCCATTAAACGAGACGAGAAAGAGTTCTGTCAATAGAAATAGATACTTCCTGAAACAAGACATCATTTTGATACATCTTTTCGACACGAGATAGCCTCAACTCTTGTAGGTAACTCTATTCCTTGATCTGATAATTTATCCTCAAATTATATTCTATCCGACTCCTTTCTTTCCTTTTGCTTACTTTGCTCGTTCTCTATTCTATGTGAACAAGTCCTCATGAGGTTTTCTGCCGCAGCCAAATAATTTTAAAGTGATTAGTCTACATCAATAATTAACAGCATTATCAGTATAAAACGTACGATCTAACTTAGTTTTTGACTCTTAAAAGGCTTCACGTTGCTCCTTTCAACATCCTTTATTGCCAAGTTTTTCCATCCACCTTGATAAAGGCGATCACCAGTTCCATCCCGAGTTTTTAATTTTTTGAAAATACAAACCGCAAAAATGGAAATATTAAAATTTCTATTTTAATTTTCTGGTAAACACAAAATACTACTGAATACACGAATGAATATACCGAGTTCGTTTAAGCCTATAATTTTGAAATTGATTTGAAAATGTATTCTATGTCAACGGAGGTCGTATTTACATGACATATTATTTATCTAAATACTATAAATTTCGCATAGATATTAGAATTTTCTTAATTTTTAATTTCCGAACGAAACGTGGGCCTACAAATTGAAGGTACTGAATCATCCTAATATGCTAAAGTTTCAATGTTCGCCCATTGGGAATCAAACCAAGAACATCCATACTAACCACGAGATCAGAGGAGAGGGTTTGAGTCTAATGAATGCTCTTATCTACTATGTTCCTCATGAGTATAATCCCACATTGTGACAAACTTCTAAAGTCTTTCATAAGTATGCTGTTAAATATTTTACTTAAAGGGGAAAAAATAATAAAAGAAAGCACTGAAAATAACAAAAGAAACAGACATAACAATGCTTCGAGCTCTTTGTTGAACTTACCATGTAGTTTTCTCTCTACTAAAAACTATCTAAACTACAGGGGGAAAGTGAAAAAACTGATAACGATCAACATTTAGAATGACCTGTTCTCTCGTTTCCAAAAATAAATAAGGCTGTGTGTCAGAGAAAGTTCTTAACCGCAATGTTTTCTGAAGCTTTATATATATATATAACTTTCATTGTATGCATTAGCAAAATCAATACTTCTTCAGAATCATTTTCTAAAGTTACAACGAATCACAGGCAACAGCTGTTTTATTCTCGTTAAATTGACTTTCCAACTTGATACTTTGTTACATTTCATCGTAAAACAACGGTTACTTGACAGTATATTTGCCACCAATACGCTGTAAGTGTAAATCTTTGTAATGTTCACCTTCAAGTCTAAAATCAAGTATCCTCTGTGTTCACTGGGTGGAAAGACTCATGCTATGAATATGTACACTCATGTCCAAAATGACTGTCGCATATATATAACTGTCTTCTTGTAAGAATATAACTTGATAATAATTTTACAGGGTACTTTTAATACTGATATTACATGTAAATTCGGGAAATGTATATTTGCGGTAAATTTCATAGAAGAATTATAAATACGAAAATTAGAATGAGCAAAACAAATGTTGTTAAATGGACAAGAAAGTTTTATTTTCGTTTTATTGTTCTTATTTATTGCTCTTTGGACATGAAATTTGCCACATACATGTCTTTGCTTATTATACACATACTGACACTGTAAGAAATGCCTGGCGAATTCGTTATCAAATTATATTGCAACAACAACATATTTATAGATATGCGACAATAATTTTGGACATGAGTGTACATAACTTCGCCATCATGAGAATTAATCTACTGGCCTAGTAACTCCCGCTAGCCACGATAGGCTATGAGGTAGAAGACGGCTTTGAGCAGATAAATACGGATATGAATTTAAATGATCTTAAATTGACCGAATTTTACAAAATGATTATCAGTACAATTTAAACTGTTTCAGAATGACATAAATAAATTAATAAATACTGCCTTAAAACATTCATCATTAAATAATGTAGTTCATTAATGGAGTATAAAGAATTATGGGAATTTTCTATTCGGTAAAAGAAAAGGTTGACTTTTCAACAAAGCTTGTGGGGTTGCCCTTTAATGAAGCTAGCTTGAAGCTTTAAAAAACGTGGGAATGAGACATTCCAAGAAGTGGGACTTGGAATGTGTAACATGTAAAAGTAATTAAAAACGACTGATATTAATGTACAATCAATAGTTTGCGGGTCACTTAAATTACCCTCCCAATGTCATTTAAGTCCAAGTTCATTCCCATCTGTAAGTGAAAAATTAAAACTGACAGATTTTTGTGAATTCATAGTTTTCGGTGCGGGAAGTCATGTGAAATGACTTTTAGAAGATAGTTAGTACCCATTTCGAGATCGGTTTTTTATTCATATCAATTTGATTAAGGGTGCATTTTGTGGGGGTAAGGCATTTCAATGTTTATGACAAAAAGTAAAATATATTCTATATTTTTATCATTACATTTTTACTGAAATAAATATTCTAAGGGAAATGGGATTTAAATATTTCCCTTAAACCTATTCTCCCCGTGTGATGAAGGGGACATTTCAACTAGTAAATAAATACAAAATAAAATTCAAGAAATAAAGAAAATTGAATCATTCGATACATTTGATAGAACAGATACTGCAAATCGATGGGCGCATTCTAGTTAACGAATTGTTTATAGAGCTCGGCCATTCCATTCTTACGGACGGGACATTTTAGCTCACGATTGTAACAAAAAACAGAAATCTAAAAAAATATACAGGATTGTTTATATATCTTAACATTGATAGCTGGGCTCTTTTTACCTAACCTTATTTTTTAATAACAGAAATCGATTTTACCGTCTTTATGATGATCAGTAACTAAACTTACGGACGGGACATTTTTTGGACACATGTTGTTGTAGACGTCAACTTGAGCGTCATTTTCTGCGAATTGCAAAATTTTAGCAAGCTTATTTTTTTTTTTTCCTGTTGGGTTTAAACTATTTACTTACATATTGCCTCACATTTCATCTGAGAAAATTTATATTTCACTCAATACAAAAAGAGTCAGTAATCTTACGGACGGGACCAAGAATTATCTTACGGACGGAACAAAAAAATAATTGCTAAAAAGGGCTTCTTGGAACACCTTGAACAGAGTTATTACCCACAAAAGAACTAAAACTAAACATAATGTTTACAGATTCGAGAGAGAGAAAGGAATTATGCATTTGCACTCTTTTAAAAATTAACACAACTACATGTAACAAGTACATAGCATATTGCTCTTTTAAATTTGCAATATTAGTAGAAAACTACAAATATTTCGTCTGGCCTACGATATTAAGACAAGGAGATTGGATCAGACTTGTAACTTCACAGATTTTTTCACTTGAATGTAAACAGCTGAATTCACATTTTAAAATATTTAGCAAACTCGGAATCACGTACAAAAATTCAATAACATCATTCTTCTCAACACCACCTTAAGTGACAACAATTGTTTGTGTGTGTGTTTAATTTCTTCGAACACTTTAACCAATTTGGCTACTTTTAATGTCACTCTGCTTAACTCATTGGGAGTTATTACAATATTATCCGGAATCCGAGTAAATATCACTGAATTTCACTCGCGCTCCTTTCGGACGGTCTTTAATGTCTTCATTTGGATCTAAATCTGAAGATTCTAGCTCAGCGTGCTTCCACACTTCGTAACAACTTGTCTCAGATTGAACAGTTCTTCCGGTTTCAATCTGACGCTCATCAACAGGGCGAAAATAATGTCTAGACTGAACTTGCGAGATAGAACAAACGCGGGTCTACCTTTTCTCGAGAGTATCTGTGTGTTCACTCACAATTTCTTCACCAACGAAGAATAACTGAATTCCGTCGGGCTTACAAAGCTCCCAGCATTTGAAAAATTCCCTTGCTGTCGAGACTTAAACCTTTCCCACACCATTCTCTTGAGTGTGCGTCCTACACCGTCCACGGCTCCTTTCTCGTGAGAAGTTGCAAAAAAGTCCCAGTCACCCCAAAGTCATTTTTTATCATACACATATTTGCCAGGGTAAATTTATTTTGAACTCCTTAGCACAGCCATCTAAGAAAACATTCACATGCTCAATTTTGTGTTTTGCCTTTAAGTCAGTAATTAAAGTTTTCAAGACCCTCACACAGGAGTTGCCGTGGCTCGTATTGTCACTAATAATCGCATAACACTGCTTTGAATTCTTCATCCAGGCCACACCAGGAAAAATAGTGACTTGAGTTTGGTTCCAGTGTGCACTCTGTATTTTGTCTTGTGCCACACAGGAATAATTTTCTGCAAAATCTACTTGCAGAACAACTTCACCACACTTCAAGTTCTCTTTTTTCATTTGAAAGTAAGATTCTTGGGTCATGTTAACAAAGCAGTGAGTCTTAAATTTTAACAAGCTTTCTCGTATCACATTTACTGCATCTGGAACAGTTCCATGGACAGTACAGCGAGTTGGGTGTCCGTTCACATCAACCCACTGCTTCCAAGAAATTCTTCACTTAAATCACAATCACTACCAATGAAAGCTAAAAGATCTGTTGTACAAAGCTGGCGGTTTCCAGTCATGCAAATTTCGTTGCACATCACAGCAAAGGCCTTTAAGAAGATCTTTGGCGGTTTTAGGAAAACCATGTATTGCCTTGGCCAGTTCACTCACAATGAAATTGAAGTTCGCTTGAAGCTTACAGACACAAACATTATGTGGCATATTAGAACTAAGCATAATGTGTGTTGATCTCAATTCGTAGAACTTACTTTTCTTTACTTTAATTTCAGGATACTCTGTACGAAACAAAGCAAATGTTTCTTTAGCTGTCATTAAAAGGTGTCTCTTTTGTTTTTTAATTTTTCCATTATCAGTTTCAACGCTCTTGAAATCGAGTTTTCCAGGAGTTTGCCTACTTATGTCGTCACGGCTGCAGAAATCTTGAACCTTTTGTATAGTTTCATTGCTGAGGATTGTGCCCCCCTTTCAGTGATGACAACAAATAATAACTGTATCGAGTACTTCTTACGGACGGGACACATTTTCTTAATTCGTTTATTTGTTAAATATGAATCACTGGTTGATCACATTTTGAAATTAAACTGAAATTACATTTCTTCCTTTACATGTGTGTTTTCAGAACGTTATTATTATTCTACAGAACATAAAAAGAACTTCTTTACATTTTATCTTACGGACGGGACATCCGAAACACTTTTAAGTGCTGAGCTATTTCTAGGAGAATCAGAAGTGATAATCCACTGCCGAACACTACATCATACACACAATAGACAATGACTTTTTCCCTCCAAGTGTTGCTTTCTCAAGGCCAGTCACATGGATAAATAAGTGTTGCCAACAAACTGCCTGAAATATTTCCTTGCAATCCACAGGCAGTTCAGTAAATTCAAACTGCCAAAATTGGACAAAATAAATTTTAATTGCGTTATTTTTTTTTCCCACTCAATGATACACATACTTCGCTAACCTAAGGCATATTTTCAGTTAAATACCAGCAACATGAAAATTTCACTACAAGGTTTACTTTTGCATGGAATGGCCGAGCTGTTACATTAGCGTAATTAGATTTTTTTTTTTAACTGAAAGGTTTACTATACTGAAAGGTTTTAACTGATAGTGTTAGTGATAACTGTTCTAAAAATGTAGTAGATTTAGAGAAACAAAACTATCATTGAAAACTTATGAATAAACAAAAATCTCATTATAACTATACATATGCATATAAGTTTACTGAAGCCGCTTAAATTCGAGAGAGAAAACGTTTAGAAAGCTATCCTAAAATTTCTCATTTCAAAATTTTTGACAATATTACAGTAAAGAGAGAAGGAATTTTGTGAATCATATGTATGTTGTATGTATGAAGGAATTATGTTTGTTGGGTACAATAATAATAGTCTGTAAATAATGATGTTAAATTAACATCATACTCAAAATCGCCGTTTATAGCTTTTAATTCAGTAAACTGAAGTCTCTGAAGCTTAGAATAAAATGTTTCCTGAACAGGGAACGACACATAAAAAAGATTAGATTTTGTGCAAAAAGGAAGTTTTGTGTCTATTCCTTAGTTCACTGTATTTTTCCCTTGCCTGTCAGATTGTATTTAAGCAACCAGACATGTAAAACTTGTATCAAGATGTATAGCTTCCATGAACTTAACATAGTTAGGCAACCAAAACGACATTTGGGACCTGGTGGTTGCATAACGTATATTAGTTGAAAAAAAATCAACACAAGTTTGAGAACAATCAAGACAAACCACCCCGATGTGAACATAAACGCGCTTTGTTAATTGTATAATCACTACAGGGAAACGATAGTGGTATTTGAACAAGAAAGTCGTAGAAAGTCAAAAAAAGTAAAATAAAACATCCCAAAAAAGCCGGTTCCAAATTCTGAAGGGCCTCTGACATTACAGTTTTCCTGTGGTTTTGATATTTTTCTAAGTTCAGCTTCTTTCACGTTTTGTTTGTAACTTTTTTTAAAAAAAAGTTTGTCTCATGATTATCCTTCGAGGTTAGGGGAGACTGTGAACGATGGTAACGAACGAAAATGGCGGAATGAAGAACATAGACGGGAACGGGAGAATCCCAATAAAACCCATAGGATTGAACCAGGGACCCTCTACGCACCAAGATTAAGCGCTCTACTACTAAACCATCCCGGCTAATGTATTGTCACGTTATAACTACAAAATTAACATTCAACATATTCAATCTGACTTGCTTGTCTTAACAAAGGAAATATGCCGCGTATTTATTTTAATTTTTGTAGTAAAAATGTATTCTCGCTGATTCAATGCCAAATTGAACGAACTGCACGGGCATATCTCTATATCACTAGTTTCAATTTAAGCACTGTGTATAGACGAAGAAAAGGCTGTCTTTTAAGCTTCATCTAGTTATATTAAATCGAATATAATCGTAATTTCCACACCTGAGATAAGAATTACAGAACCTGTAACTTGTGAACTAAGCCCTAATACTTCAACTCATAATTTCCACTTTTAATTTTAACATTATTATTTTACGCATCCTCTGTCCTTTATGATATACGAAGAGTAACGTCATTATTTAAACGTTTATGGACTATTCTAATTCTGGTTAATGAGACATAATAAACGACATAGGTGACTTATTTAAAATTCTGATGTCTCGTTGCAGGAAAGTAAAATGCCATAATGCTCACGGAATGCTATTTAAGAATCCAAATAAACAATATATATATATAACTAGCTACGCAAGTGCGTGTCTTTTTACGACTTACAGCACGTGAATATATTGAAAACTAACCATTCTAGCGGACGATGGTACACTGTAAGAATAATTCATAAAATTAAATAAATAAAAAAAAAAAAAAAATGGTTTAAAACTTGTCATTTCCTTTCACAGACTATTTAGCGATCTGCCATATAAAGGCAAAACTGAGCGCTTTAAAGGAGTTAAACAGTTCTTTCCCTACACTTATTATATTATTATTATTATTAATTATTATTATTTAAATACTACAGATATCAAAGACTATTTCTCTGTTTAATTTTCTATTAGGTACAAAAGACTACACGGTAAACTAATCAACTTTTAGAGATGGTCTTCGTTCTAGGGAGATGAAAGAAAATACGGTTTTTTCGTTCCTTAAAAGAATTCTTTCTCGTCTCGTTATGTAAATTTAAAAATGAAATATTTCAGTTTAACGTCTCACGATTATGCCCTTTTGGCTAAGAAAAACGGATGATTAAGAGGCCCTATCACAGCGAAATTAAAATACCACTAATTTTACAGCAACTATGTGATATCTTGAAATAAATAGAAGATAATCGAAATATGGAACAAGATCGCCCTAGACAATATTATTTTACATGAGATACCGTTATCACAACTCACTTATCTGCTTTCGATTTCCAGCCATTTTGAAAATCGGCATTTATTTTCGCGTTTCTAAATGGCTGCAAACAAAAAGCTACCAGGTGACTCGTGATAACGGTACCTCATGCAAAATAATATTGTCTAGGGCAATCTTGTTCCACATTTCGATTATCTTTTATCTATTTCAAGATATCACATAATTACTGTAACATTAGCGGTATTTTAATTTCGCAGTGATTAGGCCTCTTAAGACAAGTGAATGATGATGGAAAAATTAGTAGAATGATAATATGGAAGGGAACGAGAGTACATCGAGAAAACAGACAGACACGATGTTATCCACCACAAATTTCTTGGTCGGAGATCAAACTAGGGGCCTCACACATGGCTTTACCACTGAGCCACTGTCATTCACTCAAATTTAATTATCAGAATCCTTCCGGGTCATGTGGTGTCCATAAAAAGGTATGAAGTAATAATATTTAAACCTTATTTAATATTATGAGTCTTCATCCCGGCGAAATTAAAATACCGCTAATTTTACAGTAATTATGTGATATCTTCAAATAGATAAAAGATAATTGCAATATGGAACAAGAGCGCTCTAGACAATATTATTTTGCGTGAGGTACCGTTATCACAAGTCACCTAGCGGCTTTCCGTTTTCAGCTGTTTAGAAACGCGAAAATAAATGCCGATTTTCAAAATGGCTCGAAATCGAAAACAGATAAGTGAGTCGTGATAACGATTTCTCATGTAAAATAATATTGTCTAGGGCGCTCTTGTTCCACATTTCGATTATCTTTTATCTATTTGAAGATATCACATAATCACTGTAAAATTAGCGGGATTTTAATTTCGCCGTGATGAAAACTCTTAAGAGTATATTCTGTAATGACTTGATGTCTTTAAACGTTGACAAATACTGTTCATTCTATTCATACAATCACTTCATCAACTTTATTTATTTATTTATTTTACTATGAATCCCTTTAATATGAGCTCTAAGACTTGGGCGAACTAGTGCTGCCCATGCGACTCGTAAAATTTCTCGGATGTCTCGATTCTAGTCTGGAAAACGAGACGAGAATTGTCACATTTCTCGTTTCGTCTCGTCTCAAAATTAAATATGTAATATTTGTCTCTACTCACATTTAGATACGTAGTTTTAGTCTCGCCTCATTTTCGAGACAACATGGAAAATATACTGCCTCGTGAATAACATTACTCAGTTCATTATTAACAAGTCATAACTAATTTGAAAATACTCTTTGACAACGGGAAAAATGAAATGAAACCTTTAAATTCGACCTCCCACAATTATACTGCGTAAACTAAGTAACACAGATCATCAATGAAAGTGCGTTATTATTATTATTATTATTATTATTATTATTAAAGAATTGTTGGAACAATAATGTGGGAGGAAACAAAAGGTTCAAGAAAACCCCCGGACACTATCCCCCTACCATAAATTCAAATGACCTGGGACTGAAAATAAAATGAAATCTTTCAATTTTACGTCCCATGGTTATGCAGGCTGAGCTAAAGTAGACTGTGATGAGAATGAATGCAATGGGGGAATACGTAATATGGGAGGAAACGGGAGAACTCCGAGGAAATCCACGAACACGGTTTGTCAATCACAAAACCCACTTGCCGAACCAGCGACCCCACGCACCAGAGGTGAACGCTCCAGCACTGAGTCACCGTGCCGCCGACCTGGGACTGAACCAGAGACCCCTTTGCATTAGAAGTGAGCTCGCTACAACAGAGTTACTGTGGCCTATTCCTTAACACTGAGCGACTATGGTAGTTCACCAATCTCTCAATCAGAAATTCACGTAGTTAGAACCACTTCAATTCGACAAAGGAAGTTCTGTTTGTTTATTAGGTACTCTACAAGTACATGTAGGTCTGTCTTCTTTAAACTGTCACATGCACGCTTACATTATGTAATAAGATCAACACAATGCAAAATAGGCCGAAACCATTTCAGATTAAATTTCTGGTCTATTAAGACTTTCCCCACTTATATTTATCTGTACTATTATATAGAAGAGTAAAAGTGATTCATTTATCAATGTCCAAGTGATACTACTATAGACAGAAATGTAAAATTATGACAGAAAACTTCTTTTGTCACGAAAACAAGAGGAAATTATTTTTTTAAAATGCATATTCTAACAGGACAGGGGGTAGTGGTTTTTTTTTCTCTCTCTCTCTCATTTCTATAGGTCATACGCGAATTTACGAATTTAGAGAGAAAAAATTGGCTATAAACTCTTCATTAAAAATAACTGAACATGTATTGCAGTTTTTGAAAATTCATCTTCTGAAGGTGAAAAGTTCTAAATTACTCTAATATTCAAATTTCCGGCATTTTACTTACTAAAGCTTATTTTTCAGCACGAAGAACGGGCACTTCTGATATTTCAACCTAATTACTGAAACTAATGTAGCAACTTTATCATTTCGATTTTAAGTGTCTTTTAAGACTTTAACATCATGTTTATATGTTTATTTAATACAACAGCGGCTTCCAAGCGAAAAAGAAAAAAACGTTGAGATGCTCTCTGAAGATGCTTTAGTCTCAACAAGGACAGTATTGCCTGAAAATATGCATTTGCGTTAAAAAATTTCATTAACTAAAAAAATCAATTACTGTTGTTTGTTAAATGTACCTCATCAGCTACAGAAAACGTGAAACTAGAATTTAAGGTTGAATCCGAATCACCGTAGTTTGTTCACATTATAATATTCTCCCTACTGGGAATCGGACTCGGGACTCTAGCTACAGATCAGCGAGCAGAGCACCAATAATTGCTGTAACTAATTAAAGACGTAATTTGTTCCACTCTTTATCAACGACAAAAACTCGTACTGTGTGTATTGGCCTAATCATAAACTAAGTGGTATTACTAATGAAACAACATTACAAGATACAATCAATAAATAAGTAATCAAATAAATAAAATAAATAATCAAGTAAATAAATTTGATGATATCAGACAAAAGCATCACTGAAATGTTGTAATGTCATGAAACATTCAAACACCATTCACGTATTCAACTATTCATCATCAGATGGTTATCGTGTCTAACCGCATTCTTATTTTCTTCATTTCACTAGAGCACTATCTGTTCGATTGTATTCTTATCTAAACGACTCCGAAGCATCCTCTCCCTCAGAATGAAAAAGGAAATTGGAAGCCTCAGCCCTTGACCTCTGAAGGAGCTGTTGTTATTGACAAAGGAACTATATAATCAATGTCACTATCTCTACTTGCCATGTTTTCACGCCTTCTTTCCGGTGAATTAGCAGATATAGGCCTACCTAATACAATGAATGGAATGTCACAGAACAGTAAACATTCACTAATAACGTAATACACGGTTATATACGAGTACTCCGCATACAAATATGTTTATATACAAGATTAGCAAACGACTGGCTATTATAACATTCCAAACCTTCAGTTCATCGGGAGAGGAAAAGGCATAATAAGAAATGATGAACATCTCTGCATTTGTCAGATGAATAAGACAAACAGCAACCCAATAACATGTGCTCTAATCCGAGTAATGAAACCAGAACCTATGAATTATGGCAATATAATACACCATACTATCATTTTGTCAATATATAAGCCATACTTTGCACACACACACACACAAACAAAAAGATAGTAAAACACTAACGTCTGAACTGGATATTCTCTAACTAGAATAGAACAGAAACAAATACAATCACAATAAAGCTGAAAACTTCCACTGTAACGTAACGAAGTTCCTTTATTATTATTATTATTATTATTATTATTATTACTTTCAAAGGGGTGAAAAACATTTGCAACAATACCTACAATACGGGCATATGTACCTCTTCGTGACTGATTGAATGACGAGTGTACGTTCTGTGCGCATACCTAGGGTTCAGTCCCCATGGGGATACAATGCTTCGGATAAAAACCCGGGTAGTGTTCGCTCGATCAATCCATTCGTCAATCAAAACGTTCATACATCTTTCACAGTGAGAAGAATGTTTATCTGAACATGACCATGCAACCATATACATAACACAATACTACGTGACAAAATTCAGAGTGAGAGTTATCAAAACCAGCTGCAAGAATTCACTGCAGGAATTAACGAAATTAAATGAGTGTTTAGTGTTATGTCCTACGGTTTTGTCTATTAGACTAAAGAAGATGGATGAGTAATGATGGTGAGTGATAATGAAATCTGGTAAAATGATAATGTACGAGGAAACGGGAGAACCCGAGAAAACCCCACGAACACGATGTCGTCCACCACAGGAATTGACGAGTATGGGCATATATTAATGCTATGAAACACTACCACACTATTAAAAGAAGCGTGTATAATCTTTATAAAATAAAAACAAATAATGCATATCCGATATTCCCCTGTTACGAATGCTGACGAGACGGTTGACGAGTATGGGCATATATTAATGCTATGAAACACTACCACACTATTAAAAGAAGCGTGTATAATCTTTATAAAATAAAAACAAATAATGCATATCCGATATTCCCCTGTTACGAATGCTGTATCTGGATAAAGCCTTTGACACTGAAGTGATAAAACATCACTCATGTTGGAATCTCTATCTGTGACCTTCACACATGCATTGTAATCAATCTACTTAATCTTAGTTAAAAGTCCAATCGTAAAGATGCAAGCAGAGGTGATGTACAGCATTGGAATGAATGGGGGAGGGAGCAGAGAACGAACTTGTTACAGCAATAAGATGTCAACAATCAATAAACCCAACCGAAGCGTAAGAGAGACTCACATGCAGGAAATAAAGACAATTGCACTTACTGGCTGGGAGACATCTCCGTTTTGTTGTTGTTGCTCGAACAACCGTTGCCTGTGCGCCAACCGATCAAGGCTAGCAAGACGATACGTAGACCCGGATCCGTACGAGGCGGGGCTGGAGCCGGCTGTGTAACTGAACCCAGTATACTTGGGTAGGGTTGGAGGCGGGCCTGTACTGTTCTGCTGGGCTCTTTTATTCAAATCGTCCCATCGAGTTTTATCGGCGGCAGGCCTTGGTTGACTGGAATAATTCGAACGCAATAAACTCGAGCTACTTGTATACATATAGGAACCGGGTCCTGGTTGTGTGGTAGCAGAGGCTGTTGTAGTTGCCGGTTGTTGCTGTTGAATCCCACTCATTGTCGCCTCCTGCTTCACTACATGTCACTACCGCACCACGCCTCGGCCTCACGAACTAATCCCCGCCGACAAACAGAGAATACAACGGCCGCTAGAGCGAGCCACCGGACACGTCGACAGTGGCTCCTTCTGGGGACATTGATCCAACTTAGCATTTGGAGGAAAGATTCGAAATTAATTGTAACACGGAGCATAAAAAGCAGTACAGGATTATTTTTGTTGATAAATATAGGAAATTATTCAAATAATAATATAAAAATAAATTGGCTACATCCTTTACGGTTATTAGTTACATCCTTTTTAGACAAAGGAAACTGATAAAAAAAAATAACGAAAATGGTGCAATGTAAACTAAAAGAATCTCGGAAGATACGCCACGAACCGAATGGTCGAGAATCGAACACACAACCATTCGCGTCAGGGGTGAACATTATTCAACTGTGACCTATATAATAATAATAATAATAATAATAATAATAATAATAATAATAATAATAATAATAATAATAATAATAATAATAAGAAGAAGAAGAAGAAGAAGAAGAAGAAGAAGAAGAATTACTTATGAAATGAGTTATTATACGGAAATAGTGGTTGGCGGTGACTTGATATTTTACAAGCTGCTACATATTGTGAGAGGTTTTATAATCTTATAAAGTTATGTTTTTCTTCCTGAATTCTTTCAGAGAAAAGAAAATAGCTTGGTCTGTGAAAAGGAAAGTAACATGTGTTTTGTAATTTTCATAACGGATAAACCGGACTTTCACCTAAGAGGTAACACTTCTGTCAACCCTCAAAGCTCCTTAATTTAGTTCTCTTGCGAGCTATTGGTTCGAGCATCAGAAGACTATTCATTTCTTTTAAATATATAAAGCTCTTTTTTCTCATCCTTTCCCACTAATACAATTAAAATTTATGATTTGAGATATAGGAAGAAACCTAACAAGATCCAAGCAACTATAAAAACTCCAAACAACTATGATAATAGAAACTAAAACATTTATGGATATTTCTCAATTTCTATTTGCTTCATTCCGCATCAATTTTCAGTCATCCCACTTTAGCAACATTTATTTTACATATAACGGACAAGTTATACCTGAAATCAGTGCAAGAACAGATGCACATCTCTCTCTTCCTACATATCAGCCTTTCGTTCCTGCAAACTTTCTATTCTTCCGTCTCCATTTTTCTATATTGAACTACTACTTTCAAAAATTACCTTTGCTGTGGGTCTACCTTCTACACTAACGTAAGAGTCTGAGAGTTTTATATCAAAGAATTAGCCTTTTGCTAAATGGGGGTTCCGCCCCCACAACCCTTGTTTGCTTCTCCTACGGTCTCGCTTCTCCTATGTAGCCCTTGCATCAAGAGTGAATTTCGTGTACTCGCTCTTAACATTTTCTGAATTTGGTCCACCCGGGGGCTTCGCCCCTTACCCCCGCCTTTACTCGGCCTACGACCTCGCACCTCTTAAACCCACAATTCTTTTAAATTTCAAGTTTCTTTTCCTATTTCAATTATCTAAAAGATAAGATTTTGAATTCCCCTCCCAGAAAAAAGTGCCCATTTAAATAACATAGGCATTTCTTCATCCCCCTTTACTGTAGACCCCTTAAAAACTAAAAGTATTCACTTTTGGCAATTTCCCTGTGGGTTAGTCCCAAAAGGCTACAATCATGCCAAATTTCACCATTTCTAATCCTGCCGGAAGTACTTAAACATTTTTAGGTGTAGAAGATGTCCCATATAAATAATATGGGAAAGATTTGAGTTCCCAATAAAACTACTCTATAGTTGGATTTTTATTTTTGATGATGTACTTATGTAACGCTAACAAAAACATACAAGCATGCCGAGTTTCAAGTTTTTATTTCAATCCCATGTATCTAAAATATGGGATTATAGGTTTAAAAAAAGTCAATTTATAAATAACATGGGGAATTTTTTCATCGTCCCTTTAGGCCCTCTAAAAATTAAAAATATTCACTTTGGCAAGTTTTTGGGCTGTTAGTCCTGGAAAGCTACAATCATGTCAAATTTAATCATGGTAGCCCTACAGGTAGTACCCAATAATTTTGGGTTGTAAAAGATGCCCCATGTAAATAACATGGGGAAGATTTTTCAGTTCCCCGTAAAACCAGTCTAAAGTTGGAAACTTTTATTTTTAGTGATGTAATTAGGTCCTAACAAAAACGTACAAGCATACCCAATTTCAAGTTTATATGGCAATTTCAAGTACCAAAACATGACACTATAGGTAAGAAAGAAAGGCCCATTTAAATAACATGGGGAAAGTCTTCATCCCCCCTTTAGACTCCCTAAAACGTAAAAATATTCACTTTTTGGCAATTTTCCTGTACAATCATGCTAAATTTCAACTTTCTACGTCAACCGGAAGTACCCGTTTATTTTATGTAGTTTTATATATAGTTATGATATTAATTGACGTATATCTGTAAATATCTGGGTAATGCAGGATCAGTTGTTAATTATACAGTAAAAACATTCCTTAACAGACACTTCTCAATAGTGTACATTCCGTAATACGGACAACCTACTTTGTCCGACAAAAAGTATTTATTATTATGGGAGAGAACCCTCCTTCGCTTGTACGATACAGACGCACGTATTTTTTATTTATTTATTTGCCTCCAACGTTTTAATAACCTCTACACAACAGACAAGAATTATTTTCAGCTAATATTTATTTAGCACAGAAAATACTTTCTACAATTTGAACAGAAATCTTCAATTGATCGTTACAACTAATCCAATAGTTACAAATTCCGATCAGAAACTACCGTCCGCAAGATTATATGGCAGACAACTATCGCTGATATTTTTCCCAAGAATTTTATACCGCCCTGGTCGATTAGTTCTTCCACATTTTCAATAATTAATAAAGGTATCATATTTTTATTGGTTACTTTTATTCTAATACATTCAGTAAGTGAATTAAAATACAGTATAGATGTATGATTTGTACTTGAGAAGTAAATGATCACACAAAAAATGGAAGAACATCAATACAAACACATTCCTCACGAATACTTTTGTTTCTTTACAGGGGAGTTTCCGCTCTCATTCCACCAATAATTCGAGCACCGCGTACAGTACTTCGATATTAACCTATATTTGCATTAATAACTAAGGTATTCATTGTATACAACTCATAATTACCACATAAGCTGTGCGTAATCTAAATTTGAGTAAACTCTCTGTGATGGTTGCCTCTTTGCGGACAAATAATCATGTCCCATCGATGTTCATTGTCGAGGGGTTTCACTGTATATAGTACGATAACCATAATCTCAATCACAGCTTTCTCCCCAGCTCCTTATTTCGCGCCTTTTTATATACTCAAATATTATATATATGTGAAAGAACTGATTAACCTAACCATGTTCTACTGATCTCGCCTAGCTTTACTAGGCAAATGGGTTAGGGCCTGGCTTCAGACGGAATTCTCACATTTTTCAAAAATTTTCTACACTAATTTTTCCAGCTTCCCGAAGGAACAACGAGGAATTATACCTCGCTTAGGAATTATACCACAGTTGCTTAACGTAAATGAACCTGAAAAATGTTTATGAAGAAGACTAATGTGTGGATTCAGAAAATGCCAGTATACTATGAAGGTTTATGTAGTTTTGCAATAATGGTAAATTTACACGATCATATCCTTGACAATATGCAACCAACCAATCCACTTTGTTTTACAGTATTGCATAACAGCTCGGCAGCGAACTATTTTGCTTCTACCGATATTCGCTTTTCGTTCTATTTACGCTGAGCTGGCTCTCAAGTTCCACCGAATGGTTTGTTGAAATCCTATACAAGTGCCAAGAGTGTATAAGGAGTTCGTGATTACACCGAATATTTTTTTTCTTAAGTAGAGAGTTTTAATAAAAGATTTTAAGTCAAGAAATGCGTTTGTTTTACTCCTTTTCCCATTATAAGAAAAAAAAGTCAAGTAGAAATTAAATATTTACAAGAATTGATGAAAATTTATTGCTCTATAGAGAATGCAACGATGATGTGGTACGTTCCCTAGTTTCAACTAATGGTTCATAGAGCTGCTATTAACGTTATTTTGATGTAAAAAGATAACGGTATTCGTAATACTGCACACGTATTAAAAAGTAATGGTTAAATTTTGTTCCAAGCAATATTCGTTTACAATTAAATGTAAAGTACATGTTTTAGAAGAAAAGTAACACTCTATGTAGGAGCATCTAGGTTGAACTGTATTTATATGGCATTTATAGAGCTCTTTAAAATTCGAGAAGGCAGTTACCTTTACGCTTACTCACAAAGTTACCATTTTAAACCTACAGATACGATATTATAGAAAAAGAGTTTTGTAAATAAAGAACTTGTCCTGTCGTGCTAGGCTTACAATGACACTCAACACAACGGTTCATTTCTTTCATTTTGCAAACATAATTCGCACTAAGCTTCTTAAAACAGAATATTTGGAGTTCGTAGAAGTGTTCTTTGAACCGACAATGTGATGCAAATACATCACGAGATCACAATAATAATAAAAATGGTTGTAATTGTTTTATGTCAATTTTTTTTGTTCAAGTGCCTCCAAGTCTGAACTTTTATTGGCAACCAAAACAGCACCAATGAGAAGTTGGGTTGCATACTTAAAGCATGCGAGCAAACTAGGTAATATCAGTTTGATACCTAATTAAGAGAGTTGAGTTGATTTTGAGCTGTCAGACCTGGATGACTCTCTTGGATTAGAGCTTACATCTACTGTATGCTACACACAGGGTGCACCCATGAGGGGGGTCACCGGGTCCGAACACCCCCAAACGAATTCCTAATTGAACATAGGTACATTTTGCACATTTCCCCAATAACACTAAACTTGTTTAACACAGAAATGATTGATGTAGAACGGAAATTTGATCTTACACTTCATCTGTACTCTCTCTCTTATAAAAACAATCTAGTTCTTTTATTTTTTCTGAAAATATGGACCGAAGTATTTTACAATTACTTCCAGTCTTTTCAGGTGCATAATAATACCCGTTCAATACTACATAGACGTAACGGCTTATAGTATTGGATACCCCCAAAACCCAGGAACCCTCCCCCAAAATATCTGCGTGCCCCTAATTGTACAAAAAAGCCAAGACCGTAAGTACATAATTAAGTATCTAAAGAAAAGAAGAGAAAAAGAAAATTTCCGTTTTCTTTAAAAAAAAAATACCTTTTCATAGGTATACCGTTTAAATCTCAATATGCAATAATCAAATATCTGAATGTAGATTATATGTAGATTATAGCACAGAACTTAATACATAAATTTCTTTCTTCAAGATTGTTAAGAACTTCATGAGACACCATCGATACACTATTACAATAAAGGAATGGTTAAAGAAAGAAAAGACTGGTTGGGTATAGGTAAACGAGTAGTGTTCTAACGTCGCAATCAAGAGGTCCCGGATATGAGTCATGTGGATTGAGCTTCGTCCCATTTTTCTACAGTTCCACCAATCGAATTCTGTGTTAGAGATTACTGTTTTAATATATAGTCTCTGAGCGACTTACTTTCCGTCATTGCTGTTTCCATAGCAGAAAAACTTCAGTTATGTTTAGAACATTGTTATAAAGAAGAAGAAGAAAGAACACATTCAAGTAAGAATTCTCTATTAACATCCATCCCTCTTTCCTCAGACAAACTCAATTACTAAATCTTCTAGAAGGAAGACAAATCCACGTGCACAAGCTATTAAAAGATTCCAGAAAAACTAGTTTAATCAAAACACACATAAAATACATGAATAATAACTTTTTGCATGTAGAAAACAGACACACTCAACGTCACATTATGGAAATTTAAATTAAAAAAAAACTATATGTAAATACGGCTTCCGCTCATCCGGTTTAACACGGAAGAGATTTTCACAGTTCCAGGCTGTTGATTCGCTTCATGAATATGGAAAAAATTGTGTCGTGTGCTATATTCACAATACTTGGACAAGGTGGGATCATAAATTTAATAAAATGGACCTTAGCTCTTTTATGCAAAAGAGAAATGTTTTATGAATTAACGCTTCGAAGAAATATTTTAAAAATCATCCTTGTTAGTACTATGACAAACTTATTCTTTTTACCAAAGAATAAAGTCATCGATCTTAGCTTCATCATACTCTTTTCTATAATGTTGTCTTCTTTCAGGGATTTAAGGTACTATTTCTCTTATAACGCAGCAGCATTACATTCTAGTCTGACTGGATGGTCTGTAACAATACAAAAGTCGAAATTAAGTAAAGGATTTAGCAGCAGAGTATTTGAGAACGAATTTTCATGTGCTGATATTTCGACCAAGATCTTGCTCCATCTTCACTTTTACTTTCAAGATTTTGCTGGATTTATAGGTTTCAGTGTCTCTACATGCAAATAATAATAATAATAATAATAATAATAATAATAATAATAATAATAATAATAATAATAAATAATGAGATGTCTGTTTCTATGTACTGTATGTATACTCGTCTAGAGTACCGTTCAACGGTCCAAATTTTAAACGTAAGTTGTACATATATAATTCTCCTAGAGGATCGAACTGATCCTCAAAATATGGATATTTACAGAAGGGAATTTTCCCAAAACGGGTCTAACAACTTTGTTTTCTATACTATAAACCAAGTGTTTTTTTTTTTTTTTTTTTTTTTTTTTATTGAGGGGATATTCAAAAGGGTAGCTTTGTATTGGAGTTCATGAGTTTTTCTCAAAAACAAGACAGGCAATTTTGTTCACGAAAAGAAATAGAGAATTTTTACGTCCCACGATAATGCTCTTTCGACTTTAGACTCTTTAGACTTAGACTAATGAAAGTGAATGTGTATGAAATGACTGGAGAACCCGAGAAAATCCATGGATACAAAGTCCACCACAAGTTTGCGTGTCCAAACCAGAAAACGTCGCACCAGAGGTGAGTGCTCCATCGTTGAGCCACTGTGCATCCTTAGCAAAATTTACTAGATTATCGAACGTTATTCTTTTCAGTACCACAGTAGACTAGGCAAACCAGGCAAAATGACTAGGGCCACAAAATTAAAAAGGAATGAAAAAAACAATCGGAACAATTAAACCGATATCTGTTAAAACTCCAGTCAGTATTTTAAAGATTTTCACTTTTTCTGCTTTCTGAGTCTGTATAGAAACGACTATTATTTCGAGTTGAAACCACGCCGGTAGCCAACCCAAAAATGAAAGAAAGGGGCTGAAGTTAGGGGAGAGGGCGATCCAATCTTATTATAGTTTATCACCATATTATAGTTCATTTGCAAGCCTACCGTGAAAATTTTAGGGGGGACAGCAAAAATTTAGGGGGGCGGCATCCTTGACCCCCTGGATACAGAGTCGTTAAAAGCAGTAACAAGAATTTTAGGAACGATCAAAAAAAAAAAAAAAAAAAAAAGATTGCGATCTTGGGCAAGAATTAGTTTTTGGATCAAGGGTCGCAAAATTTTTGAACGGTTCCTAAGTTGAGTTTTCGTATTTTCACCGGAATAAGCACATCATACTGAGTTAAGTGATCCAGATATAAGGCCTACGAGAAAACTTTTGATTGAAATATATTGGATATTTTGATCCAGAAATGATAAAAGTTAAATAAGTGACTGACGTTGTTTTTAACAAATATCGATTTAATTCATTTTTCTAAATTGTTACTGTAAACGTTTTACGTTTTGTTTGGTTGGGTATATTTCATTATTACTCTAAAATAACACATATAAATTTCATGTCAAAACGACTTCACAGTCCATGTTCAAGACTGATCAAAAACCGTTGTGTGACACCATCTACTAAACTGTTGGTCCTAAAGATTTTATATTATATATACGTACAGTAAAAAGTAAATGTACTATAAAACAGTCTGCGGTTGAAGCAAACCTGTTTCATTAGTGGGACAATTTCATTAGTGGACACCTTATCACGTGTTGGGGGTGTGGTGGAGGGTGAGAGAGCAACAGTCATAAATTATTTAGGGCCGCAAAAATGCCTAATTTCACCACTACACATTATGTTAGGCATCTTTTTATTTTATTTATTTACGAAAATAATTTCAGATACAGCTGAACGCCAGTTTATACTGGAATATCTAACAAATCTAAGAGATAATAACATAATGTAACAAAAATGATTACAGATAGGTCGAACTTCATATAAAACTGCATTTTTTCAATTCTCAAAACGGATATTAATTGCTTCACTACTCCCAAGGTCTTCCTTGATCTCATTACAAATATAAGACAGTTTTTTTCTGCATAAACATAATATGTTGTGGTAATATAGTATATATATGTATCCAGTAATCAAAGGCTTAACTTCACGAGTCCGATTAGATTTTAATATGCAAATCAAATTAAACTACATAAACAGACCGTTGGTTGGTGGTACGTGTCTAAATAACCCAGGTACATCCTCCCTGTACTCGCATCATTTGCTGGCACAGAGAGCAAAATCTCCTCGTTTACACTTAAAATGCATCCCACGCCGATACGAATATCTTGCCCCTTCCTGTTAGCCAGCCTTTGGCTCCCTCCTCCGATCGATGAAACCAAACACTGAGTCACCCACGACGAAGGGTAATGTTTCACCTGAAGCACATCTAGACTCGATTATGAGTCTGTCTCTCACCCCTTAGCCTTACTATACAACCACGTTCTTTGCTAGAAACGGATTGACCAAAATGTCACTATTCACTTATATCAACTAATTCACCCATATTTCTAGGAGAAAAAGATACAAGTGTTGAATTACACTAAACACCCTATATAATAAAAAATATAAAATATTACTGTGTACAAGGTTCCAATAACAAACAAGCTTTTAAAAATCGAAATAATTGAGGCAATTTTAAACAAAAAGGATTTACTCTGCTCTGTGTTTCCTACAGACAATATTATCCGAGATGGATTGATTAAGAGTGCTAAGTATCCCACACACGTCAGCCTTTTAGAAAGAATGACAACACACAACGGATGCAAAAGGAACGGTGCTTTTGAAACGTCAGGGATAAAAAATTTAAAAAAATGGAAAACCAAAACATAAGGATATCCGCGAAAATGATATTGAATATAATGCTAATTATGTAAACAATAAAAATACGTTGCTACATTTGAGTCAATACTATTCTGAAACCATTTTCTTTCTTGAATTTCGCGTTCCGTTCAGCAGCGAGGCCATATGAGATATGGGATCCAAAATGCATGATTTCACGCCTGAAATCCAACCCGGGTCTCCCGTGGTAAAGGCGTGTACGCTATCCACAAGCGACGAGGGAGCTCTATCCTGAAAGCCTGTCTTAAAAACACAATTATTGTAATTGTTTACAGATTCGTAATTAAACAGTTTATACTAAACGGCGTGACAAACATCTTGGCATTTGAAGGCGGCGCTCCAAGTTCCCTTTAAATGCTGCTAGCAAATGAGAGGTAAGCGGTATTGCCACGTTTATTTTGTACACATCCACGTCTACCCCTTTCACCTGATCGCGCTGTAATTCGCTTAGCCAAAGCTACACCCCTTTACCATTTGGCAACGTCGCGTCAGAGCTTGCGTTTTATTCGTTTAGCTGAAATGCCAAGATGTTTGTCACAGGCTTTAGTAGTTCCCAACCTATTTTGACTGACGATACACTTCACTGAACGCAGACAAAATCGCGACTTAAACATATTGTCCCCGGTATCACGAGGAAAATTACCTCAAATTTGAGACGTTTAATCTTAAATGGTTTCTGATTTGATTAACAATAATTTACTAAACCCTCCCCTCACCTGAAAGAACAGCCAGGGTAACGAAAATTCTAAATACAATGCAAAATATACGAAACAAATTGTAACTTCAATTTATGAATTTTATTAAGAAGAAGAAATGAAATGTTTTTTTTTTTATTTTCTGTTAAGTTGGTCCAACCCAGAAAAGTACGTGGCTGCATACTGATTTAAATATTTGTTTTTCTTTGACAAAACTGGCACTCAGACAAGGGCGCCGATCCTGGGGGACCAGGGGGCCCGGGCCCCCCAAAGTTCACGAGAGCCCCCCCTCATTGTATTTGTGAATATACAATGATATAATTTGAATGCAATTTGTCTTAAAAATCCTCATATATATGCGGTCTGCATCTGAATGCCGCCCCCCCCCCCCAATTTACAGAGGAATCAGCGCCCTTGTACTCAGATAGGATATGTTGTAATTAATTTCTTGATTGCATCACTGCTACCCAAAGCGTTTATTCTAAGAATGGCTTCAAAAGTTGCACAAATATTTCTCATTTCTTCATACTGAAAATCCATCTGAGATAGATCTTGTGTACGATTATACCAAAAATCAATATTTTAAAATTGTTCATCTTCAGTTCCTTGTTTTAAATTGTTCTTTAAAGAAGTATCTCTGATGGTCTACTGCTGCCAACCTTCCTTTTCATTCTCATCTTTTTTGAGAAAAAAAACTATCTCGATTTCAACTTTTTAAGTATTTAGACCATATATCTCTTACGCCCTATCTATAGTAACCTAAAAGCTTTAACGTTGTTCATTTTAGTATCAAAGGAGTTATCTACTGACTGCTGAATCCTACTCCTTACATTTGCGTAGTCTTAAAATTTCCCTCAAAACAATCACGAAAAAAAAAAAAAAATCAATGGTTCAAACTTCGAAAAATAATTAATCAGCCCATTCACTTCTCCTATCCCATTATAAGACAAACTGCATTGGTTTTCTGTATTTTGTAAAGCTTTCATTACCTCTGCTAGTCTTCTCTACATTAGGTTCCACTGCTTCAATTGTTGCATACTCCATCTTTTTTCAGAAAAGCTATGAAGGGGTCACCCATCAGTATATTTTAATAATCTCTATGGGTTTGAAAAAAGCCAAGTAACTAAAGGTCACTAAATTTTGTTACCAAAGGGATCGTTAAATCCATATATTAATCTAAAAAATGAAATGAAATCTTTGAGTTTTATGTCCCACGCTTATGCCGGTTAGCCTAAAGGAGACGGTGATGATGAGCAATGAATGAAATGGTGGAATGAAAAAAGTGGGAGGAAACGGGAGAACCCCGAGAAAACCCACGCACACGGTGTTTGTCCACCACAAAGTTCACTTGGCGGGGGATGGGATCGAGCCCGGGACCCCTAGCACCAGAGGTGAACGCTCTACCACTGAGCCACCGCGGCCCCTATATATCAATCTAATTTTGTTTTATTTAATATCTAGAAAAGTTATGAAAAATTAAAAGAATTTTTTTTATCATGCCTCTATGCCGAAGGTTTGGTCCCCCAACGTTGGTCGCGATTGCTCTGCTCCGCTCATGGGCGGTCCTTCGGTTTAACATCCCACGATTATGCCCTTTAGGCTAAGAGAGACGTTGATTGAAGCAAGTAAATGATGATGGAAGAATTGGTGGAATGCGAATGTGGGAGGAAACGGGAATATACCGAAAAAACTCACGGAAACGAATGTGTGGTCCTGATATGGCTAAATTCAACGTTGGCTACATATTCAAACAGAATAATTGTACGCTATCTTAATTTAGAAAAGTATTTAGCGTCACACAAAGTATCTCAAGAACTTGAACTTAAAAAAAAAAATGCGTTAATAGCCCATAGCGCAGTAATCTCATAACGTGCTTAGCACCATCTGTATGCATTACGCTTATAAATATAATGGATTCGATTGTTATAAGATAATCATCTGGTAACTCAGCTTGTGAGTCGATTTTGTGTTAATGTTCACAATTAAAATTTAAGATATGTGAATCATCACCGTGACGAACAACACCAAAATCGAGTTGTGGCAAACGACAGCGTGGCAAACCGCACGTACTCTAGCGAGAAATAAATATTTATTTTTATGGATGGAAGGTTTCCAGGGAGCCCTCTACCAGTCACTGTTTCCCCCTTGCACTAGCTTCAAAATTCAGCGTAAAAAGATAAGAGGATGCTAAAGCGCAAAGGTCGAACGTAAAGGCTATTTCTTTCCCCTCTTGATCGAAGTGACTATCTCTGACCTATAGCAGCTACAGTTAAAGTGAGTGCCAACGGTCAGCAATAGGTTGTGTCAATTACCCCATATAAAACACACACTGCAAGTATTCTCAAAAATTCAGCCCATTTGAAGAAAATTTGAACCAATAAATAATCAGTGGTTTATCAGCGCACTTGACAAAAATTTCGTTTATTATTGAAAGAATTTAACTCTTGTAAATATGTTCCTAAGGCCTAAAACAGTGGTTCCAAACTAAAAGTTTTACGTCCCACGTTATGCCGACTAGGCTAAAGGAGACGGTGACGATGACAAATGAATGAAATGGTGGAATGAAGAAAGTGGGAGGAAACGGGAGAACCCCAAGAAAAACCACGCACACGGTATTTGTCCAACACAAGGTTCACTTGGCGCACGCAAGGATCGAACCAAGGACCCCATGCACTAAAGGTGAAGGTTCTACCACTGAACAACCTCTATTGATGTAAAATACTTTGGTATTTATTTCAGTGGGTAAATATCCGGGTATTTACCTAAAATGGGTATTTTAGTGAGTACTTAGGTTTCAATTATCGATATTTGGATTACCTTCTTGCTTATTTGTATAACCTCCAACAGAAGCACTAAATAACTACCGAACAGATATTTTCTCTTTAGTAGTTTAAGACAGAATTTGACATATCTATACAAGAAAGGCAAGCAAATTACAATTAATTAAATTTAAAATACTTTCAATTCACTGATGAAAACGAAATGTATATTGCTAAATAGGGAATTTTTAATTAAGTCGCCACAACTTTCACTAGCATATGGCTTTCAGTGTGACCAACTACCGGAGTGAAAATCAGAAAATGGGCAGATATGTAATATTATTACTCCCATCGTCGTATAGATATACTTCCTGAACAATATACATATATATATTTTTCCATCCTCGTACAGATATACTAAATAAGTAACGTCATATTGATTGGATAGTTCTCTTCATTCACCATAATTTCCTTTCCATTACCTCTGGATTCCTTCTATTACACTTAGCAGAAAGAAACTGGCAATTCTACCCCCTATTAATTCTGTCAAAAGTGTGCTCCTGGTAGGACTCTAACAGGATACTAAGCCAACCTTTGAGTTATTTAATCCATAAATATACAAGTACATATCCAGCTTGATCTCTTTTTATTATTATTTTGAAGAACAAGTTTCAAGTAGTAATGTTTGTTTCAGTGAACAAATACAATTTTCATCGTGTTCATCTACTAATATTCAATTTACAATAATAATAACATAATTATGTATTAATACTGTATATATAAACATTACGAATGATAATAACGAATTGTACGTGCAAAGTTAGGATTAGGAAGATTTCTGGGCTTTCAACATCAGCGAAGATTTTGGACGGTTTTAATCTGTATCTAGTAGGATTATGGTAGGTTTTAATCTGTATCTAGCACGATTACGGTAGGTTTTAATCTGTATCTAGCACGATTACGGTAGGTTTTAATATGTAACCAGTAGGATTATGGTATGCTTTAATCAGTATGTAGTGGGATTTTGGTAGGTTTTAAAGTATCAAGAACTCGATACCGCTCGTCTATATTTTTCACATCTTAATGACGTGTCCCAACCATCTTAGACATCTTAATCTAACAATGCGATATCTGACGCATTTACATTTATAAACTTCAGCTTACGTAATTTTCCCATTTAACTCTTTGGGCTCTAAAAACTTTCTTCCAAGACTTTTATAACGATCTTACTCCGTGTTTATCTTGAGACGAACTTTCGCAACCATGTAGTACTAACGACAATTATGTACTCTTACAACTTCTTAATTTTCATCTCGATATTCGACAATATTTCTATTTTTAAAAAGTCCGGTAAGCTGCGACAAAATTTTCTGAACAGATGCATTTTACATTATGTGCCGCAATGAGAAATGCAATATTTACACAAAACGAAAACAATGCCCCCCACGTGTTTTCAAACAACAAAAATATTCTTCGTTTCACTATAAAATAAAATAGCACCTTCCATTATTTCTTACCCTTAAAATGATCGAACTGTATGCGGTGTATTCGTTTATAACACTGTGTCCTTGACATCACTATCCTAAAGCACTGGCGAATGCCCAGCACAAGATGTTCCTGTCATTATAATTTATGAAAGAACGATACGCTTCACATGTTCATTAACCAGAAATACCTTGAGGGAAAGGTAGATCCTATCGGCTTCATGTGTTAACTCGAAAGACATACGTTTATTGTTTGCCTACCAGTACGTTACCTCCTGAGATTTCTTCTTAGAATGAACACATACTAAGAAATACAATTTAACAAACAGTGTGTTAAACAAAACACTAAACTATAAGCAGACAGGAAGATAAACGAAAAACAAAAAGCCTGGTATTTAAATTAGTTGTTCTCCTTAACCCGATGTGATTTGTATGCTCAGCAAAAGCACAAACAAGCGTGACTAATTTTGTAATATAATGCGTGGTTGGCAAATACGCCGAAAACACATTTTTCATAATAATAAGGGCCCCCCGTGACGCGGGGATTGTTTGAGAATGACTTCTAAGAATCACCAGGAGCGCTGGAGTTTTGCGAGCACAAGGTCGACGGATAACGAAACGCGTTGAAAGCTTCGGTCACAACAACAATTTCTTTGAAAGCCTCCACTGGAGCACTTTTAAAACCATGATGGAGAACTCAGCTTTTAAAGACGAGGCCAGCAGTTTTTTGACCGGAAAGATTTATCGTTGCTCTACGAGAGAGACAGAGAAAGAGAGATAACAAGATCAGGAAGGCTCCAAAGGCAACCGGTTATCAGGATGGCGATCTCTTTGAAGGCACTGCTGCAAATTTAAACATCCTTTTCATCACACGTATCTTCTCTACGCAACCTACTTATGTAATATTAAATGGATTTAAAATTGGAAGTATACATCAAATCACTACACAATTTTTACGGAAGTAGACTTGTTGTTTATCGTAATTAAAAAGTCATTCATTTTTATAAAAATTAAATAAACATTTATTTATTGAAGTTTAGCTATATTAACAGACCAGAACTTTATTCACGAAGAAATCAAATGTCGACTAAAAGGAGGGAATTCGTGTTATCATCATCTTTGGTCGTCACACATTCTATAGAGGAATTTCAAACTTAAAATACATAAAACGATAATTATGCCTGTTGCACTGTATGGTTGTGAAACATGGTCGCTTACTCTGAGAGGAAAAACTCAAGACAGGAAATATTTGAGAATAAAATCTTGAGGCGAATATTCGGACCCAAGAGGAACGGAAATTGGGAATGGCGGAAACTTTATAACACGGAAATGCATAATTTATACCGTTTAACAAACACTGTTAGGGTCATTACGTCTAAGAGGTTCAGGTGGGCAGGTCTTGTAGCCAGAATGGAAGGAAGCAGGAACACTTTCAATCTTTTAACTGGAAATCCAATCGGAAAACGTCCATTAGGAAGACTTAGGCGCAGATGGGAGGACAATACTAAGATGGATCTTGCTGAAATAGGAATAACAAGTAAACACTGGGTCCAGTTGGCTAAGATAGAAGTCAATAGGAAGCTTTTGTGAACGCAGCATTGAACCTCCGGGTTCCATAGGTCGTAGGGTTAGTTAGCATCCCTCTTCAGCACCGAGGCTATATAAGACTTGGAGATACAGTTTAAGGTGCAATCTGAACCAAAGTAATGTGATCAAATCTTTAACGGTCTCGTACTGCGAATCGAACCCGAGACTACGGGTACCAAATACTCAAGGGTTAGACATTGTGCCAGCAGGAAAGACTTAAAAACAAATAGCGATTCAGATCCTAGTAATGTTTCAAATTGTATGATGAAAATAACTAAAGGGTGTATGGAGAAAACGAGCCATGTCTGAAATTGAACAATTTTGAGATGGTTATGCCTCATTGTACGTCATAGTAGTATATTAATGTGGATTGATGCGTACCTTGTCTTAAAAAACAAAAGATGTGGTATTGACTGAGGAATTGTTTGGCGGGAACCGCGGGAACTACATATAGAAAAACGGGCATGTGTTACGTTAGGAATCTTTCCTAAGCTAAGCTCACGTTTACTTTAAAGAAAATAGTGAATACTTTAAAGACTATGAAGACAGATGTATGGGAGGGAGAGGAGCTGATAGAGCCTAGAGACTTCCTCCCAAACATTAATGAAACGGGAAAAATGGGACTTCACACAAATAAGAATTCCTTCTTTTATTTTCGTTAGTACAATAATAACAACAAAAAGCTTTAATATACGATTTTTCATAAACAAAGTTTGCGAACCAAAATTCTTGAGAAATGGAACTTTTAAATAAATGACCAATCTACGCATTTCTTCAAAAATACTACCTATCAAGTACTCATAAAATTATCGTCGAATAGTTTTATATTAGGCATTAATTTGTTAGGCTTGCCACAACTTGAAAAAATTGTTCTAGATAATAGTAATAAATTATTTACTGCTTTTAAGCGCTTTATTATTATTATTGTCAGCTTTATGGCGCTTTCATTATTTTTGGCTTTTTAAAATCTGTATTTTCTCTTTTACCGTGTGTTTCTGAAGTCGATTCTATTTCTTTAATGAAAGTGAATTGCTGTGAAATTAAATTTTTGTACTCCTCACTGGAAATCGAACACAAGCCCACATACACTAGCTACTAGACTAGCGAACAAAGCTTGTAGAAGTTCGAGACTAACGTGCCAATAAATTTTCCATATATATATATATATATATATATATATATATATATATATATATATATATATATATATATATATATCTTTTGTTGGGTGAAAATGTTTATTTGTGAGACCTTGCAGTATTTCTGACGTTGAGCTTTCTCGCCTAGCGTGCACCTTAAAGTTGTTTTTTTCGACAATCACAACGCCTGTGTGAACATCTATAATAATTATTCCTAATAAAAATAAGAGTGTATTTCAAATTTGCATCCACTGAAAGTGTTGACGTTCTCGAGGTATGGAAGAGAAACATGATTTATCAAGTAGCCTTCCGTGGGTGAGTGGTTAATGTCGTGGCTTCATAGTCGAAAGGTTCTTGGTTTGAAACCAGTCTCCGAAAGCTGTGAATTGTTTAATTCTTTATTTTCCATATGTTAAGATATTTCTCTCACTGCGCACACATCTGATCTCCAGTAAAAAAGTTCTCCACAAATCGACAATGTGATGCTCATATGTTTGACTAAGAACCTGTGATTCGTATTACGGTTCAGAGATTTTTATTACGATTCAAAAAATAATAAATTTCCCCAGAATATGGATGCTGACCGATCATTTGTTTCTCCAGTTCCAAGCTTACATACGTGAATGTATCTCTCTTTGTCGCTATATTCGAATCTCTCTCTCCATTTTCCTCCTCCTCTCTCTCTCTCTCTCTCTCAATGTCGTCCGTCACGAACTCTCATGGCCTGAAATCAAACGTCTGACTCTTGAAATCAGATGCAAGCTTCTACCAATGGCCATCGTGACTCCCTATATAGATGTTTTCAGTAGGCTGCGGATATTTAGGCACTTCAAACAGGAAAAACAGACACGAAAGTCAGTAAAACAGTCGCTTTCGTTGTCATTCGCTGGAAATTTCGATCTTCAAGATGCTTCTCGCAGTGGTAACAGATCACATAAAAAGTGAATGACATTCTGGCAAAAGTTGACCACAGTCATGACATCACCAATGACCTCAACATTCATCTCCAGTGTTAAATCATTCGGAGAAAGATGGTTGAAAGGTATTCTTACCCCTTGGTTATCCATATTGTATACATGGAAAAGTGGTCATCCATATTGTTAATATGATAAATGCTTACTTTCGCATATCTTGCTCAAGGAGGCGTTACAACTCCGAATCCCTCCTCCTAGCAATGAAACTGAATAGGTGTTCAATAAGATTATCTACGCGTTCTACAGCAAAACACCCTTTACTTTCTGATCGAATCGTATTTATAAGAGACCAGGAGCGCAGGTAATGGAATATCAAAATGTATTTGGATTATATGAGGGAAGAAAAAAATCTTTTTCACAATTTCACTCCAGTAGACAATTTGAAACTGCTCTTGATGACATTCATGCAGCTTCCTGCACAATTTTAGGAAAGGTTTTGTACCGAACGGTAAAAGCGGGGAATCAAGTACTTTCAATACGACACACTTCCATTTGTAACATTCAGAATGACAGATCATCTTTAACGAACAGCATATTCAAATTATGAAAGCATGTACTGGACGGAAAGTTTTTCCTTTGGAATCAGGAAGCCCCGGATTCGAATCTGGTGGCTTGTCATTCTGACAGTTCTTTCAATGCTTTTCCTCAAATCTATCACGAGGAAATAGGGAAGGTCCCTTTAATATACCAGGGTGTCTACTAAAATTCCACAATGAAATTTCGTAACCTTTTCTTCACCAAATCATAAAATTTTCTAACGTTTTCAAGAGCAAATTTGGGTGCGAATTGGGCCGAATTTTCATCCATGCGATAGAAACGTGCTTTGCTTGCAATTTGGTAGCGTCTAAAGCCGACCATAGACATTTTTGGTGGTGAATTTTGACGTTTTATAGAACGAAATTTTCCAATCTGTACTTGCATTTGTACAGTTAAAAAAATCGTGACTCAAAAGCTAAATTTCGTGACTTTTTCGTGACTTTCATGACCGTTTTCTAATTTCGTGACTTTTTCGTGACTTTCGTGACCGATAGACACCCTGTATACAGTATAATCCTAACCGACTTCTTTCCATTTCCGGGATCAAGGTGGCTCAGTGGTAAAGACCTTACCTTTGGTGCGTGGAGTCCCTGGTTCGATCCTCAGTCGAGTTAGTTTATGGTGGACAACACCGTGCTCGTGGGTTTTTTTCGGGTATTCCAGTTTCCTCCCACATTCCCATTCCACCAATTATTCCATTATCATTCAGTTGCTTATCGTCTCCTTCGCCTAACGCGCATAATTGTGGGACGTTAAATATTTCATTTTTTCTTTCTATTTCCACTCAATTGTTGTTGATTGGTTAATAATTTCAGTTAACAAAATTTTCCGCAAGGGCTGTACCAGGCGCTATTATTATTATTATTATTATTATTATTATTATACACTATAACAACTCTTGTCAGACATTGTTCAAATATTGTTGTGTAAATTAAAACGGAATAAAGAACACTCAATGCTGCTAATTTCCGTTTTCTTTAATGACTAATCCATTCAATCACTTAAGTGGAATCCAAACATGGAATCCTGCTAGACGGCTTCTCTGCATAACACAAAACTAGAGAGGGCGCTAATACATATGTATAGAGCAGCGCCTCCGCCCCCTTGGGAATGACGTGTCCACAAAACCAACCACGTCCCGTAGCTTCAGGAGGGTTGAGGGTTCCCAGAAGAAGGGGAATGCGGTAGTACAGAGCCAGACACACGAATGAATCTCGATGGAAACGTCGTACACGCAAAGCACAGGCGGAAAAACAGTCCTCTACAGACGCTGCCGCATATTTATTTGTGAATCAAGGAAAATTTGATGTCACAAGAAAGAAAGAAAAAGTGACGACCTTCCACAAAGACTGCATCAGCATCCTTGTTTCACCTTTTTCCCTTGAGGATGAACTGCTTTCGACACATATCAGCACTGTTCCATTTTGTACTACTCTCAACAGAAGATAATACGAAACGATGGGCCCCAGTGATGTAAAATTTGCTTGGTTGATAGTCTATTTGAATATTCGAATATATATATATATATATATATATATATATATATATATATATATATATATATATATATATATATATATATATATATATATTTCATTTTCAAATAACGAATAGTAGAAACTGAATTAGTGCACTGTTGCTGATATAATGCTAATTGCTCAACACTAATATTTTGATTTAATGTTTAAAATTGATGGATTTTGGTGACATTTTCGCTGCAAAGAATCTTGATTCAGAAACACTTCCTTACAGAAAAGGGTCGTCTATTAATGGAAAACCGAACCATATTTATATTCTTTCAATGAAACAAAGAATAATTCCTACTAAATGCTACTACTATGAATGGATCAAGCATGATGTACTTCTGTCAGTAGCTTCGGCATCATTTGTTTGCAGTGGGTTTCAAAGAAATGTGATACATTTGCAACTTACAATCGTTATACTTTTCTTTCTTCATTTTAGTTTAGCGTCCTTTCTAGCACCAAGACTGTATGAGACGTGGACCCACTGTTTAAGGTGGAATCCGAACCATCACAATGCGTACAAGAACGTTCTTCAATCGGGGATTGAACGTGAGACCACAAGCACCAAACACGCGTGCACTAGTTGCTAGATCAGCAGAGAGGACAAGCGTTAGGGCTATCAACATTATATAGATAGATTGTGATGGACGAACTTACACAGGATATCCAGGAGTTAATACCTTGAAATATGCTATTTGCGGCTGACATCGTGCTAGTGAGACCAAGGCAGCTTTGCAAGAGGAATTAATATATTCATAGTTTTCGGGATCTCTGAAATGAAGAGTGACACTTCCGATGCAGTTTAAATTAGGGATGGGCAAAATTGGTTTCTAGAAAAACAGAAACCTGAAAAACCGACATTTCGGTTTTCTCCAAAACCGGTTCGGTGAAAACTTTTGGAAAACATAAAACTATTTCTGTGGAAACGGATTCGGTTTCCGGAGAACAACGAAACACTATTCTGGTCAGAAATAGAACAAATTTTGGAGAAAAAACCGGAACCGGTTTTGAAGAAAACCGAATCCGATGAAAAACTGATCCGGTTTTGGAGAAAACCGATAACCGGTTTCGGTGAAAATCGAAAGCGTTTTTTTTAATTTTCAAAAACCGGTTTCAGTTTTCTAAAACCGAAAAACCGGTTTTTGTGCCCACCACTAGTTTAAATCCAAATTCAGCCCACAATAGTAATATTTAATTTTAAGACAAAGACAAAATACATCGCTTATCAGAGAGCGCTTTAATAATAGTAAAAAGTGACTGATTAACGGATCATATTACTAATTTTAATCCAACGAAGTGGATAATTAATGCTAGTAAATTATAATTAAAAATACCTTCACCGAGTTCGATAATGGAGTCAATTAACTAACATCTTTATCGGTAACGGTGACTTCAACGGTGGCTATCCACATCCCATTTATTCATAAACGGTAACATGCAACCCTTAAACAATTTAAGAGTTAGGATTGCATAAACATCCAGTCTAAAATCTAAACGAAAGGCCCTTCAGTCATAAACATACGCTTCCCGTAATCCTCTTTACTGTCCTTAGCAAGCTTTATTTAACAGAAATAGCCTGCAGGAGTTTGGTTGTTGGCACCAGTCAACTAAATTCCTATCCAATATACAACCCGCTGTACATAGAATATTTTAAAGTGCTCTCCTCTCAGGATAAATTATCCGAGTTTGTTGGTTTCTCTCCTTTGAACCATTGCACGCAGCCAAGCTCGTCGGCGTCCGCTTTTCCACGAGGTTTTCATCTCCCATTCGATCTCCCCCTCTGTTCCCCGGCACTTAATCGACGCTCACAAGGGGAGAAGAGCTGCATAACCAATGGGAGTACAGAAGGAAACACTGGCAGAGTGGAATACAACACACAATTTATTCATGCATCTCTAACACCACTCAAAATATTTCTCCAATGCACGAAACCATTCCAAACACACACAAGCATTACTCTATTGTCACCAACGAAATGTCAATACTTCCAAGAACACAAAAAGCAGTTTTATTAGAGAAAGCTTTGAAACATGCGACCCACACAAACTGTAAAAGTTTTTCTTTCAGTTTGGTAATATTTTTCTGCGTGTGTATCTGTCACACGTGGCGTTTGGTTGAACGGTAAATTAAGCTTTCAAAATTCCTGCGAAAACTATAAATATGAAGGGAGTTCAGCTAGTGCGATGTATGATGCTGAATAAATGAAAAACCAGACCCATTCTTATTGTTGGACACCATGAGTATAATCGGAAATAGAATCAAACAGAGATTTAATTTTAAACGTACCCAAGTACGCATTCAAAGAGTGGGATACGGAGGAGGAACTATCTTCAAAACACTTTATTAAAATTTTTACCTAGAAGAGAAGAAAAGCCATTCATTTATATTCATGTACTAGAAAATAACGTGTCTGTCATCAGATTTTCCAGTATAGTACAAAGGAGTTACCTAAATTCCGAAATTATGTACACAGAAAGATCTAATCGCATGCGTTTTTTTTTTTAATTTTCAGGTCGGCGGGGGGTTGAGGGGGTCAAAATGTATGCAAGTTTTTACAGTTTCTAAAAACACCCGGACTGTATGCAGCCATTCACATAATGGTTATGCGGGCTTACATAAATGCCGAGGATAAATACCCATGCAATCGGATTATTGTCGTGACATTCTTCTTCCTCTCTTTTCATCCAAGATTGATTAGAAATTAGATTTCTAAGCTTTCGGTATCTATGGCCATGTTAGCCCTTCATGTATGAAAGATGACGTTTCTAGGCGATCACACTACTCGAGGAAAGGGGAGGAAGGATGTGACCTGGGACCTGTACGTTAGCTGCCACCCTGGCAGTTGCCTGATGTGAATGAGGAACAACCAGGAAACCACTCAGGTTGGTTGCCCTGAAAAAGCCTTTCAACTTTTTCAACCGAATGTCCCCAACGGGAATCAAACCCAGGACCGCTCGCACAAAACAAGAGAGCGTTTGAGACTACAATTAATTCCAATTACTGACCTCCATGTGATATCGAAAAAAAATATACCTAGGTATGTAAGCCTACGTATTCAACAGAGGTGAGAAAGACAATTGTCGACTTACTCTTATCAATAAACGTCACGCCAATTCATTTAAGGAAATTCATTCCACTCACTGTCAGTGAAACTATGACAGCTTTCCAAACCATATGGACCCAATATTCAAACCGGAAGTTATAGATCTATCATTTCCGGCTTGAATAGAAGAATAAAGTTCGTGATGGAACCTGTTCTTGCGACGACGAACCATACGAAAAAAAAATAATCTCGCTCTATATTTATTTTAGTTCTCTGGGGATCAGAACTGAAACCGGACGTTGTGTTTTTTCCACAATATAAGTGATTTCTACAAAGATAATAGCGGAAACAGAACCTGTTCTTGCAAAACGGAATCTATTAGTAAACAGCTTTTCTCTATTCAACTACCAGTTTTCTTACTGGCGATCTGTGTTCAAACCGAAAATGGTGGCTATGAATTTAGTTCCCAAAGAATAGGTTCACTCTTGGCTCTATCCTTCTATTGAACCGGAAGTTGCAGACATCATTTTCGATTTTAATACTGACAAGTGAGCATCACAGATCGATTAGGATTAGGAATTAGATTTCTGAGCTTTTGGCATCTATGGCCATGTTAGCCCGTCGCGTATGAGGGATGACGTTCCTTGGTGATCACACTATCCGAGGAAAGGGAAGGAAGAAAGGATTGGGGAAGAAAGGAAGCGGCCTGGAACCTGTATGTTGGGTACTATTCCGGAATTTGTCTGGCGTAAATGAGGAAAACCCAGGAAAATCTCTCAGAACGGCAGGCCTGAAAAAGCTTTTAAACTTCTTCGACCGAGTATCCTCATTGGGCACCAGAGACCAAGAACAGTAAGAGATAGTGAGTAACTATTTTTATATGTATTCAGCCTGCCACGAACAAATTTAATCTCGGATCGTATCCTTACATTGGTACAGAGAGAAAATTAAACCGTTACGAGCCTACGCAACACAGATATTTATACAGACGAGGAATAATATCTGAATGAACGTATATATTAATATGTACCTTATTTTATTTCTGTAGTAATTTATACTGTGATTTTAGTATAATCTTAATTTGCGCTAATAAATTTCTATTACAGTTAAAATTTCAATAAGGAATTTTAAGGCCTATAGAAGGGGATCTGAGGGCCTACAACTCACATAATTATAAGAGTTCTGAAATTAGTATAATGGTTATTTGTACGGAAGAATAGATCAATGGTCAGATTAGCTCCCAGCAGAAACACAAATTATCTCTCTCCCGAAATGAAGTTTGGCAGGGAGAAAAATGTAAAGGCAAACCTATCTACTATATTACTTTAAATGTCTCCACTCTTGAAACCAAGAGCCATATAGCTTTAAAGGTTCACTTGCGTGCGGTTTCTTCCATACGTTGAAGAAGAATTCTCCTGTGTACAATATTCCTTCCGTGATTCTAGAGACAATTGTTCCCATGGAAACGATGTCGACATGATGAAGGTCTCGCACTCCTCCATTAGACTGCTTCTCTACTGAGCTCTAGTCCACATCGAAGGTGACTATATTCCTTCTAACTTTAAAAATTTTTACATTCACTGTTTTATGGGTAAATTAGTTCGTACTGGAAACTGCCATATTATTATTATTATTATTATTATTATTATTATTATTATTATTATTATTATTATTAAAAGTGTTATTTTCAAGCAATGCGTAGCGGTTTATACTACTGGCACCTATTTACGGCGTTTAAAAATGTGATTTTTCTCATCAATTTTTATTCTTGTATTTAAAGTGATTTGAAGACAAGACAGTATACACACATACAAATAAAGCATATATCCGTTTATACGATCAATATTTGTTGGGCATGGAAGTGTGGTTAATATTATAAATATGCGAAAGATGTCAGCTATTAAAAAAAAAAAATGAAATCTTTGAGTTTTACGTCCCACGTTTATGCCGGTTAGGCTAAAGGAGACGGCGATGATGAGTAATGAATGAAAGGGTGGAATGAAGAAAGTGGGAGGAAACGGGAGAACCCCGAGAAAACCCACGCACACGGTGTTTGTCCACCACAAAGTTCACTTGGCGGGGGCTGGGATCGAACCCGGGACCCCAAGCACCAGAGGTGAACGCTCTACCACTGAGCCACCGCGGCCCCTGTCAGCTATTAAGTCTGAACCCTTAGTCAGGAGAAAATTTAGGTTTGTTGTTAGTTATTCAAGTATTCTGTAATGCAAAGTGCAGGGGCGATCGTCCCCCCGGAAGAGTAAAACTTTCTTATTATATAAAACCCATTCCAAAGTTTGCAGCCCTTAAAAGAAACTGTATGACAACCCACGGCCCCCCCAGAAGCCGGTCCTGGATAAGCCCCTGGCAAAGTGGTTGAGGCCAAATGAGCAAATCCGTATCACTTGAGGTGGTGGGTTTTCGGTCCTTGAGTTCGGTTTATAATATTAATTCTGTATCGTTGAGTACACTATGGCGGATGTTTATTTCTGTATGTATGTTCCTGTATCATTTGACGTTGTGCATATTCAGTCCTTAAGAGATAGTTACTGTTGTTCCTACATCACCCACCAGTCGACTGCGCCAGTTGTCTCAATCCAATAATTGATATTTTTCTTGTCAGCTTCTCGAACGCACACTAAATCAGGTAACATTTCTAAATAATTTGGTAACTAATAAAAAGGAAAAGGTTCAAGCAAGCCTGTATCAGGTAAGTAATGTTGTACATATATATAGGCTATACTAGACATGGATGCCCTGTGTGCGAGGGATTCCCAAAAGGAACGTAGGAATTACTTGCCAGGTTATAGGGAATCCCTACGTTCCTTTGGGGAATCCCTCGCACACATGTGGTGGAGGTTTGAAACATACATTTTTCAATCGAGCAGGTATGACTTTGAGTATCATGTTCTAAATCGCACTCTCTACGTTGCGCTGTTTTTGAATTACAACTCTCTGAAGTTCATTTCTATTTTCCCACGCTTTCGGCACTTTATATCGCCAAAACTATCCCTCACTTACCAAAGTTCCACAGTTTCGGTGTCGGGAATCAGCTCCCGAAGTTTGTTTAAATAGTTTCTTACCACCCTGTATATAATAAAAAAAGTGACTACAAGAAGAGGGATAATAAATCCAAAATACGGAAAAGGTAGAATAAGAAATCATAAAGAAGTTAATTTCGACTCCGCTAATAAAAACACGAGAATACGATAACCTCCCCGACCCAAACTTTACTAATATTATTAGGCAATTCTGAACGTTTTCTGAGATCTGAGTGTTCCGGACATTCTGCAAGAATGTGCCGCATACACAGTGGGAATATACATCAATGTTTCTTTAAATGCCATTTTCATAAACATGCATAAGACAATTAAATAGAATATTTTGGTTTGAAAGAAAGATTATAAATAGTGAAAGATGGTTCAGATTTGTTTTAGTTAATCCCGCTTATGGATAGTAGCACGACCTTTTTCAGAGATGGGTGGCCAGAATTTTTGAAAAAGAAAGAAAGAAAACGTTACTATAAATATCAACTAACAAGTATCCAAAGTAAGGTACAACTTTTAAAATGCTGTATGACTATAAACAAATACACTGCGAATAAATTTATTCAGTAACATTTACAATACATAATTAATACACGCAATTATAAGAATACTAACAGAATTACTTACTGCTGAAGTCCATGTGGAGGGTTGTAATGTTAAACCATGATCATTTTCACGTGACAGTGGGCAGGAACAGACACCAAAAAGAGAGAGAAAAGTAAAAAAATACAATTATTAAAGTTCTTAGAAAGTCATTCATTTACCAATATTAAACATGCTAACCTTCATTATATTTTAATACGTTTGCATTTAATGTCACATGAAGCGAGAGGTCGCATTCAGTTGGCTACTTTTACTTATAATGTAGTGATTCTGGGTTGGAATTCTGACGTCCGCCATACTATTGTTTCTCTTTGGCGGACATTTTCATATAGATTAGAGCTCTGTCACATGACAGAGTTGAGTTTATCTCATTGATTTATATGGGAGGGAAATTTTAATAATGTGATTTTAAGAATTTCTTGTTCAAGTTTAGTTAAATGTCCTTTGCGTTTTCAAAATGAAGTTGCATTACATATAAATTTAACCATACTTATGTTTTCGACTATTACAAATTAAATCTGTAAATAATTAATAACATTTAATTTACACAAAGTAAAGCATACCTAACTAGATTTGAAGAAACATATCAATAAAATTCCACTTCATTTCAAGGAAAACAAAAATAACTATACCTAATTCTCCATATGAATCAATAGGCACGATGGGGCACGTATTACACCCAATTAATCAGGAAAAAGATTCTTGACACAACAGGCACTCGCAGGGCTCAGTGGTCTGGTCTCAAATAGTTGAAAAGTGACCAAAGTACACGAAAAAGTGACCAAAAGCACATGAAAAAGTGACCTAAATCTCATCATGGTCTTTTTTTCCTTTGTCGATTTCTCCATCACCTCTCTCTCTGTTTGTTGTTTTGTTTCATCTTTTCTTCTTTACTTCTTTTTGAGCTTCCTCCTTTCTTAGTTTTTTTTGTGTTGGCGCAGAATGCTGCGCATGTCGTGGACCGAAAGGAAAAGGAATGAAGTCGTACTAAAGGAAGCTAATGAAGGACGACAGATCATGAAGATAATAGGAAAAAGAAGAAACAGCATGCTTGGCCATCTTACTCGACACTCCTATTGGATCACTGTGCTGATAGAGGGAAAGGCAGAAGGAAAACCAGGAAGAGGAAGACCAAGGATAGAATATCTAGATGCAGTTACGAAGAAGAGGCCTTATCAAAGTATAAAACAGCTCTTCCAAGCGAGAGAAAAGTTTTAAAATTTCCATGTTGCCCACCAACCTATGGTTGAGGTGAACAAGAAGAAGTATGCTTTGTAGTTACGGTAAGCAGACTTAGCAGATGTAAGAAGCTTCTGAGTAAGTGGAACCAGTTCTGGCCTATTTCCGAATTTCTTCATCTCAGACATTATATGTAACTTAGCATTGAGAGTTCTCAAAACCGTGAAATATTCAAATTCATCACATACTCTTAAGAAGAACATACAAGAAGGTAACACAAGACGAACATGATGAACCACACAAACACAACGTTGAGCGGAGCGTTAAATATTTCAAGGGAAAACTAAAAGACTATTATGATAGAAGAAAGAATAGACACAGAAGGGTTCTCATCAACCCCACCTTGAGAGCTTAAGCATCCACCAACTATCCACTGTGCTTTAGAAAGAATAAAAGCTGAAGTGAGAATAAAGCTGACTGTTTCAGATGTGGCAGCAAATATTGAAGCTTTCAGGAGAGTAACGAGTAAAAAGTTTCTGCCTTTTTTCATTTATTTTTATATATTATTTTAGAAAACTGCCAATGCAAAACATAAATCACACGAAAAAGTCACTTTACCTCCCCAAAAAAAAGTAACTTTTAGTAACAAATTTGAAAAAAAGTAACTTTTAGTGACCAACTTGAAAAAAAGTAACTTTTAGTTAAAAAAAAAGTGACTCGCTATGAGCACTGCACTCAACTAACACGAAGGTAATTTAATTAAAAAGATTGCTGATATTTGGTTTTTGCATGTTGTATACACCATATATTTTAATGTACCTTAATTTGGATAACAGGATATCAAAATAGCTTGGAAAATAATGGTTCTTCTCCATACCCATTACTGAGAATTTATTATATACGAGGTTTTTTGACAACTGAAGAACAAAACCTGCAGCTGTTTCACATTCAAGTTGCTATTTTATGGAGAAGACCATTATGCAGTAGAATATTGACAGCCCTATCTTCCGTATAATCTGAGCTTCCCCCTCCTACTAAAAATAGACCCGACCACTAACTAATGACAATCCGTTTCTGGCACGCAATTAAAGTCGGTTGAATGTTCTAACAATGAACAGTCACGCACATAGTACAACAACCGAGACATACTTCTTACGTCGCAGCGGTTCAGTGGTAGAGCGCTCACCTCTGGTATGTTGGAACTTTGGTCCGATCCCATCTCGCGCTAACAAGGTTTTGTCGCAGTTCTCCCGTTTCCTCCCACTATCATCGTTCCTTATCTACATCTCCCTTAGCATGAAATATAATCGTAGGACGTACAATTTTAAAAAGTTTTTTTTAACCGTCTCAGTCTAGGCTAAATGTAACAATAAGTTTGCTTTCTGTGCAATAAGATCTAATTCAAGTGTCTGATTGAAAGAATGAGAGGAGAAATTGTTAAAGAAAAAGTTCCTACACAAAACAAAAATAGCTACTATTTGGGAACCAGGCCGTAGCTAGTAGGGATGCATTCGAGTCGAGTCGAGTCGAGATTTAAGCCTGTCTCGACTCGACTCGAGAAAATGTTGTCTCGACTCGTGTCTCGACTCGAAAATATGTTGCTGTCTCGACTCGTGTCTCGACTCGACAGTCTCTGTCTCGACTCGACTCGAATTCGAGTCGAGACGTCTCGAAATTCGAGTCGAGACAAAATATACGAGTTAAAATATACACACACATCAGCCAGACCGTTATGACTACCTACCTAATTGTTAGTATATCCACCTTTTGGTATGAATAACAACGGCAGCGCGTCTTGGCATGGTCGCAATGTTCCTCGGTGGGTCGCTGGAGAGAGTTGGCACCACATATGCACACACAGGTCATCTAATTCTCGTAAATTCCGGGGAGGGGGTGATGCACCCTCACGTCACGTTCAATCACATCCCAGATGTGATCGATTGGGTTCAGATCCGGAGAGTTTGGGGGCCAGCACATCATTTGGAACTCGCTCCTGTGTTCCTCGAACCACTCCATCACACTCCTGGCCTTGCGACATGATGCATTATCTTGTCGAAAAATGCCACTACCGATGGGAAACATGGCCGTCATGAAGGGGTGTACGTAGTCTGCAAGCAGCGTGCGATACCTCGGCCGTCATGGTGCCTTGCTCAAGCTCCCTTAGACACATGGATGCTCACCTGAATGTTCCCCAGATAATAATTAAGCCGCAGCCAGTTTGTCTCCGTCCCGCAGTACAGATGTCAAGGAGCTGTTCCCTATGAACACTACGGATTCGCACCCTCACATCGTCATGATGAAGAAGATATCGGGATTCATCAGACAATGCAACGCTCTGCCATTGTGCCAAGGTCTAGTGGCGATGGTCACGTGTTCATTTTAGTTATAGTTGCCGATGTCGTGGTGTTTACATTCGCCATCGTTAGGAGTGTGTGTTCAGACTAGTGTTGTGAAGGCCTGTGAAAAAAACGGAAATTTTGGGTTAAAAAAACAGTTTTTTTACTGTTTTTCCGAGCTGGGAAAAAAACGGAAAATTTGGGTATTATCAGAATCATCATTTAATCACAGAATCATTTTAGTTAATATGTTAAATCAAACATATATTTCATAGAGATATTTTGATTGTTCTATGTAAAATTCCGGAAATTTTGAAACCATTAGAAAAAATCGTTTGTTCGGAAATATTGGCAAAAACAGGAAAATGTAGTTTAAAAACTATTTGTTAGCCTGAAGCTAGTAACCTTACTTGCAGTAACATGTCTGCAACATATACAGTGGGAAGTCGAAAATCCGAACTAATTGGGACCACAGGTATTCGGATTTTCAAATTGTTCGGATTTTCGAAAATGACCAAGAAAATGCCATTTAGGCTTACATACTGTACGGTATGTTCTTCTATCGATACAGTGGTTATTCAGTACATACAGTAATTACAATACCGTACGTAAGGCTACTTACATTTAATGTTTCTGAAGAACTTGCTTGTACTCTAAATAACACTGTTCTTGTAAGTCACACTCAAAACTTATAGGCCTAAGAAAAAATAAAAATAAAAATACATGACAAACAATTACATATAAATGAACTTTTGTAAAAACACTGACTTCACATAACGTCGATGGACACTCTATTGGTTGTTTATCGCTAGCGTTAAGACAAAATGTAAAAAGCTTCTAGGGACCGCATTCGGATTTTTGACGTTAGGATTATCGACGTCCTACTGTATATACAATGTATTTCGCTAACGGAAAAATACTTAAAGCAACAGGTTTTAATTCTACTTTACACACATATACCGCACAAGTGAGTAAATTTGAGCAGCGAGAAATATATTAAATGAAACTTCCGTTAGTTATTATCACAGACTAGCAGAATATCCATTCTTCGCACGGGGAGAATACATTTCATTTTGGACACAAAGGGCACCAAAACTGTCACTAATGAACTTGTGGAGCCCCAAAACTATGAATTTGACATTAATATCGATAATTTTCAATTATCTTTACATGTCATCATCCTCCTTAGAGTACTAATGGGGCTGAATTTTGTGGATTTAAACGGCATATTCTGTTCATCTCAGCGAGTATGGATTCGAGGCCATTTTCGATCATGTATATATATATATATATATATATATATATATATATATATATATATATACAGAGGCGGATCCAAGGGGGCTATAGCCCCCCCTTTACACTCAAGTATACACTGCATAAAATGGGCTTCAATCCTGCTTTACACTGGATAAAACTGCAAACTATGGTTTAGCCCCTCCCTTGATCATATCCTGGATCCGCCACTATATATATATACATATATAATGTTCAAAAAAATTAGTGGTTCAACTGAAATATCACACAAGACCTTAAGATAGTGTATGAATAAGATTGTGTTTGACTCATATATATCATACAAGAAGAAATGCTTTAAGATACACTAGAAAAATGGGGCACATACTGGTGTTGGGGCACGGAAAACCTTGTTCACATGGCTCATGACACAAGACGGTTATGTGTGCACCTCTCGAACTGCCCATAAACAGGCAAAGCAACAACACTGATTGTTCCTTAATATGTCATATGATCACTTCGAATAGCCAACAGAGCCTCGCACCTGCGTGGCATGGATTCAATCAGATTATCGATGAGTTCTTGGGGGATGTTGTGCCACTCATCCAGAAGAGCGACTTCCAGCTCTGGAATGGTTGTTGGATTTACTGGCCTAGCGGTAGAGACCTGCACGGGCCGAATTTTTCGGCCCGAGCCCAATCCAGTCAGAACGTACCTAGGCCCGGCCCAGCCCGGGCCCGAAAAGTTATCGAAATTTTCGGCCCGAGCCCGGCCCGGCCCGATAAGATTTTCAAAATTCTTGGTCCAAGGCCGGCCCGGGCCCGATAAATTTTAAAGTTTTTGGCCCGACCCCGGCCCGATAATTTTTTTTAAAAAAAATTAGGCCGAGCCCCAATCTTTCTCAAAATTTAGTACTAAATTTGACCTAACCCTCAGAAACATTTTCTAAACTTTGGTTCACAACCTGACGCTTGCCTCTCGAATGGTACCATTGCCTCTTAGAACTTTGCCTGTCATCGAGAGAACAAAAACTCCATTCCCTGTAACAAAAATCTAACTTAATTGATTTTTAGCATAAAGTAAAGAATTGTTTAGCGACAGGCAAAACATTCCCACCCCTTCTTTTTATATTTTGAGTTCAGTGAAGGGCAAGGTCAGAGCTCAATTTACCACATAATGTCTGCAATCCTCTATGGTGAAAGTGGAGCCGCTAAGCAACAGAAACTATAAATAGCTAGTGCATCCTTTGTAACATTTTTCACGGACACACTTCTTCAACGTTTGGCTTTATTCCAATTATCGTTGAACGAAAGTTAATAATTATTAAAGAATTGCAATTGATCGGCCCCAGTCCGGCCCGACCTGAAGAAAAATCAGTGTCGGCCAGCCCAATCCCGGCCCGGCCCAAAGAAATAACAGTGTCGGCCCGCCCAAGCCCGGCCCGTTCCAAAGAAATAACAGAGTCGGCCCGCCCAAGCCCGGCCCTTGCAGGTCTCTACCTAGCGGCAATTCGTCTGCCAAGCATATCCCAGACATGCTCAACTGGAACGAGATCCGGAGAGCATGCTAGCCACTTCATCCGAGCAATTCCCTCAGCATCTCATCCACTAACCGAGCTCTGTGAGGACGAGTATTGTCATCCATAAAAAGGAACGAATCACCAATGGCACCAGCATAAGGAAGAACAAGAGTTTTCATGATCTCATCCCTATATCTGAGAGCTGTCAAAGAGCCATTTCGGATGATGTGGAGCTCAGTACGCTCACCAATGCTGATTCCTGCCTACACCATCAGTCCACCACTATGATACTGGGATCTTTCTCGCACAAACATGGGATTGTGTCGTGTTCCACACTCTCTCCAGATGAAAACACGTCGATTATTAGGCTCTACACTGAATCGAGACTCGTCAGAGAACAAAACATTGCCCCATTCATTGCGTCCCCACCCACGATGTTCCTCCGCCTACGCTCTTCGATCAATACGGTGTCGTGCAGTTAATGGGACACACACCATAGGCCTACGTGCGTAGATACCACCTTCTCGAACTCGATTGCGGACCGTTTGAGTAGATATTATGCGTCCTATTGTTGTTCGGAAGGCTCGCGGTAGCAGAGTTGTATTCTGGTTTCGACGGGCTGTTAACAACAGATAACGATCGTCTCTGGCTTTAGTTGCTAGTGGACGGCCCTGTCCTTGTCTTCTTCGAACACTTCCAGTTGTTTGAAATCGATTCCACAATCGGCAAATCACACTTTGTGCCACTCCTATGGCATGTGCCACCTCCCACCATGACTGACCAGCTTCCAACCTCATTGGGGGCCGCGGTGGCTCAGTGGTAGAGCGTTCACCTCTGGTGCTTGGGGTCCCGGGTTCGATCCCAGCCCCTGCCAAGTGAACTTTGTGGTGTACAAACACCGTGTGCGTGGGTTTTCTCGGGGTTGTCCCGTTTCCTCCCACTTTCTTCATTCCACCCTTTCACTCATCTCTCATCATCACCGTCTCCTTTAGCCTAACCGGCATAACCGTGGGACGTAGAAACTTAAAGATTTTTCCCGGTCCGCATACAATTATAGCTGAATTTGCATATCATCGCTAATGGAATTGTCAACATTGATTTCAGCGACTGCGAAAACTATGGATTTGACACTAATATCGGTCATTTTGGATTACTTTTACTTGTCTCGGTATCCGATCCCCCCGGTGACCCCCGGCCCGAATAGGGTGAATTTGTAAGTTAATGTAATCAGAGTTTCACCATTGATTTCAGCGACCGCGAAAACTATGAATTCGACAGTAATATCGGCCATTTTCTACCACTTTTACATGTCCCTGTAAGCGCCCCCCTGAGACCTCCTGGTCCGAATTAAAAAAAAAGATTCGTCTTGATCTGGGGCCTGGGCCAGGGTACCCCTGACTAAAATTTGGTAACTCTCGGTCCACTTGTCTGGTCCCCAGGCCGCATACAAACAGACAAACAGAAACAAACTATTTATTTTATATACAGTCTTGCAAATTATGCCAGATTTTCATATTATCTTTCCGAACTAATTTTAAAGACCCGCTTCTACTTATCTTTATATATATACGCAGTATCTCTATATTTATATCTATCTATATCTATATATGTATATAACAAACGTAGGAATTACACCATCAATAACGCTCCTGGAGGACCCCTTTCTCAAAAAAAAAAAAAAATGCTGGGGAAACATTTGTAGAAACTTCATTTTTCGTGCCAGACGATTACCGAGACCTGGTGAACAAAAAAAAAAAAAGGGGGGGCATCTTCAATGTTTGCTATATTAGTCTGGCATTTAATGTGCATGATTTGTTATATTACGTGTACATTTTCGTGAGCCAGGGAGGTTCATTCTTATCAAACACGGAGATTATGAAGGAGCAGATCTATTGCACAAAATATAATAAAAACATCTCTTTCGGATTTCTATCATCCCGCAGTCCAACCCCGAGACGGAAACATAAGAGATAGGCTTTTTGTTTTTAAGCAAGATAACGTGCCTAGCGAATGCTTTACATTGTGAAGATTATATTAGTGAAAATTAAACGAATATAATTTTACAGCTTAATATACATCACTAAATGTTGAGCTCCCCGTTGCTATGTGGTTAGCGTATGCGCCTTTCTCGAACGAGGTTTAATTCATGGTAGGAGCTCATGTGTTTCAAATCCGACTTTAAACTGTACGTTCACGTCTTGTAGAGCTTTGCTCCTGAAAACGACGCTAAACTATAATCTAATTTAATATTACTAAATATTAAAAAATAATGACTTACCAAGGTGACGTCAATTTGGCAGTCATCAAATCCATTTTATACTTTCACTTAATCCAGTGGATATTAATATAACAATTACAAGACACACATCATCATCTTCTCATGTATCTGCATTATTTGATTCATCCATAGATTTGTTATTTGTACACATCATTCTTTTTGCATTTTCGGGAGGGTTCAGGGTTCTTTCTTCATTTAAAGAGTCAGTTCTTACGGAATCAGGGGAAGAAATATATACAAAACATGCCGCTTCCGACGCAGCACTGAAGCATTTCTTTTAGCGGTCATACCCCCCTCCCCTCTCAAGTTGTAAAGTGAGAAGGGACAGAAACATCCCAGACATTCAGGGTTCAGTTGACAATAATAAAACTATGGGTAAGTAAACATCTTGTACAGAGTCACGTTTTGCTTATTTTTGAACATTTCTGTGAATTCAACAATACAACAGCGGAAATACTAACTGGTTTTATTACTCCAACCATCGCTTCAACTAAGGGTAATTCCCAACGCTCAGTGAGCCATCTAAATTTTCGTTCTTTTTCTGTTCTCCAGAGGAAAGAATGAGATTTTGCCAAGATGCTAAAGTCAAGATGCTAGATGCTAGATGGGAGTGAATTATGCTAGATCTAGCACCAAGATGCTAGATATGGCTTCACTGGCGGGCTTTGATATCTACAGAACTTTCTGCCAAAGCATACAAAAAAACACAAAGCACAATAGTTTCGATAACATCTGTGTGGTCCTTCGGTAGGCTACACATCCGGTAAGAAGCTCAATCCAAAGAGTAGTTTGCACTGCACCCGTAGCCGGCTAACAAAAGACTAGTAGCCGGCTTGTATAGATAATTGAGTTCAAATTTTCAAGTATCCATTTACTGAATGCCCATATCGTGTATGCATGCATTTGCATGCATTATTTAATAAGTAAATAAAGTACACACACAATTAATTATGTCAGTGATAAACGGTGTTTATTGAGAAAAAAAAAACCTCTCCAAACAATGAAGATTAATCTTAGACTGGAGAAATGGTTATCCTTCGTTTTCATTACCATTTGGCCATGAAACAAACGCCTGACAGATATACAACCCCTATATACAACTATGTGATGTTGGAATAACTCGTAGGGTATGATGCTTTACTTTTTCAAAAATTTCAGTACTTCTAGTGAAATGATATCTTTAGTTTTACGTCCCACTTTTATGCCGGTTAGACTAAAGGAGACGGTGATGATGAGAAATGAATAAAATGGTGGAATGAAGAAAGTGGGAGGAAACGGGAGAACCCCGAGAAAACCCACGAGCATGGTGTTTGTCCACCACAAAGTCCACACGGCGCGATCTGGGATCAAACCAGGGACCCCATGCACCGGAGGTGAACGTCCTACCACTGAGCCACCGCGCCCCCACAGTACTTCTTGTGTACCTCTATAAATGCAATAAAGAACTAATGGCCGTTTTTTTTTTTTTTTTTTTTTTTTTACAAAAATATTCAATTAGAACTGGACAATTTACATAAAATTTTAAATCGACAAATGAAAACGGCACGTTTCTAGCACTTGTGGGTTCGAGGTCTCATTGTTGAAAGGATTGGAGACAAACATATAAACTTTTCTGTGAGGAGAAACATATACTCGTAAATCTAGTATTTTAATATATAGATAATAATTGGAATAATTTTATTTTCGAGTGCTATTTTTTAATATTCGCAATATTGAAATTTTTGAACTTAAATTTTTCCCGTGTTTGAAAAAGAAAAAGGTATCATTACTAATAAAATTAACCTAATACAAACATATTTATTTTTTTCAATTTTTCCAGAAAATCGAAAAAAAAACGTTTAAAAAAACAGGTTCAAAATTTCCGGAAATTTGACAAAACTAGTTCAGATACACTTGTACTTTGCCCAGCATTAAACTCTGATCTTAGTTCCGACGCAGTTCGCCGCCTGTTCTGTTTTACCAATCTGCCCAGACTAGAACGTTCGACATCTGTAATGAACAAAATGTTGACAAACTTGCCTTCAACATATACACGTACAGAAAAGTGGACAAATTCGGCCACCCAACCCCTCGACATTTGGACGTCTTTTCCCCTTGGTTTCGCCACTTGCTGAAGACAATCACCACAGCACTCTTCGAACACCTGACAAGTCCTGCAGTTTCCGAAATACTCGTGCCGAGTGTTTCTGAGCGAGCACTTTCTTGAAAATAATATTAAAAATTATAGAAAAATTTTCGAGACATTCGAGTCGAGTCGAGATTTTTAGCAGCTGTCTCGACTCGACTCGAGTCTCGACTCGAAAATTCGAGTCGAGAAATACGTTTGTCTCGACTCGTCTCGAATTTTACAAAGTGTGTCTCGACTCGAATCTCGACTCGAATTCGAGTCGAGTCGAGTCGAGATTCGAGACATGTCTCGACTCGTGCGCATCCCTAGTAGCTAGGGGTAACCAGGGGGACTCAGGCTCGCTACGACTATCTTCATCCACAGAACTTTTCAGTTCTTTTCGATATATAAATGTTCAAATATAAGCTATTAAGAATATACGGTGAACTCAAGTTAACCTTCCCAAAAATGTCAGTTTTACGGTTATGGACCTGCAGGAAACCATAAAGCACATTACCAGAGAAATATGGTATACATATTCGCCAAACCGCTTACACTAATATTGTCAATTTTTAAGTTTATGTTAGTGTAATGGCGTGTTGAGGAGTAGGTCTTTCCAAATGCGATACACATCTTGTACAGAGACAAAGGTGCGATGCGCTTCACAAAAAAAATGGGCCTGAGTATGCAGAGAGGCTTCCCCGAAAAAGTTCATGGTAGTTACCGGCCACCGTCACCGACAAACTGAAGATATGCAGGATGAAGAACTATCAAGTCTTCGCAGGTCTATCAGGAGATCTTTAGGCCAGTAATTACAGAAACGAGAACAACGGACCGCATCAAGAGACAGTTTCGTCACACATCTCAAGATCGTCTCTCGCATTCTACCAGGATATGAAAGAGGTTACTGGAATGTGGAATACAAGCTATACCTTTCAACGAGATACCCGTAAAGTCTTCAGAGGCAAGTCCAATGCATTTTTTCTGGACTGCTTAAAAGGGCATTAGACAAAAGGTGGATGACAACCTCTCCCTACTCTTCCTAACTATTCAACCACAGCCCTCTATTTAAACGGGAAGTGGTTGAAATAAACTATTATTGGTTTCAACCTTTATCGTCATAAAACAGGAACAGTAAGAGAGCGAATAATGGCTTTTTGATATGGATTCAGCATCCGAGGAACAGGTTCTATCTTTGATCTTGTTATTCTATTGCAACCAGTACTTACAGATGCACTACTTCAAGTTTGAATATTGATTTCACAGTTTGGAAGTCTCTGTTTCACACTGTAAAACGATACTCATTTGTTGATATATTGCTTTTTTTTAATGACTGTTCGTTCTGGATTTGATATTTGTTGTTGGTTCAAAGTTGTAACCACTGTTCTTTACTTTCACTGAGTATTTTAAACAATACGGTACTTGTATTCAGATGATTTTGGCAATAATATATTGCGGATAGTTTAACTTTTGGCGGTTTATTTTGCACGTGTGCACTAAGAAGAGCTTGTAACCATCTCCATAAAACAATAGTGCGCAGTTAAGATGAATTATGTGGTAACTTTGCACCTTTTAAAACATACATTTAGAATAGTTTAGGGATTTTAAGATTTCAATTTCTGGGCTGTCGGCATTTAAGGCAATGTTCGCCCGTCATGTATAAGGGGTGACGTCCCTCGGTGAGCACACTATCCGGGGAAAGGGAAGGAAGAAAGGAAGCAGCCTGGGACCATTATGTTAGGTACTACCACGGCATTTGCCTGGTGTGAATGAGGAAAGCCCAAGAGAACCTCATTTTCAGGATGGCTGGCATGTACAATAAGCTTTTTACACTTTTTAGACCGAGTGACCCACAGGGAACTGAACTCGGGACTGCTCGCAACGAAGGCGAGATCGTTAGCGACTACGCTACTCAGGGCCACAAATATTTAGAAAAGTGTATCAACTTCTGTCCTTTTCTAATGCAATCATTCGATTTAGTTAGCAGTTCACAGATTTATCAATTAAAAAAAAAAAAAAAATGCCGTACAAAGTATTCCCAGTTTACAGCTTTATCTTTTCCTAGGTTCCGAATTCACGCAGTTTATATTCAATATACTACTTACAGGATTACCGAAAAGAGCAACTCCTGTCTCTTGAACGCAGAAAAAAAAACTAAACACACTCCATCAACCCCATCAATTAACTCACATAGTTAGGCGATAATGTGACCTGATGACATTGCACGTCTCACCGCACAACCACATTCTGTAGTCACAATCAATCGAACGGAATTTAATTAAGCTTATATTACGGTAATTTGTTACACGGACGGATTGGTAAAATTTTCCCTTTCTGCATATAATGTAATAGCAGCGTCGTAACTTGGAATTTTTCCTGGGAGGAAAATCATAATTTAGATCCCTCTAGAAAAATATTTGGACCCCTTATTAATAGGAATCCAAATAATAATGTAGTTTACACATTAACGTTCTATTGTGATGTAGTTGACACCCTTCTGTTCACTATACTAGCGGGAAGGGTTATTCGTGTTTGGAATTTATAAGTTCAGCACTGTATAAACTAAGATTGCTTTTAAATAATAGAGACGAAAGAAGTGATAGCAAATATCAAGGTATGATAGACGGACAGGCTTTTGAAGATACGGAATATTCAAAGCCTGAAATGATTTTTATTTTGAAATCAAATGAAATCTTTGAGTTTTACGTCTCAGGGTTATGCCGGTTAGGCTAAAGGAGACGGTGATGATGAGTAATGAATGAAATGGTGGAATGAAAGTGGGAGGAAACGGGAGAACCCCGAGAAAACCCACGTACACGGTGTTTGTCCACCACAAAGTTCACTTGGCGGAGGTTGGAATCGAACCCGGGACCCCAAGCACCAGAGGTGAACTCTCTACCACTGAGCCACCGCGGTCCAATTTTTATTTTGAATTAGACATTCTTTTAATCATTTGTATTATTACTTTACTTTTTTTTTAGGCAGGAGAGAGTCCAGAATCTATATTTGATTTATCAGATTGTGACCTGAAACATGTTCCTTCTGGAATATATTCCCTCTGCAAAGTGCTCAGGAAGGATGCTCTTCATCTCGAGGTAAGTAAATAGTAGTAAACTGAAAATGTTTTTTTTTTTTTTTTTTAAATGTATTAAAACTTTTATATATATAATTTTTTTCAGGACATGACATACTATAATTTTGGGTAATCACTTTTATTAAAAATTTATTACAAGTAAAATTGCCGGCCCTATATCAAACATCATATTTCTAGGAGCCCCAGTTAACGTTTGACTAAAGTAGGACCATATTACAATTATGCCTATGCTTTATTTTATTCAGATGATGGGCAAGAACAGCACCTAAATTATTTTCAGTTCTTTTAAAAATAGTATGATGAGTTCACTCCATGCTTCACAACTTAAATTAAGGGAACAATACTTGACGCAACTAAAGCCTTAGGAAGTATATATTACTTGTGTGGGCTCCAATAGTAGAGATTTTACTAAAATGGGCTCAGATCACATTTTTATTTATTTGTTTTGATACACACACTTCATGCTACGTCCATATACCGTAATTTATTTTGGTAGAGTCAATAATAGTTCGGGATTTGCCCTTCACCTATTTTATTATAAAACTAGTTCTCTATAGAATAATTTACAAAGTTTCTTTGTAAAGATACAAAACAAGCGCCTTCAATATTAATCCTTAGCACACATAAAGTTCCTTCGGTTGATGAAGGTTGGAATTAGGTATGTACGGATCATCCATTTGCCCATGGCAGCTTTCAGAGTGTATGGTTCTCATTGTCTGTATCGAATATGGGAGACTGTTTATAATGAACCTCCTTTCCTCATGACAGCTCCAGGGATGAGGTAAAGTGGGAATTTCTTTGTCCAAAGCGACCTTAGGAAAGGATGCTGAAGGTTAGTTGGTCAGTTGTAAACTCATAATTTGGTCTTCCCCTGGTCCTCCTTTTTATGGGTGACTTCTAGGCGAGTCGATCATCATCGGGTTCCACCGTGTCGGCTTCGTGCCTTCCTGCTATTTCCGTGTATCGTCTGCTTGCGTTGGTGTTTATAAACAAAAGTACATGTTTTACAGTTGTAACATGTGCTCGAAGAAATAATACACACTAAAAGGTGGAGATCCTTACAATATTCATTTGGTACCGTGTCATATGGAGTAAGAAAGTTTTTCTTGAAGTGGGAACTTCTAAAATAGCGGGAAGTGTTAAATCGAAGGGCAGTCGCCCCGTTTCCGCCGCAAGTTACGGCATTGTGCAACAACCCTCGAATCAATTTCACTATTAATTATATACTTGTTTTTGTAAAATAAATGTTGTCCATGAAACGAGACGACATAGAATTTCGTGATGAGAACGAAACAAGATTGAGCAATTATAATAGAAACAAATATACTTTTGAAGACGAGATGGTCCCAAATTTAATCCCATAGTCAACACTATGTAGGCTAAAGTAAATAAATGTCTCCAGTGGAGGCACGTAACTAGGAAGCGGCCAGGGGACTCAGCCTCCAATGTAAGATTAACTAAAGTTAGCCCCTCTAAAAATTATCTCAGCCCCCTGTCCTGGTGTCTTAACTACAAGCCTGGTCCAGTATAATAAGACACATACGGAAATTCACAAAGATCAGGTAAAGTACAGTATATTCGTAATAGTAAAAGGTCACCATCCCACGTACTTCAAAAGAAACTGGTAGCGAAGGTTCTATTTAATGAACATTAATGCTGTGAGATTTTTAGTTTTTGCCAACGATATAATCTTTGAAATAATATCTCCACTATATATTATAGTCATGAGGTCAAACTTGCGTTGACTTCCTCAAGGCTTAAAGTTCTTGACATCTTTCAGATTCTGTCGAGAACTGAATTCAAGATGTATATTTTAAGGTGAAATGTCACATATCTATTCAAGAAACTTGTGTTTCAGCATACAAGGAAGCATATTTTTGTAACTCCCAATACCTTATAATTCATTCCAGTTTATTCTAGTACAAAGCACTGCTAACTTTATCACAGAATTGTTCATAATGTTTGTCATATTATCATCTTCGACACTTTCAAGTATAAATGTAGGTTCATTTTTGTACTTGTTTACGTAATGAAACGTAACGGCATAATGACATTCTGAAACATGTTCTCTAATTTGCTTAGAACTGAGTAGGCCTATTTTATTTCTAAGGCAAAAATAAGGCTGCAATGAGATTGCGCACACTTTTCCAGTTTTATCTGATAAGTCATTGACAAGCTGTCATTATGTACAGGATTGCGCACAGAAAAATTAAGCAATGTTGTCAGATGGAAAATATTTTCTCTTCTGTTATGTAAATCTGTAAGAAAAGAGCAGCGGAATACCCGAACCAAGGGTCGAATAAAATTACTAGGACTGAGCTAATTTAGAAAATACAGAGGAATTAACACATAAGAATAGAGAAGTTATATACTGTGTTCGAGAAAAAAAAAAAAAAAAAAAAAGATCTCACACCAGTTCTTCCGAGAAATATTACAGAGGCTGCTTCAGTAAGTGATTGAAAGAGAAGTTGAGTTCAGCTATGATGGAGAAAAGTTACTATTTATAAATGATGAAGCTAACATTATCGTCCTAACTTGTGCGAGTAACATTAGGTACGAACAATGATAGCATTTACTGTGCATAGTCGTAGTATATGAATAAAACTAGCAGGTAGCTACATCATACTGTTTCTAATTATATATTCTAACTAGATTTAGGAAGGTTATTTAAGATATATATTGACAGATTCCATATTATTAATAAGTAAATCGTGTAATTTTGCAAGGATTATATAAGTATCCTATTATATGACCAGACGTTAACTACAGACCTCAATACATTTACCAAAGCAAAACTTTACAACAATGGAAAAAATTATTCAATTTTTCAATTTTTCCATAAAACTTGACTAGTAGCGGGAAGTATGTATACTATCAAATATTATTATTAACATTAAGAATGTCATCATAAATGTTTGCTTTGTTTTATTTAGGTTTCCACCTAGAATATGGGCTTCAGAGCCCTCAGTAGCTCCTCGAACGAAAATAGGGCGGAAACATTTCACAAACATTACAAATAATTCTATTCACTTGGTCCAGATATTTATCAGGTGATCTCTTCTTCGTTGAAGATACAATCAGAAACAAAATTGAAATTAAGATTAATTGCGAAAGGATATACCAATACACAAAAAAAGGAAGATTTAAAGAAACATAACATTATATTGAAGCAGTATGAAATGCATAACCTTATTTATCATAGGATCATGGTTCATACCTCGTTTTCTTTTTACAATAGAGCAGCCTTTCAAATGGTACCATTCACATCTCCTTATCATGTCCCTGAGGCGGGAAATTTTGAGAGAAATCGGGATTTTTCTTTGAAAATATTTCTTTAAAAAAAAAATGAGCCCCTCTGGACCCCCACTGTGTTAATGCAGAGACCTAAAACTCAACTGGAAAACACTAAGGAGTGTACTAAATGCCTGTACAAAATTTCAAGCTTGTATCTTGAACAGTCAGGGCGGGAAAAATATCAATAATCCCCACAATGCCCCAGATTACTGTAAAATACCTTGATCTCAGGCATAACATTTCCTGAGACATCCCTATATATATCCTAGAATCATAGTTCGACCTTTATTATCTTCAGAATAAAACTGCCTTTCAAACGGACCCTCCATATGTCTCCATGTACCTCAGGCTGGAAAATCGCGAAAAAAGGGATTTTTAAACCACAAAATTCCTTTTATTCACCTTTTTGCCCCTCTGGATCCACCTTGTGCTAACGCAGAGATCCGAAAAAAATCTAATAAATAGTACTCGGTGGACTGAATGTTTGTACAAAATTTCAATCTTCTAGGTACGAAAGTAAGCCCGCCAAAAGAATAATGAAAATAGGCCTAACAAAAATATTTTTTTAAAGTTATGATGTCATCACCTCTTATGTTTCGACGCAGGAAGGCATGAAACCATACGTAACGCGTTCTATAGTGCGTCTAGACTTGAAAAAAAGTAAAAAAAGCTTTATTGGTTCTTTTTTAATCGAATAATGAAGACGCTACTTTAGTACCTAAAAATAGGGACTAGAACTCCAAGGGATTCAGATTATGAGACAAGAAAATTTTAACATTTGGACTGTAAATTTGGAGGTATCATGACTTCTTGTATCTACTGACCAAATTATATTTAGTTAATCCTCAGTATAATATGAATTTTATTTCTAATTTCTGTTTCGATCCTAGTATGAAGGAAAACCTTCTTTGCGCACAGATTTTAAATCTACCATTGTGGCAACGTTGGGCAAAAATCTGTGTTCAGAAAGACCAACAGAGATTTGTGCGCAATTCGGGATCTATAGTGTGCGCAATCCTGTTGCTCCCAAAAATAATTTCAATTATATTTAGTTTCAGAAAGAAGCTAATGTGCTGATCATACACCAAAAAACTTAAATAAATCTCATTGACCATAGCTGTTTATGGACTATAATGGAAGAGAACTGAATTTAGTTTTCAGCTGTAAAACTACTTTTAGTTTCTATGAACAGAAAAATCTAGAACGGTCTTTGTGTTTTTAAGACCCTACTTCATCCTCTCCACTTGAAAAAAAAAAAAAAAAAGGCTGCAGTAAGTCGAATGGTAACTACAATTTTAATCATATTTATCTTTTTGCTTTGTTCGACATGGTGAATGAAAAAAAGAAGCAAGGTAGATTCGAACACGGATCGTTTGTAAGTTCTGTACGGATCCAATAAGCTACAGAACAATATGTAGAACAGATTGTGTACTTTGTAAATATGTGGAGGGGACACAGTGACTTGGTGGTAAAGTGCTTACCTTTGGTGCATTGAGTCCCTGGTTCGATCCCCGGCCAAATAACTTTGTGGTGGGAAACATCGTGTCCATCGTTTTTTCGCGGTACTCCCGTTTCCTCCCACTTTCTCATTTCACCAATTCTTCCATCATCATTCACTTCCTTTAATCATCGTCTCCCTTAGCCAAACAGACATAATTGTGGGACGTTAAACTCACATACATCATTTCGCTTTTTCTGTAAATATATGGCTAATAGCCATAAGTTTCAGCTGTGAAAGAACGTTGTTTTCTTCACTTCTTTTTACTAAGTTTTATGATATTGCTATAGCATCTTATGTGAACTGCAAACATAAAGATAATGTATTTATTGACTTTATGGATTAGGCCCTTAAAACATCTAATTAAATCATGAAGTGACAGAAAGGTTGTACCGATTTTATTCGCATAGTAAGGGGTAGGGATGCGCGCACGAGACAAGATTTGTGGCTGTCTAGTCTCGAAAATGTGCTGTAAAAGTGATGTTTCGACTCGAAAAATGTATATTTCTCTATTGGAGGAGCCGTGTCTCGACTTGAATTTGTCACGAAAATCTTGTCTCGACTCGTCTTGTGCGCACCTCTAGTAAGGGGCAAAAGATACTAACCCGTGAAAAACAAGTCTTTTATTGTCAAAGATACTTTTCATACCATTTCGTTACTCTCTCAGATTGATATATAAATGTTTGCAATGAAAGTACGTACTTCTATTTAGCATTGTGCATTTATCTGCCACAGACTACAAACGATATGGTAAATTCAACTACAAGACTTTTAGAAAGAAATTGTAGAATGAAGACCGTGGAGGAAATGGAAGAACCCACGAAAACTGTGGCTACAATGTTGTACACTACAATCTCGTATGGCGTTAGATTGAAACCGGGGACCTTTATACCAAATGTGAGCGCCATTATGACACCAAAAGCCAAATTAAAAAGTCTATTTCAAACAAAATAGAGTTCAGAAACTTTCGAAACGGTATATCCCCCTCTCGGCTATATGACTAATGCACGCGTCTTTGGCACGGGAGCCCCAGTTCGATTTCAGGTAGTTCGGTTCCACGTTACGCTGTAGGTAACGTCTCTTATAGCCTGTGTGTTGAAAGGGAAGTTAAAATTATCTGGCAATAGAAGCGACAGTGCGGAAAGTAAACAAAGAAGAGATGCATCCATTTTTGTAAGATTTTCTGTGCTGTTCATTATGATACGTAACCAGCAAACTGGTAAGTAGGTTGACCATCGTGACTATATTAGAAGTAGACCTACATGGGACCTAAACAACGTAAGTTTCACCGGAAACTGAACCCGATGCCGCGTCGAAGACAGGTGTACTAAATCAATAGTGACACGTAGGAGCTCCACAAAACTAGAGTATGCAACCGGAAAACACAGCAACCCTTCTGGCACTTCAATAGAATAATGTAAATAATAAAGAATATATAAAACAACACACTAAAAAATCTACGAACAACACACGAAAACTCGTAAAATGACTAGTGATAAGTATACCTGAGCCTCGAACCTTGTCCACTATGGCATGAGACATTTAGAGTACATTAGAAAGCAATACTTCAATTTGATAAATCTTATTACCAAAAATCTGGAAAATGTACGCCCGACAGGCAAAATTTTGAACTTTTTTCTTTAAATTAAAATATGAATTTTAATTTCCCTAAACTCTCCTGGTTACTTCTAATCGTAATTGATCTGGATTTTTCGTGGCAAGGAGTTCTTCATTTGACCTAAACCTGTGATTATTTTTTTTTTATTTATTTTTTTTTTTTACGTTTGTAAATCTTTTCTTGAGGTTTCCCCACTTCTTCTTATCATCTTCATTTTTTCATGTTCCTACTATCACCTTCAGTAATTAACCTTCCATCGTCATATTACTTATATATATTTACCATCTCTTTATTTACCTAAACTGGATATAATTGCGAGAGTTAAAGTGTTTTAAATTACTCAATAATTTTCTATCTGTTGCAGCTCTTTATAAATACATATAATGAAAAATGCGCAACACAATGTGCACCAGCTGGTTACGGGTAAACACACATTTCTGGTGCACGTGCTAAGAGTTGTGACCTCGGTCACTATGGTTACCTACTAGACACGTCTGTCTCGTCTCGAAAAAGGTATTGTGAAAGTGTGATTTTGAGCCTTGAAAAGTGTATCTGTTTCCAATAGAATAGCTACCTTGTCTCGTATCGCGTCACGAAGATTCTGTCTCGTCTCGTGGCAACCTTACGATCACGTGGAGTTTGTGATGGATAAGCACAATTCCTCGAGGGCACTTTCATGCTCTCGCACTCTATCGCTTCACAATTTCAGTATTATTTTGCTTTAATCTGTCTTCTTTAGCCTGCAAAGGTTAAATACAAGATCTTAAAATAATTAATTTTAAAAATCAAATTTCAACTAAGACGCTGAGTGACATTTTCCAATTTTTAATTTAGAATCAGATGAACTTAAGAAAAACACAAAAGATCTCTAAAATACGCACACCACCAAAAATGCGGATAACCCCTGTTTATTTCCAAGTCCGCAGAACCATGCCGCATAGTTAACGCAGTACATGTAGAAACGAAATTACAGCCAATGTTGTTTTGACTTTTCGCATGCTGCTCATGCATGTCACCTTAAGCTACTGTGAAACGCTAACAACAAATGAACACTGAAAGGTACTTACAGAAACAGCACATAGCGTGGCTCATTTTGTGAATAACAGCGTGAGCAGTTCAAGGTCCCCGCTTCGAATCCCGAAAGACACAGAGAATCAATAGCATCAGAACACCAACCCCGAAATGGAGCGCGCAAAAGTATCACACACACACACACACAACATTCACAGACAAAAACACATGTCACATGAATAAAATGGTATCACATTACAAGAAAAAAATATCGGGAGGAAAAGCTCGAATGAGAAACACGAGCGGAAATAAGCTGCTAACCGTCATGGATGGATGCTTTCATGTCTTCGGAAGAGCAAGTGTTTTCTCTTAAAAAGAGTTTCTGAGAAACCCACCAAATATACGCTCTGCAAAATATCGAACGAATGTCTCTTAAACACGCAACTTGCCGTTGCTACGTCGCGTTAATGGAATGACCGGGGCGGAAACCTGTGGCTCACTAGAAATTTTACTCTCGGGAGTAAATAAGAAAAATTGTATTAACGACTCGTCTATTGTATTAAGCCATAATAAAAAGCGGCATCAAGTACAGTTATTCGAAAGCAGTGAGAGTGAAAAATAATAAAAAAGAAATCGACATCAACATCAGCACGAAACATTAAATAAGTAATCAACACACATATAACATAAATATTGTTCCTGCTGACACTATGCACCGGTATCTTATGAAGGCATATATGCAGATGATAGAGATATTTTGAAAATTAATTCATACGTTATTATAAAAATAATAACGAAACAATATGCGTGCATATCTCAAGTGAAATTATGTAACTTGCAAGATTGATAGCAATATTTTGTAATTAACTCTAACATGATATGCACGCATTGAATTACGGTTTTCACTGCACGTTATACAAAAAATGAAGTGAACAATTTGCAAGTAAAAATAAAAAAATCTTTTTAAAAAAAAAAATATTAGTGCATAATAACCTAAGCTAATGTGTTACACGTTTCGAACATGATCAAGTATCCAGTATTCAGATGTTCATGTGTAACTTTGCAAGAAGTGTGAACTTATTCGCGGGGGAAATCCAAAACGAACCAACTATAGTACTCGCGCCGAGTCGTGAAGCTCGGGCTCTAAACCAATCATAGGAATAATTTGTTTGAGCTCCAACACATCGGAAAACTTCGGTACAATTTCTGGAGCCGTTTCCCGAGCGCACACTTAGGGAAACGTCAAACAGCTGAAATTCACCAACTACGTTGCCAAACTTGGAAGACATAGTAAACGAGTATATAAAAAGAACATTTAAAAATTACCAATAATAACACTGCACAACAATAACTACTGTAACAACTAGTCTAAAATGGTAACAATAGGACAAATAGTAACAACGAAAACCTAACGCAACAAAAAAGAATTAACAAAACGGAACTTGACGCCAATCCGACAACACTGTACTCTCGAGAGATATTTTCCATGTAGCGCGAGAGAAGACACTGACAAAATTTGATGGATGGGGGTTGACGACTGGAACACACCCTCGCGTTCTATTGGGTGGTGAAATCGGTAGACCTAGGTCAAGCTTCACGACTCGGCGCGAGTACTATAGTACTTACTGATGATGATTATAACACATCAAATTTGGTGAAAGTAGTGTATGCTTGGTTTGAGTTAGAGTCCCTTTCTTGACCGAGACTATAAAAGACATGGATCTGCAGCTCAACGTGCGGTCAAAACCATACAAATATTCACCAGGAGCAGAACCCGAGACTTCCGCATCGCTAGTGTCTTGCAAAATTACATATTTATCTATCTTACAACATAATTGTACAGTCAGCGACTAAAGTTCTTTCCGTTTGGTAAAATTTATTTTGCGAATAACAGTGGTATGGCTAGAACGTACACAAAATTAATTATTTTTAATTTATTAAAAATTGTACTCAAATCGTTCTTCTATTCTTAAGTTATTTACGAAACTAATTTAATCAAACAGAAATAACTTTTGTCACTGACTATATGTAGAAGGAATTACTGAACAAAGAAAACGAAAAAAAAAAAAGACATTAATTTTCTTAATACGAAGTACACGCGGTATCATCTGCAGGCATATCTTGCATGGGAGACACCTCGCACGAGTGACATGCAAAATAATACTACAGAAATCTCTGCTTCAAAGCCCACCGACACTATATGGCATGACCGAGGATATGCTTCATTTTGAAGAAGTCTAAACAAATATACATTTTAGAGAGCTTTGCTTCGCGGAATACATTTGTGTGTAGCTATGTGGTAGAGCAATCATTTCCAGCTGGATGCTGTGACGTCAGTTTTCTGCTCCCCTTCTCAGTAAATCACACTGAGAGTGGAAGAAGCTGACGGGTAACCTGACGTTGACGTGGTTTAAGCCAACAAGGGTATAGATTCCATAATCAACGTTTTCGCTGGCATACTACTCGTTAAAAAAATGACTGCGCATATTGACAATACTTGCCCACTCTGTACTATGCATCGCATTCCCCTCTTTCATTCATTATTTCTCTGGTTTTCTTAGATTGTAAAAGCGCGCTCCTACCTCACACATCAGGTAGAGAGATGAATATGGGTCTATATCAACGCTATGACATGATTACTGACAGCTAAAAATTCCACAATAAGCAGTTATATAATCACATGAAGCAGCAAGGAATACTTTATTACTGATTAATTGTTGTAAACTGACGTCAATACCTACGGTACAATATATCTTCCACCTCATAGTAAGCTTATAAGCTACAGTAATTTCAGCTTCTCAGACATCAAGCTACTGCGATCGAACTATATCTACTTACTAACCAGACGACTCTGTTTCGATTCCTGGTGAAAATGGAATTTATCTTTTCGTTCTATTCCTGTCAAAATGTGACTCTTATTTGAGCTTCTGAAAACTTACATCAAAGGCGGCCAACACTGTGCCAACCTATCACTTTCGATCATTCGCTGTCTTCCTTTTCTTTTTCTTCTTATTTGACATTTTTTTCTTCATAAAATGTTACAAAAACTTCAATCACAAATAAAGAAGTATTTTACAACAAAAAAGAAAAAAATCTACTGTTAATTAAGCCATAATTGTAGGTACAGACACACCAACGTAAATAAACACAGTTCAGAGGCATGTCCGTGTTGATTTGTCCTTTATCGGTCATTTTGAAGATCTGCGGCTGCCGCGCCACCCAATTCTATGGATAATACGAACATTTACTCTATACCTAATTCAGAAAACGGGTTAATATACAAAATTATAATTTAATTTCCAAAAACTTGTGATATTACTACGTCTTAAGATTAACAGATAAATCCAAGTTTAAACGTAGAATGTATCAATATGCAAAACAGGCCTCATATATGGGCACATCGTGACAGTTTCTGATAAATTATGTGGCTGTCAACATATTAAAAGTACTCAAGAACTAATGTTAGGGAAAGAGATTTACCAAATTAGGGAACTCTCTCGTGGCTAGATGGCCAGCATGCGCGCCTTTGGCATGGGAGATCCGGGTTCTATTCACGGAAGGAGCTCATGTAGTTTGGATCCCACGTTAAGCTGTAGGGTCACATCTGATAAAGCCTCGCTGCTGAAAGAGACGGTAAATTGAAAATCAAATCGAAACCAAGTTAGGGTTAACTTTGTCTAGCTGAGTTTCTCTATTTTTCAGCATATTGCGTTGTGTTCACCCAGGACTCAAGAGAACTTTCCGTATATTATATATGTATCAGTTTCCTCAATAGTAATTATGCATAAAATTTTCTGCTACTCCTGTTTCGCCAACTTCAAAGGATTATTATTTTTTTTCCAGAGAAAATAGTTAAGAGTATGTTCCTAATAAATGAAAAGCAACAATATTCCCAAGACTAACACCAGAACTTATTCAAGGTTTATAGTTCTTGGTCTTCACTCGTTTATCATGTAACGCATAAATATTTGCATTCTGCCCTACAACATATCAGGTTCGTTAAACTACAAACAATATCTGTTTTTAAAATGAAGTAAATGAACTAACTACGAAGGATGGTGTTCTGCAGGAGTAATTTATGAGGGGAAAACAGCAAACGGAAGAAATATTTACAGTGAAATCGTGAATTCTTATCTCTAAATATCAGTTAGATCTTAAGATGAAACGAGAATGGAATTTTCCTTCAAGTCGCCACCAAAATTGTAACAAATTTTCTTACAGCAAAGAATTATCAAATGATTTCTGAGTGACTTTCTTCTCTATGTTGGCAAAAATTATGATTGAATTTTGAGATGAGTCGAACTTCGGTGTTAGTGGATTATCTCGGGTTACTTCTGCTACTTTGAATCATCTAATTTATCGTTCTAGGCTAAAGAAGACGTGATGATGAGAAATGAATGCAATGGTGGAATGAATAGAGAGGAGAAATGGGAAAACCTACGAACACGATGTTTGTCCACCACAAAGCTCATTTGGTGCGAGCTGGGATTGAACCAAGAATCCCATCCACTAGTGGGCCCTATACAATCATAATGTTATTAGAATCATGCTAGTGAGCCTTTTAAGATTGTAATATTAACACATTTGTCCGTTACTCTAGAAGATAGCTCCTGTAAAAACGATTTTTCAAATTTATTTATTTATTTATTTATTGCAATACACAGCTAGAGCTATTATTTCGGCCAAGTACGTTAACGAAGTCCATCTATTAACATATTCACGGGTAACGATGACTTCAACGGTGGCTATCCTTATCCCATACAAGGAAAGATGCACTGAAGTTAACCGCATCAACTACCAGTAGACTCATTCATAAACGTAAGTTTCACGTAATCCACTTTACTGTCTTTCGATAAATTTATTGTTCTTGTTAAAACACGTACATCTGAGAACGCGAATCACTGGCGCAAGTATTTTGAAGTTCGATTCTTTATCGAGTCATTTTTATTCATTTTATGTTGACACAACATCATGATGCAATTGGAAAGGCATGTAAATTAAGATGTAGCAGCTACTGGTCTAGAAAGCGAGAAATAATGGCGGTGGAAGTCGATGTGTAGTCCACACACCACTCAGCTAAACGAATAGAATCGTACCAGCCCTTCGTGCAAGAGAGATTATTAAATTAAAACTGAATTAGTACTTGAATACAAACTAATCATATTAAAACTGAAACAGTTCTTTATTCGAATACAACATTATCCGAATAATATTAACAATACTAACACAAACCTCAAATAATGGTCCTCACTAAGCATACTCTAGAAGCTCCAGCTGAGGATTTCCTCCCCCAAAATATGGTGACGCTACTTAAGGATCCCCAGCTTAAAACTTAATCTGATATAAAATATCTGTAAATAGGGACCTCTTTCTCTACCTCCCACTCTCTTTCACACACACACATACACACGTACATAAACATACAGTGGTGTACGCAAAAGTTTCTAAAGGCGGGTTTCAAGCTCTCAAGTTCATGTAATTTTGAATACATTATCCTACTATGATAAATGTTTTGTTTTTGCTAATACATTGCTCAAAGAGGGTTAAAACCCCGAATCCCCTTCCCTGCGTACGCTGCTACACACGTACAAATATACTTTCAGAATCATAGGTTCCTATCATCAACCACCATCGGGAATCCAAAGGGGCGACCCCATCTCACAGACTACCCTTTAATAGGCCTATATAAAATATTGCACTACTTTATTCTAATTTGATGTAAAACTCCTTATTTCAAGTCTATATTAAACGTCGAGGAGGCAATCCGCCCCCTCCAAATGCACTTTCTGAATTCGCTAGTGTCACCCACCAAAATATTCTCCTTCGGAGGAGTATCTCCCATCTGTTAGCATTGATTGTATTTACGGACAACTAGCACTTCCATGCATGTGCGGATGATTCTGTAACTACGAACGCAACGCTCTGTCTCTCCAAGTTCTCTCAACCGTCCACAGATGGCAGAAACGATAGATGAATCCCATCTCAAAGATGGGGAACGTGCTCAAACGAAAATCAATAAAATGAAATCTCTGTTTATGAAAATCCGATTTGGAAAAATGAATCTCTCGGTTTAAGAAAATTCAAGGCCATTTCATACTTGTCAATCTTTCAATGAAAGGATCCGTTATTTGTTTTAACAACATCGCTGCGTGCGTTTACAGCATTCACAGGAACTCATTACAACTGGACTTTGAACTCGGATCAAGTTTATAAACATTTGCACATTTCGAAGAATTCGTAAACATATCCGTTGCCCAATGTTCTAGACAAAATAAATACAATGAAAATATCCATACAGACGAAGCTCGTCTTGTATGGCACGCAGGAGATAGTCAACAGATGACTGTTTTCTCTTGACAAGAATTGTCATGAAGATTATGAAATCAAAACATACGAACAGTATTTCATCTTGTTCGATTTACGGAGAAGTTCTTATTCTGAATTTTCACATTTAAATAATTGTCACAACTATTATGGAAAATGTTAGAAATGTAAAAGGCCTAATTTTGCACATCTATAGTATCGACGTGAGCGTTGGTTGCTGAGCGCAAAGAAAAGAAATTGAAGGTTTCCACAAACTTTTCTTTGGGGAAAAGGATGATAGCGCGAAATGAGATTTGCAATCGGGAAAATCTATACACCTACGCAATGTATCAATTGCACAACAGCTACAGGTCACACACACACACACACACACACACACAAAAAAAAAAAAATACAGGCCCGTAGCTAGCGGGTGGCCAGGGAGGTTTAGCCCCTAAAACTTTCAGTTCTTATATATATGAATGAAAAGTGAATTAAAGTTACCCGCCCCAAAATTTCTCACCCCTCTGGCTATGGCCTGATATCGCGTTGATAAAGGACTCGAATCAGTCTAAGATAAGAATATGTCCCTCATATCGTCACTGAACAAAAATTTTGTAAAGTCTTAAAAGTTTTTAACTTTTTTTTTTTTTTTTTTTAACTTCACGGACATTGTTAATAATTTTATGAGAAAAGAAAGAAAGGCAATAGGCTTCTCAAGCTGCGATGAAAATCATTTTAGGTACCTGAAAATTGTAAAATTCAATATAAGCTTTATAGTAAAATATCACTACGTGCATTAGTACATATTTGAATTGTTTGTATATTAAAACAATATGTTTAACTAAATAAGAAACTATTTAAATTTTTATCAAGTACGAGGCTCTTATGAACGCTATAAAAACACTAAAGTAATTTTTGCACTATTACAAGAATAATTTATTGCCTGATTATTTATGCATCATGAATATATGCGTGAGGTGGCGCTACGTGATGCATGTTTTCGGATGCCACTCACAAACATGAATTTCATGATATAATATTCTATTGCGTTGACGTCTTTGAAATTGTAAGGGTTAGTAATTTAACAAGAAAAAAAAGTGTAAAAAAGATATTAACACGCTATTTTTGTAAATCAATAATATGGAATCGATCTAAAATTACAATTTTGTTGCAAAAAAAACTATTTATTGTAAGTCTATTGTTTTAATATGTAAGAAACATCACACTTATAGTAATTTAACGTAAAATTTTTATCAATTTACAAACTGAAGGGTATAATGGTTTTTATATGGGACTTTTTTGTGTGTGAAAAGCGATGAAATCCGAAATAAGGGGATGAAGATTATGTTAAAAAAAAAAAAAAAGTATACAAAATGGACAGATATTACTAGTTTAACTTCTTGCGTTTATACTCTTCACGCTATAAAAGAAGATACTATTAGTGCAAGTGAATAATTGAAATGAAATGAAATCTTTAAGTTTTACGTCCCACGGTTATGCCGGTTAGGCTAAAGGAGACAGTGATAATGAGTAATGAATGAAATGGTGGAATGAAGAGAGTGGGAGGAAACGGGAGAACCCCAAGAAAACCCACGCACACGGTGTTTGTCCACCACAAAGTTCACTTGGCGGGGGCTGGGATCGAACCCGGGACCACAAGCACCAGAGGTGAACGCTCTACCACTGAGCCACAGCGGCCCCAAGTGAATAATTGAATCGAAGAGTAGAAAAAGGAGAACATTCCAAAAATAAATGATAACATTCCACGATAACAATTTCTCTATAACTAAATATCCAATCCCATTAAGTTTTTGGAATTTCGGGAAATGAAAGGTCTTAACATAAGCTACAAGTCTCCCATACAAATATTTTTATATAAGCAATGGTATTTCCGGTAAGCGGTTTTACTTTTCGTTTTTCAAAAGTACCGTGTTCAGGAATGTTCTCCATTTTCTACTCACTGATTCAATTATCAAATAGAGCTCCTCCGTGGCTAAGCGGTTAGCGTACGCGCCTTTCGCGTGGGAGACCCGGGTTCGATTCCCGGCGGGAGCTCATGTGGTTCGGATTCCACGTTAATCAGTAGGTCCACGTCTCATATAGCCTCGCTGCTGAAAGGGACGCTAAACTAAAAATCAACTCAATCAATTATCAAATAGTTGAGGAAACATAATACCAGAGAAAGCCCATGGACAAAATGTTCTCCATCACATGAGTCCTAATCGAGATACCTACAGGAGAGAGACCTTTGGGTAGAGCAAAAAAGTGCGAGTGTAATTATATAAATAAGGTATTCGCGAAGTGGATGGCATTCAAGGGCCTGACTTATTAAGGGATAGAATCTAATGCAGAAGATTTCTTTCTATGGTTTGATCAACCATGGAACTAATCAGATAACTTGTCATACAATAACCAAAGGCCCTACTACACCCATTACGACATTCAAGTAGTATGGATATTTCAATGAAACATTAGATTGCTCTAACGGTAATTATCAGACATCTACTTTTCGTTTTATTTTCCCCTTAAATTCGCTTTTACTTTTTAAAACCGAATTCGGTGTTATTCTTCGCGAAGAAATAATTATCCGTGGCTCTTATAAAAAATACATTCAGACTTAATCAAGCATGAGCATAGGTATCCAACCTATGGATACGAACTTCCATCACGATTCTCACATACATTTCCAGGAAAACGTGGATAAATCTTTCGTACGAAATCACTTTAAATTTTTCACTTATATACAGAATATAACTCAATATTTTGTCGAGTTCACTTACAAAAAGGACAATATTATATTTTCTCCCCAACCCACAAAGAATCATTCGAAAAGCACAAATTGCACTGTTATAATAATGAGTGCGGTGCCGTGCCGTGGAAAATCAGTGTCCGGGGCGAGAGTATACGACGGCGTCCCCATACATACATTCCAAGTAATTTTTCCTATCTTTTTCCCCTTTCTCCCGAATTTTGCGCCCCCTTACTTCGGCACCCGGGGCCCTTGCTCCGCTCGCCACCCCCAAGGCACGGTACTGATAATAATAATAATAATAATAATAATAATAATAATAATAATAATAATAATAATAATAATAATAATAATAATAATAATAATAATAATGCTAAATTATTTGCTCCAGAGAACACAGTTTTATATGCTTTACTTCGTACTGAACATACAGTTTCTTTCCCTTCCTCATATTTCGAAGGACAAAATTACTAGTGTTTCCACATGTTGTTTTAAGAGATTTTTGTCTGTCACCATAAACTATACTCTGACAAAAATCTTTCAGTCAATGTTCGACTATTGCATGAACAGCGGATATCCCGCAATGTTCATACTTTTTTTTTTTATTATTATTATTATTCTCAAAAGGTCCCTTCACAATGTAAAGAAAAATAGCTTTCATTAGCTCTTGAGATGGGATTCTCTCCAGCCCCACTACATTTTTTTAAGTCAATCTAAAACATCTCTGGTGTTAAGTTGTTTCGCGTAATTGACTGAGGATTTAATACATTATGCAATAGTTAGAATATATCTTTACAAGAGTCGTGTTTCCGTAAGAACATGTAGTTTCGGCAGTGACAATCTTGCTGTGTGTTTGAAGATAGGGCTGTTAGTAAGTTCCGTTGTCAGAAATACTCACATTCAACACTTCGAACTCAAGTTAGTCCAGCTCTCGGGACACTAAATTTTTAACAATATAATGACATTTTGAGATTTTATTCGTGCATTAAGGTTAGTTTAAAGGGACAAGTTTTGCCGATATATGTCACTACAGTCTTCGTATCTCTGTAGTGTATTTTTTATCTTTCACAAAAATTCACGATTTTTCTTACAAATTTCAACCTACACACTTCAATTTTTTTAGAGAAGAAACTTCACAACCTTCGAAGGCAACAATCCGTGCCGATTTTTTATTTAGAATTTTCTTCATTGTTGAAATGGCTAGATTGTTGGAATGGATATCCAAACCTTTAACAATGGAACTCCCTCCATTTTGAAACAGTACGACGGGTCCGATTCGAGATTTCTAATATGAATGAACTGGCCAAATTTGGTTTTAATCAATTCGCTTTTAGGGAAGTTACTGTATCCACTATATACAAGAAATGGATTCTACTATTATAGAAATAGATGGATATCGTGAGATCTCCGCAATAGGTATATTAAAAATTCCATACAAGCTTAGACCGTATTAAAAGCCAGAAATTATAAGGGTGTCGCTAGCAAGAGGATGTCATAAAATGGGGATCGTGATAGGAATTAGGTTGAGAACCACTAGTTTATACTACGGAACAAGGTCTATCTAAATCAAATTGTCTTATTTTGGTTTCAATTTTAAGAATTATAATTCGACATATGATCTGAGGCGTCTCTCATATCTTGCTTCAACTGTCACCAAATTGTATAATATGGCCAGAAGCACCCCTGACACACGGCAGCAAAGTTCTCATGCCAAAATAATAGATTCACAGCAGATGCTCACAAAAATCTGGGGTGACCAAAAACTTTCGAGTGATAGGTAGTTGTACACTAGGGTGGGTCGTTTTGCCACTTTTTCTTCGGAACGAAATGTAATACCTGGCAAAAGTGGCCAATCCACATGGACATTTCAGGTATAGATTTTTTTTAAAATCAGATAACATCTTCTGTGAGAACTATTGCATCAAAGTTTCAAAATTTCACTGAAAATTGCAAAAAATACCAAAATTGTTCTTTTTTTTTTTTTTTTTTTTGTTATGTTAAAGTAAACATATTTTTGGCTTTATACATGCCAGATGCTATGAAAACTGACATTCCAGTCTCAAAATGCCAGTTATGTGCGCTTAGGGGGTATAGGGGTGCCTCCTCTGGGGCCGGAAAATAGGGTAAATTCAGTACAATTAAGCGTTTCTACAACTTTTTTCGTCCTTGCCTTTTCCTTCGGGACCTGCTGGACCAATATGAAGTTGAATGTGACAATTTTTTGGATAGCATCGTCACTGGAGATGATACGTGGTGTTATCACTACGAGCCGGAATCCAAAAGACAGTCCATGGAATGCCGATTTTTGCAAGCGCGGCATGCAGGTAACGGTTCATCGTTAGTAAAAGTGCATAACGAATGGTGGGAACTAAGTGGAAAAATGAGTCTGTAGCTGAAATATTGCTCTGTTTAGCTATGCTGTTGTTATTTATGTATCTCCATTAGTTTCCATAAAAAAGGATGCATTACTTTGGGAACGACTTTCGTAGATTTGACTGAAACTGTTATGATTTCTCAGAGATACAATGTAAGCGAGAGGGCTGCGGTACATATAACAACTGTGCTTCAGGCAGCTTCAAAGGCTGGAATTATAACTTGTCAAAAATCTAGCGACATAACATCTGCTTTAACTGTAGACAGGAACAAAATAAGGCGGGCGAAACTTAAACTTGCTCGAAATTTAAAAGAAAGTTCTAGAAATGATGATCCCATTAAAATCATATACTTTGATGATAGAAGGGATGACACTAAAACATACACAGGCATCGTTAGAGAATAGCACTTACCACTTGTGGCTGAACGTATCTCTCAGTATGTTGGTCACGTGACACCATCCTCTGGCTCTGCACATGACGAGACCAGAGCTATTTTCGAATATATCATGAACCAACTCAAAGTTGGCTTTGATAAAGTTGAGATTCTTGGGTGTGATGGAACATACACTAACACTTGTTGGAATGGAGTTGTTCATCGAAAATTAGAGGAACTAACTGGAAAACCTATCCAATGGGCTATTTGTCTCTTGCATTTTAATGAACTGCTGTTCCGAGCTCTCTTCACGCATATTCACGGCGCTTATTCAAGCCTCCATTCTTACACACGTCCCATAGTTTCAAAACTAGCTAACTGTGTAAAAGCTTTCAGTGTTGCTATTCACCAATAAAATGTGACTTACCTAATCATAGTCCAGAAGAGCACAGAAAACTCAGTAAGGACCTGAGATGCTTGTTTCAGATATCTCAAGCCATTGACTCCAGAGCATGCCCGGAAGAGCTTGTTTCTATGTTCCCTGGCAAACTAAACAAAGCTAGCTGGTTGACTAGTGCAAAAAGAATTTTAACATTGTATATTGCAACAAAAAACCTACCAAGAAATTAATAGAAATTGCGACATTCATACTTAGAGTCTGTGTGGTTATGCAATGCCGTATCAGAACATAGTTTTCCATTGCTGATGGTCCTCTCACGTCTTTGAGGCCTTTCAAGGTCTAGATACTTACCAAGGGAATACCAGGCTGTAATCCGTTCATTCATTCAAACGAATGCATTCTTTGCACTCCCAGAAAATTTCTTCTCGCCATGATGACTGATGGTAGACTTGCTGTCCGACAAAATGCATTACGTAAGATTCTTAGTGCTCGAGAATACGAAGCAGGGAATCTCCATAACTCCATTAGATATAACATCATTCCCAGACTGAATTTTGAGGCAAACGATTACACTGCAATGATCTTTTGGGAAAGCACTGATGTTTCAATAACTGTACTACAGTAAGTTCTATGGACGGTACCAAACAAACAGCTCATGGTCAAACTTTCACTTCCTGACAACACTGTGCCAGAATGGTCCTTCACCGTCCATCCATGCCACACGGTAGCAGTAGAACGGATAGTGAATTTGTCACTGAAGAAGCCTCCCGAGTATGTGCCAGTGATGCTAGAGGCGGAATAATCAGGTTAAACCTTACTTTCTAGGCAAGCTGCGTCTAAATTTCAATCAAAATCCCAATTTGTGACAATTTTTCCTGACAGTGACTAATCGGATCAGTTTATCCGGTCCAACATATGGTTGGTTGATTGGATAGGCCTAGCAGAGGAGCCCTAGGTGCAGCCACCTCTACATGGTGGGCTCTGGGTCACTTGGCCAGGCTATATTGCCAGGTGAGCGAGGAGCTGCACAACCGCTTAACTGTACTGAATTTGTCCCCTTTTCTGGCCCCAGAGGAGGCACCCCTATTCCCCCCAAGGGCATATAACTGGCATTTTTATACTTGAATGTCAGTTTTCATAGCAACCGACATGTATTTAACCAAAAATATGTTTACTTTAACATAACTAAAATTAATGAACAACTTTGGTATTTTTTGTCATTTTCAGGTAAATTTTGAAACTTTGAGGCAATAGTTCTCACAGAAGATATTATCTGATTTTTAAAAAAAATCTATACCTGAAATATCCATGTGGATTGGCCACTTTTGCCAGGTATTACATTTCATTCCGAGGAAAAAGTGGTAAAACGCTGCACCCTATTGTACACCCACCCTGAACCGCGCTCTGTACCAAAGACAAGATACTAGTGACAAGCGCAACAACAAAAAAGTTAGTAAGATTGCCTATAAACACTGGGTTTGAGGCAGAACAAAGTGCTTCATATGCTTTACGTCACTCCCATTCACTTTCAGAATGAAATATTATCCTAGAACACACTTTGGCATGTACATTAGAACATCACAGGTGCATATGATCGATACGCATGCTGAGAATTGTCAACAGGGGAACAATAACCTAGTAATAGCTCTTGTAATAAACAGGTTCTCTCACATTTTAACATGTGCAACATTTACAAATATACGGTAACCATAGTAACACTTCAATAATTTCATTTTCACACTGGTTATATTTAATGCAAGTCAAGTGAATTCATAACATTTTTGAGTAAAATTCACAATATTTAAAGTAATTATACCAATGTTGTGTAACAACTATACTTCAGTTCATAACAGTAATAATATCGACGTATTACATAAAATGTCCTTCCCGTAATATGCATTTAATATTAAATAGCTGTGATTAATACTTTAATATGAGAACGACTTCAAATGCGTTCAATGTGCTTGGAATATGGTTGGCTAAATAATAAATTATTACAAACGCATTTTAAACACAGCATTACATATGATAATATATACATTTCTAATTACTACGTCTATCTATCTCATATTCTTTTATATTTTATACATGTCAACGCCCTGATATATTATGATTTCTCGTCAGGTCATCGAATCAATCAACATTGGATCTGGACAGCGGTCTTAACGAGTGCACCATTGGAATTCTTCACAGATCTATTTCTTTAAAATAATATTCGTAGTCTAACAACTCATAAGTTACAAGCCACATTCACAAGTTCTTGTAATTTCTGCTTTTTTTAAAAAAAAAAAAATCGCAAGTGATCAAATTAAAAATCAGCTGATAAATACGTAGAAGCACTAGTAGCCTTCCAAATTTTCAAATAGTGTGAGAAATATTATTATTATTTCCTTACGGTATTTCATTTCACCCCAAAATGGCAACAGCGAAATTGAAATAAACTATTTTCAACTCAAATAAATCAAAATATATTTTGTTTGCTTTGTTCTCGAGCTCATTGAAAGAAAATGAAATGACATGAAATCTTTTAGTTTTACGTCCCACGGTTATGCCGGTTAGGCTAAAGGAGACGTTGATTATGAGAGATGAGAGAAATGGTGGAATGAAGAAGTGGGAGGAAACGGGGAACCCAGAGAAAACCCACGAGCACGGTGTTTGTCCACCACAAAGTCCACACGGCGCGACTCATTGAAAGAGAATGATGAAGCAATAGAATAGACAAAAAACATTGAAGGCACTTCCGACACTACTAACATTTGGATTACCATAAGAAAAGCTATGCTATCTGCACAATTTATTTTAGCAAGGAAATAATATATTCATATGTATATGATTAGCAATAATAAGACCTGCTGACAATAAGACATAATAAATAAAATATTATTTTAGAACAAATAGTATTAAAAATAAAATTAACAAGTATTTTTAATCCTGTTTTCTTTTAAAACTTAACCAATAGTCCAATAAAACATACCGGACTAACAAGTAAAGTAAATTCTGTTTTCAAGAAAATTACTCTTTAGAAATGTATTTGTATATAACTAAAAAGTAAAGCATTGGGAGTGTTCTCATATACAATCATTTCACTTATATGAGGGATTTCCATGTTTTATATTTTAGTCATGCATAAGTGATTGAAAAGTAGTTTTTTTTTTTAACTTTCTAGTAAAATTATTAAGAAAGCAGATTTCCAACCACTATATCTTTAATTTACTTTTAGTAGACTTGTTTAATTTTTGTTTAATTTTTAAAAAGCGTATTTTAAAAGTATTTTTATTTTATTTTTTTTCTAACGTGTTAAGAATAATCTGAAAAATCTGAACTTTCGTTTAAATTTGTCAATATTAACCCTTGTGTACTTAGATAATCCCGATTTACTCAAGAGTGAAGCGGGTTGCATACCAAGAGGCTGATATCCACCTTTAAATTCAAACGAGAGAGAGAGAGAGAGAACTAAAAATATATAAATATAATACAAATATTTAAAAGTAACAACAGAATATTGTATTGTTACCCGAATTATATGGCTACAAAATTTCATTATCATATAACATCGGCATGGTTGAACCACTGTAATAACATGAGTTCCCGCCAGGAATCAAACCCGAATCTCTTCCGCCAGTTAAAGAAAAGTATATAAAAAAAACTAACAATTTCATGTATTTTCGACAAATAACTTCTGATTAACCCGTAAGTACTAGGGCTTTTTTTGTGTGACAGCAGTACTCGCGCGGTGATATTTTTTTACAATAAAAATAATTTTATAATTAAGACAATGTAGCATACCTAGACTTTAAAAGTATTTGCTGCATTTTTTTAGTACTCGTTTTGAGACATATTATATTTTTTCATCAGGACTTGTGGCTAGCATCACAAAATTTACCTGTTTGGGAGTCTGCGTACACCCCGCGCGAGTGCTTAAGGATTAAAAAAGAAAACTGTATTTTGTAGATAGCTGAATAAAGAATTGTGAAAACGATCCATAAAATGTTTAGTGTGGCGTGCTGTATTACAGGCTGTTTCAGTGGAGTGTCCCCCTACGTCCATAGTTTGCATATAAAATGAGTGAAATCATTAGGAGTTTTATCGATCTTGCGTTCTCTCGTTGATCAATCCCTCTTCTTTGCTGCCGCAATCATCTTCGAAAGAACTGTGGCCTCCAAGTTCACCAGATCTGCCACCTACGGAAACTACGTGCCATCCAGGACTTCCGAGCAAACATTGATGTCCGCACGTAAAGGCGTTTATCGGACTTGGTGAAAAGGCTATGGGTAAGACTGTGGAAAAAAAAAAAAAAAAACTTTTAACATGCTTTGAAACTGTAAATTATTTCCCCTGAGATAATCTCTCAGTTATATTTCATACTGTTGATACACTGTTTTTCATTCCAACAATATACTTACTAGTATTTAGAAAGTAGGATGGGGGGGGGAGAACATGATCTTTACGAAAAGGAGAGGGAAAAAGTAACGAGTCTTCAAAGACTAAATGCGTGTAAAAGAAAATTAGCTGAGTTGAGGGCTAACCAGCAAGGAAGTACTATCACAGGGTAGAAAGAAGAAATACTATTGGTAATTAATAAGAGGAATGGAGAAAATTATTCGGGGAGAAATTTCTTCTAAACAAGAATTCAAGAATGATTTTAAAAAATGGATCAAAAAATTGCAATCTTGGTCAATAATTAGTTTTTGGATCAGGGGCCACAAAATTTATGAACGACCCCCCTAAATCAGGTTTCCGTTATTTTTTAAGTAATAAGCACATCATACTGAGTTAAATGATAATTTGGGTTTGGCCACAGTATATGTAGTTTTACAGATACAAGGCGTAAAAGAAAATTTTTGATTGAAATATATTGGATCTTTTGATGCATTTTTGGATCAGAAGCTACGAAATTTTTGAACAGCCCCTATATCGTTTTTTTTTTTTTTTTTTTTTTTTTTTTTTTTTAAATAAGCACATTATATTAGGTTAAGTGATAGTTTTGGTTTGGCTACATTATATGTAGTTCTCCAGATATGAGGACTACAAGAAAATTTTTCCCTGAAATATTTTGGATCTTTTGATCCAAAAACGTGAAAGAAGGAACGACAAATCTGTAAGCCGAGTAGCACAGAAGCTTCTCCATTTGCGGCAACGACTAATCAGTTATAGCACAATATGTATGGTGATTACTTTCCTTGTTATCTAGCCTTCAAATACATTGATCTTACTTTTGTTTCCTTCTGAAATATCAGCAGTAAAAGATATTTTGAGAAGGGTTTATAAGAAATGAAGGGCCTTCTTTGTGTACAGTGGAATCTTCAGATTAGATGGTGAATGCACAGAAGTACATTCAATATCAATTGGGATTTGTTCTAATGTGGTTAAGTTAAAAGATACGAAGTTGGCCACCTTAACAAACAGATATATCTATATGTAAATGCTTTATGGAAATTAATTCACAAAAATGAGGCAACTTTACAGGCTTTGTCATATTAGACTTGGCGGTTACCTGAGGTTATGATATTTACTTTCTTTAAGACATAAGACAGCGCATTCTTTAAGGCAAAATCATTATACTACATTGTAATAGATAAAATAGTCTCAATGGTCAAAATACTAAATGTGCTTTCAAAGATAGCTGTGCACCTCATAGGAATGTGTAAAACAGATTTATTTTCTGCTGCACTAGAAAATCCCCCAGGAACCTGCCTTACGTTTAAATCCTTTTAAAACCTAACTAGCTGAACCTGCGCTGTGTACTCAGCGCATCGTTCTGTTATGACTATAAATCTCCTTCCCACTGCCCAAGCCTCCTTACACAAGCAAAGGATAGCAGACTCACAAAGAAAGTGAATGCTATGTGTAGATGTTGGAGTAAGTTTGTAGCAAATTTGTAGAAGTAACATGATATCAAGTGGAAATATTTTCTTATAAATCCATATTCTTCCAAGTACTCCTCAATTGCGTCTCTTGAAGCCTTTTAAGTTGCCAGCATGCAATAGGTTTCGCCATTCAGATTTAAGCACAGCGCCTGCAATGTCCGTCAACCCGCCATACGTAACTTATCTACTGGCTGCCTAACACCGTAATTTCGACCTGAAACAGTTATCTTATAGGCTCAAAACGGCCCCTAAAATGTTGAATAGAACAATATCGACACGGATTTTGAAAATTTGAATGAGAACTGGACAATTTACATAAAATTTGGAATCGACCAGTGAAAACGGCACGTTTGTACCACTTGTGGTTTTCGAGATATCACTGTCGAAAGGACTGGAGACAAACATAAACCTGCATTTTGATATATAGACTAGCTGAACCTTCACTCTCTACACAGCGCATCATTCGCATATGAGCATGAATCTCCTTGCCATTCCTCACATCTGTACATGTCCCTTTAGAGACAAAAGTTAAAGACGACGTGATAAAAATCGGCAAAGGATACTATAAAGGGGAGATTTTTTCGATTATTTTTTTCAATATCTCGCAACATTTGCAAGATTTGAGCCTACTTCCGGTTGAAGTTTCTAATTCATGTATGATCAGTGGTTTCTTTCTTCTTGCATGCAGTATGTATTTGGTCTAGGAATTAATTCGTGCGGGTGGACAAGAGATGGCGCAACGAACGGAGCGTCCCACAGTTCCGTGTATCCACACATGTGTTGCAAACCCCTGTCATCGCGTATCGTTCGTAGTATAGGGCAGTGGATTAAAGCGTCAACAACACCAGTTTGTAGTTAAGTGAACATGGCGCAATTTGTGCCTGATAAAGTGTTTTTGCGGGGTGTCCTGCTGCATTACTTTAACATGCAGAAAAGTGCGACTGAAAGTCATCGTATTTTGGTGGAAGTGTATGGTGACCATGCTCTAGCTGAGCGAACGTGTCAGAAGTGGTTTGCACGGTTTAGAAGTGGTGATTCCGGCTTGGCAGACCAAGAGCGAGCTGGACAGCCAAAAAAAATTTCAAGACGAAGAATTGACAGCATTGCTCGAGCAGGATTCGTGTCAAACGCAGGAACAACTTGCAGCAGCATTAGGCGTTGATCAAACAACAGTCTCCAAACGCTTGAAAGCCATGGGAATGATTCAAAAGATGTCACATTGGGTTCCACATGAATTGAAAGACAGAGACGTTGAAAGACGAAAAACCATTTGCGAATTGCTGCTTCAACGACAGAGCAGAAAGGGGTTTCTGCATCGAATTATTACGGGTGATGAGAAGTGGATCCATTACGAGAACCCTAAACGAAAAAAGGCCTGGGTGAAACCAGGTGAACCAGGTCCATCACAAACAAAACGAGATATTCATTGTGCAAAGGTTATGCTGTGCATATGGTGGGATATGAAAGGTGTGGCAACCGGATGAAACTATGAGCTGCTGCAACCGGATGAAACTATGAATGGAGAACGTTATCGACGACAATTAATGCGTTTGAAGCAAGCTCTGGCCAGAACACGACCAGAATGGGAGAACAGACATGATAAACTTATTGTTCAACATGATAACGCTCGCCCACATGTCGCAAAACCGGTCAAAACCTATTTAGAAAATGTCGGATGGGAAGTTTTACCCCACCCGCCGTATTCACCAGACGTTGCTCCTTCGGACTACTACTTGTTCGATTGCATGAACAACGATTTGATTGGTCAGCGGTTTACTTCTTCAGAAGATATCGAAACATGGGTCTCTGACTGGATCGCTTCCAAGGATGAGGACTTCTTTCGCCACGGAATCCGTACATTGCCTGACAGATGGGCGAAAGTGGTGGCTAGCGATGGACAATATTTTTCATAAGGTATTTATGTATTTTGTGTTTGTACTACAGCTTCAATGTGTGCGTACCAACCGCACGAATTAATTCCTAGACCAAATAATAAGCAAATACATTACATACACAATTAATTATAATGTCAGTTCATATGATGTTCATTGGCCAAATACTTCAAAAATAAAGATTCATCTTAGACTGGAGAAATGTATATCCTTCCTTTTTCTTTATTATATGTCCATGAAACAAACGCCTGAGACACACAACACGTATATACAAATATGTGACGTTGGAATGTATAATGCGTAGGATATGATGCTTGAGTTCTTTTTTTTAATTTCAACGCTTCCAGTGTATCCGTAAAAATGTGATAAAGAAATAATGTTTTTTAAAAAAATATTCAATTAGAACTAGACAATCTATGCAAAATTTGCAATCGATCAGTGAAAACGTCATGTTTCTAGAACCTGTAGTTTCCGAGATGTCATTGTCGAAAGGATTGGCCACAAACATATAGTTTAAAAGAACTCCCAAGATGGCAGCACAATTCATTTGCATTGATTTTGGAGAAGGCTTGTTACAATACAAAGGCTTTGAACAATAATTTTAAAGTATAAACTTTGTAAAAAAAAGATGTATTTAAATAATTTATTTAAACTACACATACTTCAAATATTTGTCTTTGTTGAACGTGAAATCACAAATAACCATATATATCAAAAGGTTTGAAATCCAAAGTTAGAGGTTCGAGTTCAGGCGTTTGTATTGCTTTTGTAGCATTTTAATAGATAGACTAGCTGAACCTGCGCTCTCTACACAGCGCATCATTTGCATATAAGCATAAATATCCTTCTCATTCCTCACATCTGTACATGTCCCTTTACAGACACAAGTGAAAAAAGTCTTGATTAAAAAAAAAAATCGACAAGGCGTATCATAAAGGGGACCTCAATATTTCGCACCGTTGCAAGATTTGAGCCTACTTCCGGTTGGAGTTTCTAATTCATGCATGATCAGTGTTTTCTTTCTTCTTGCACGCAGTATGTAATAAGCAAATACATTACATACACAATTAATTATAATCGCAGTTATATATGGTGTTCATTGAGCAAATCACTCCAAAAATAAAGATTCATCTTATACTGGTTAAACTGGAGAAATGGTTATCGTTCCTTTTTCATTATTATTTGGCCATGAAATAAACGCCTGAGATATGCAACCCCTATATAAACAGCGTGGTGTTGGAATGTATAAAGCGTAGGATATGGTGCTTTTTTTAAATTTCAACGCTTCCATGCGTACCCTAAAAAATGTAATAAAGAAATAACAGCCCTGTTTTTAAAATATTCAATTAGAACTGGACAATCTACGCAAAATTTGCAATCGATCAGTGAAAACGTCATCTTTCTAGAGCCTGTAGTTTCCGAGATCTCATTGTCGAAAGGATTGGCCACAAACATAAATTTCCACAACATGTAGTTTAAAAGAACTCCGAAGATGGAAGCACAATTCATGTGCATTGATTTTGGAGTTGAGTTGATTTTGAGTTTTACGTCCCGTTCAGCAGCGAGGCTATATGAGACGTGGACCTACTGATTAACGTGGAATCCGAACCACATGAGCTCCCACCGGGAATCGAATCCGGGCATTGATTTTCGAGAAGGCTTATTAAAATACAAAAGCTTTGAACAACAATTTTATATCAAACTTTATGAAAAAGATCTAATTAACTGATTTATTTAAAGTACTCGTACTTAAAATGTTTGTCTCTGTTAAACGTGAAATCACACATAACCGTAAATGAAAGATTTGAAAGCCATAGTTATACGTTGGAGCTCGGGCACTTTTAATTGCGATTGTAGCATTTTAATAGATAAATATTTTTTTTTCTTTTTACATCATTTTCCCATTCCTGAGATTTGTGAAGATGTATTCATATCTTCAAACCGAAAGACAAGAGTTGATATAAAAGTTAGTTGTATTTATTTATACATAACTCTGGGCATTTCCAGCGTCTATGATATTAAGCCCGCCAAGTATGAGAGATGACATCTTTCGGTGACAACACTATCCGAGGATGGGGGATGTAAAACTGAAATGAAATGAAATATATCAGTTTAACGTCCCACGGTTATATCCTTTAGTCTAAAGGAGACAATGATTAAGGCAAGTGAATGATGTAAAAATTTGTGGAATGGGAAAGGAGGAAGAAACGGGAGTACCCGAGTAAATCTACGGACATGATATCCACCACAAACTTACTTGGTTAGGGATCAAAGAAGGGACCCCACGCACCAGAGGTAAGCGTGATCCCAAGGGGGTGAAGAAACAGCCTGGGATGTCAGGTACCATCCCAGCATTTGCCTAGTGTAAATGAGGAAAACTCAAGAAAAACCTCACTCAAGATGACTGGCCTGGAAAAGCTGTTACACTTTTTCGATCGTGACCCTATCGGGAATCGAACCTAGGACCGAGATATAGAAGCTAAGCAGAATGAAGAACAAATGCGTAGTTTGTGAATGGGAAATGAAGGGAAGAACAGAAACGCCGAAAGAAGCTCTTAAGGGGGAAAAAATGTTTCGTACTGTAATGAACTTCCGAGAAACAACAATAAAAAGTAAACACGTGTACGAGATGTTCAAAAAACTTTTTTTTTTTGTATGAAGAACAAAACTGAAAAATACGATAAAAAAAATCCTACATATTTTTTTACATGAAAAAATCCCTAACGAACGTACAAGGATTTTACGTCATTTGCATATCATTCAACGTTCCGAGCAGATATAAAATATAACATTGGACGAAATCAATTAGTAAAACCAAAGTAATTTCGAATAGCTCATAAACCGCTTAGCACGAGACATTTGATCGGGTTAGGGAAGCGAGAAGTTAATGAAACTTCAGTTTGAAACAAATGTTCGTGTAGACAAGTGCATGACCCCATCACAGCTGGCGTATGGAAGGTCAGATTCCGCTCGAGGAGGCCGCGAACTTCACTTTAGATTTAACAGACACAAGTCGAAGGCAAGCGAGAAAAAAAAAAAAAAAAACTGCTATACAACACAGCCAAACACTTCAGTGCAGGAATGAAGCAAAAGAACGCAGTTCCCACTTGTAATGCCTAGTTCTATCATCAACCCTAGAATACACTCACACGCTCACCACAAAATGTCATAAAAATAATTATCAATGACATCCTGCTATCTGGGGTTGAGTGATCATTACTGAGTTCACCCTAACCCGCATAACCGAGCCACACTTCATAATCTGTACCCCGAAGTGAAATCAACTCTAGAAATATCACTGCCGAATGAGTAGTCGGGCAATAACTGTCTCTCATCCTTAATTGACGACAATTACAATTAAATGATCAGATTCCGTCGTAATGTCATTTTTTCTTCACGTTTCTAATATGGTTCCTGAATTGGATTTTCGTCCTACACTAACTAGACTATGGTTTTCTTTCTACTGTTTTTATCAGCTACCCAACTGTCAGGATAATTACTGTATTTTGAAAAACGATGCTTTTACGTGTTTGTTTGGTCCAGTTAATTAATAATTTTATATTATTTATTGCAAACGTTTCCCTGTGCCTATTATAGATTTTTTTAAATAATTATATTCTTCGTATGATGATAGTATACTACAGGGATGCAAATAACCACTCACCCGGGGCGAGTGGTTCATCGGTGCGGGCGAGTATTTAATATCATACCGAAGGTAAGTAAATTATTGCTATTGTGGAGTGTGGGCTAGTAGCTCTTTTCTTGGGCTAGTAAAATTTTGTTTCTTATTTGCATCCCTGGTATACTATATTCACGGAGGGAGATCACGATTCTGACCCACGACCAACCGTGACCCACTCTGACTTACGATCTACCATAAACCACTACCTATGCCTCACTCCGACCTTCCAAAACTCATTATCATCAACTCTGGTCTATGATTGAAGTTTTCACTTAGGTATACTCAATCTCAGGTAAGTAAACAGAAACAAATGAAAGAGGAGAAAAAATGGGGGCCTTGAAAGTAAATCGTAGACAAATTCATCAGTGATCAGAAGATGCTGTCTACAATGCACTGAGCAGAGTGGGTCGGTGGGTCATGGTGAGTTGTGGGTCGCGCTGTTATCCCACGACCCACTCACAAATCTTGACCTACGACCCACTGACCCACTCCATCTCTGCCAGCAAGTTCTTATTACACAATTAACATTTACCATACTAAAAATATGTATATTAAAAATAGCTTGAGACTTGAATCTTTTTTAATTTTAAGATTGGGTGCTTGAAGTCTTGCCTCTAACCTTCATGAAATTCTGTATATGCCACTATGGAAAGTGTTATTTATGAGTGCCTGAAATTCTGACAGTGGTTATCAGAGTTATTTATGAGTGCCTGAAATTCTAACTGGTTATCAGAGACCTAAATTATACAATTTTTAACATAAGAAAGAGGGAGTTACATCGCGAGTATAAAAGAAAAAATATCTATGAGTAGAGATGCAAAAAAGCCGGCTTTTTTGAATCGATGGTTTTTTTCACATAAAAAGCCGGCTTTTTTGGGAAAAAAACGAGAATTTTGGAAATTTTGGCTTTTTTCAACTTCATGACTTTTCTATCTAAATAGCTTTCTTATAGTATATTCTATAGTTAGATAAAAATTCCATGACCTGAATGTGATATTTCGCTCTGAAATTCACCATCAAGATGGATGGAGCACATGTTTTACGAATTAAAGCTAACATGAAGAATGTAGTATTTGAGGGTAATTTTAGAGGCTATTTAACTTTATTTTAACTTTTGAGTTATCGACATCTTTTTTCTTCTCTAGTTTGCCATCCTTGTTTCGTTTCTAAGAGCTTTTAGTACTCTAGCTTCTAGCGCAAAAGTTAAACTTGCCCGTTTTTCTATTTATCCGTCAAAGCGTACGTTTTTCAATATATCCGTCAAACCGTACTTCCACATTTCTGTTATACTGTAGCTGTGAAGTGATTTAGCAATAATTTTCCGGACACAACCTTGAATACCAATTTATACAAATAATCAGTAGCGGATTTAGAAAAGTATTTTAGGAGGGTTTTTTCTGATTGTTTCGTTTCCTAAAAAGTCCTAATTTTATTTGGGAAGTGCTTGAAGTTTATGAGTACAGGCATAACTAATATTTCGTTTCGTTTATATGTTTAGCAATAATCTTCCGGATACAACTTTAAAAATCATTTTATACTGAGAATCAGTGGCGGATTTAGAAAAGTATTTTGGGAAGGGTTTCTTACTAATGTTTAGTTTTTTTAAACATTCGTAATTTTTATTTGACGGGAGCTTAAAGTTTATGAGTAAAGGCATAAATAATAGATATTTCGTTTGTTGCAGACATTCCGTAACTTTGGGGAACGGGTTTCAGTCCGAAAGACCGCTCCTCTAACCTTCGCAAAACCGTCACTGCTGGTAATTAGTAATAATAACGATTTAAAAACAATAAAAAAGGAAGTCGCCCAACTCACAGTACACGCACTATTTCTACATTCACAGATGGAATGAAGAAAAGCTTTGTCAGAATGGTCGAATGCTGGTTGAATCCCGGACTTCCCGATAGAAGCGCAAAAGCTAATCACTCAGTCATGTTTGTTGTGCAGTTGTATTTAGCTTAACTTAAATATATTCCGTAGTCTTTTTTTTTGGGGGGGGGGGGAGTTCCGTAATGATATGTTGAATCCCTCTTGTTAAAAATTCAGAAAACTTGAGGATTGGGTAAACTGTGATAGTGGTTCTATAAAACTTAACTGTAGAATTTCAAGAATATACAGAACCAAAAGCTCTAGATGTGCAGCCTTTAAGTGTATCATATAAATCTAAGTATTTCTCTTATGTTTTATTTTAATTTTATTTTGTTTCAAAAAGAGGGTATGGAATATTTTGAAGTAAAAATACTACATACTATTTTGCTAGTTATTTGTGTATTCTTTAAAAAGAAGTGTTTACTTTTAGGGTTGGCTGATTTACACCAACTTTTTTTTTTTAATAACTGGTTTAAACCACAAAAATAAAAAGAATGAAAAATGCGAATCGTGTGAACTTCATGGTAACGTTTCCAGATGTCAAACCACCTGCAATAGTTTTATTTCCCTTTCACCTTTTAATCAAGGTGTCCCATGTTCAATTCTCGGTCGAACCACAATCCTTTTTTCATGCGTAACCCAAGTAGCGGTTCGGATGTCAGTTTAAGCGAAAGTCTTCTCCTTGATAACCTCGGTATTTCGTAAGGATGTTAAGCCTAAATATACGAAACAGACCAAATTGTATATTTCTACATGCCTAAATGCGTGTTGTTTTATACAGAAGCCAATATTGCTTAAATATATTGATAGAAATTGGCAAAATTTATCGTTTGCCTACGTAGCTTCCAACATTAGCTTGGATTGGACTTTCAATGATATCTACGTACCGGTACTAAATTTGTAATTTAATACCTCAGTTTTAGCGTACTGATTATGGTACGTTGACTTTAAATTTTACATGCAAAGCAATAACAGGATTTTCCCGTTGTTGTCTTACATTTCAAGTAATGACGGAATTTTCCCAATGGCTAGGGCGGGAGATTCTCAACTTAAGAAATTTACTGACCGCACTTCTTTAAGCTTATGGGAGTTCTTCCGGCATAACCCCGCTGTTGCATAATAACATCAAGGCGAAACAAACTTAGGCTATTTCTGTGAATATGTAATATAAATACATAAAGCAAAAAATCTAAGTCAAAAAAGCCTGGTTTAAACCAAAAAAGCCTGGTTTAAACATCCCCCAAAAAACGGGTTTTTGGCATATTCAAAAACAACCACGGTTCTTGCCAACTCTGCTTACTTTTGTATATAGGAGGTTAAAAAATTCTTATTATATACATTGGTTAATCCTGTGGAATTCATAATGTAAATATGTTGAAGAAAATTTGTTTGAAATATTTTTTTCGAAATTCATAGTTTATTTTCGATGTTTTATATTATTATCAGCATCAACCACTAATTAAATGATTTTTTGTGTTATAGAGAAGCGATACAAAGTCTGTTTTATCAATTTAAAGCAGTATTTTGAAAAAAGCCCAAAATTTCCGAAGCAAAAAAGCAAAGCAGAAAAAACCGAGTTTTTTTTTCCAAAAAAGCCGGTTTTTTTCCGAGCCCTTGCATCTCTATCTATGAGTATAGAATACAAAACATTTTATTAGCATTTACCATCACCTTTGTTGCTGCAGGCTATTTAAGACAGATCTTATCACATACAAGTACCCTCATTTCATAAAGAATCTCTGTATTTCTAATAATGCCCCTCGAAAATGTCACAAATTATTTATTTATTTATACATTTTGCATAGACTATATAAAGTAAAAGAATATTAAAAGACAAAATAATATTGTATGCGCCTTTGACGTGTGAACCCGGGTTCAATTTCCGGCGGGAACTCATGTGGTTCGGATCCCACACCACATTGCACTGAAGTCTACATTGCACATAGCTTCGCTGCTGCACGGAACGCTAAACTGAAATTAAATCCAAACCAACAAAATATGTTTTAAAAGTAAATATAAAAGACCCTTCCCAAGGGTGCATCCCTATTCTATATAGTAGGGGTGCAAAAGTAGTAATTTGACACTAGATCAACGGAACTGGATAATCATACGATATTGGAAGACACAGAATGCTCTAAGGGTTCGACGGAAGTTGGTTACAGAATATGACCACCTCTACCAAGTAGACTAACAATTTACGAATTACGCAATAAATTTGATGAAACTATCTCCATCTGTAGTGCGTCAAAGATCGGTCAACAGGTCAGTGTTTCTACCCAGGACAATGAAGTGTTGGTAGCGCACTCATTTATCAAAAGCTAAAAAGAGGAGAGCGTCTTGTGAGTTAGACAATTCTCATACATTGTTGGAGTGCCCGATGCAACATTTTGCTTTGAAAATGTATTGGCCAAGATAGATTATTAGAGGATGATCCAAATCGCTAATTACAATTCTGCGAGGTAATGTTGAATGCAGAAAGACAAGGTAATGGCATCATCAGAAAAATGTATTGATCACACGAAGCAAATATTAAAACTTTCAGGCGATGTTAATAGGCATAACTGTGTCTATTACGTACCAGAAAATCCCCATATAACACTTAAACGAACCTAGGGTTACAGCTTGGGCGAGCCTTTCATGTAAAGGGGAAATTGATCCTTTTTTTTTTTTTTTTTCAATGGAACTGTTTTTCACGATCTGTATCTTAACATGCTACGGGACACTGCCATTCCACAATTACGGTGACATGATAATAACTAGGCTCCGGATTCTTAGGTTCGAACCTATTTTATTCCTGTACAGTGAATGCAAAAAATTCGTGTTTTCTTTACATTTCAAGTTGCTATAAGTAGAACTATATTAGTTTTATAGGACCTAAAATGTCCTAATTGGGGGGTTAGGACCTAAAAAATCCTAAATTAGCTTTTAGAACCTATAGCGTACTAAATGATTCTTTATAGTTATTTTTAACTTAAAAAATACTTTCAAACACGTAGTCAATCGTCAACGACATAATTTCATCTGTAAAGAAGGTTTTCTTGAAAGCTCCTAACAGAGTGGCTACCTTCAAGAATATGCTTCCAAACACACCACTGCCACCACAGCCCGTTGTGTCCCGTTGGGGAACGTGGCTCTCAGCAGCACTGTACTATGCAGATAATTTTGAAAGCATTGTTCAGGTCATCGATTCGCTCGACGAGATTGAAGCCGCTTCAATCACGTCTGCAAAAAATGCACTGAAGTCACAGTTTGCTGTACAACAACTAAGTTACATTAAAGCCAACTTTTCTCATCTGCCTCAAGCCATCACTGAATTGTAGAAGTCTCTTCCACTAACAGAAGCTATTCAAATTCTTCAAGAAGTGAAAGAGAAAAGAGTACCTGGGAAAGTTGGAACAAAAATTGCGGACAAGTTGGAGGCGGTTTTGAAACGCAGTCCTGATTTCACACAGATACAACTAGTGGGCCAAATTCTTCATGAGGACAATGTCCAAGAAAATTTGCTATGGAATCCCGAGGAATTAGCCAGTATGAAATATGCGCCTCTTACATCGTGTGATGTGGAACGCAGTTTTTCTGCATTCAAGAGAATTTTGTCAGACAACAGGAAAAAGTTCACAACAGAAAATCTTGCCAAATATTTTGTTGTTCAGTGCCATTACAGAGAGTGAAGTGACCACTTTTTGAGCTATAGAAAACATGAAAAGTGCCGGAAAAACAATATTTGAACATTCGTATTTCCTCAGTGTATCGTTAGAAAAGTGAAGTGATATTTGTGGTGGTGTATAAAATTTCAAATATAAGAAAACTGACAAAAACTACTACTACTACTAGTACTATAGTACGACAGGCCATACATATGTTAAACTATATTTCAGCTATCAAAAAGAGTCCAAGGTAAGAAGAGTTTTATTATTTTTATTACGCAGAAGACTGGTTAGCATAAAGCTTACTAAATTAAGGTTACCATTTAAGTATGAAATAGCTAACAAAGTGTTTAAAGTGTAGTAATATTCCGTTTTCAGTAATATAACGCTAAAAATCCTAAACCGTGTTTTTAAAAACCTATAAAATCCTAAAATGCACTTTTTAAAATCCTAATTTGATTTTTTTGGGACCTAAAAATCCGAAGCCTAATAATAACTTCTCTTCAAAGTCAAATGGAGCTCGTTCCCACTATGCTGTAACAGTCCGCGAGTTTCTTGACAACGAATTACTCAATCATTGTATAGGTCGACGAGGGTCAGTTGAATGGCCATCACGAACATCAGACCTCACTCCAATGGACTTTTCGTTTTGGGGAGTTGGCAAAGATTTTCGAGGAAATCATACACTATTGACCCCCCCCCCCAAAAAAAAAACTGTGCCAAAGTATGCTTGAGTGTATAAAAACTATACCCGGTACTGCAAGAATGTGTAAATGCTGAGCGCCAGTGCTTTGAGAATCTCAGACATTGTACTTAATTGTAATTCCTATATCATCCTTATTGTAACTTCATAAAGTTATTGTTTTTCCATAATCAATAACTCATTATACGGGGTGTTTCAGAACAACCCCGACAAGATTTAGGACGTGATTCCTGACACCAAGATAAGACAAAAAGTATAGACCAACCTGGAAGCACAAATGCTTCCTTTCGGAGTTACAGGCTGCCGAAAACATGAAAAAAATAAACTTTAAAAATCCATAGCTCCAAAACTATGGGATCTACCGTAGTGGTCAAGATTTCACTTAGGAATTTGTCTGTGCCCTATTCAGAAACCATGTTTCAGAATCCTAAGGTACTCACGTGACAATTTTTAGAGGGAGTTTGGCTACGGGCATATAATTTGAAATAGTCACCAATTACCTCTCTAAAATTGTTGCAAAAGTACCGCAGGATTCTAAAATATGGATATTTGTATAAGGCACATACTAGCTCCTAAGTGAAATCTTGACCCAACTAAGGTAAGTCCCATAGTTTTTGAGCTACGGACCTTTCATTTATTATTATTATTATTATTATTATTATTATTATTATTATTATTATTATTATTAATGTTTTCGGCAGCCTATAACTCCGAAAGGAAACATTTGTGCACCGAGGTTAGTCTATACCTTTTGTCTTATTTTAGTGTTAGGATTCACCTCCCAAAAGTTGTTGTTTTGAAACACCCTATATAATTCGTAATTACTAATAAAGAAAACTGTTTATAATGTTTGCCTACTTTTGCCACTCTTGCGGTTTCTTGGTTATTTTTTCTCTCTCTATTTCATAGAATTTCTTGATTTTCATGTCGCAAATCTCGCTGTCTCAAACATTATTTACTATACCTGATCTCTAAACTTTGAGGAACGTGGACTAAATCATCCCATAATTGAGCATACTTATAACTACTTTGACAGTACAAACGCTGCCAGCAAGTTGATCTCTATCTTGATTTTGAAAGTAATTAGTTATCAAAAATATTAAAGGAGAACGATAAATAGCAGCCCTAAATGCCTCTGCTATTGATGTTCAGAATTTCCCCATCATCACGTACAACGTCCAGGAAACAGGTCATTTACATTGACCGTCTTCAAGTATTCTTACACTTAATGGCACAATTCAAAGTCTTTCAACTTCTACAGAGCTTAATAGTAACACTGCTGTTACTCAAATATATCTTGTCTTTTAATGGACCATTACCAACCACAAGAAGCTCAACACTCTTGCTTATCGCAAGCTTCCAACATCCTTCGTCGACTGATATCAACACGTACTATTAGCTAAAAGTGGTTTCTCAAAATCCAGTTTAGGTCTGTTGTGTTGCTTAACACATCTAGAGCTCCTTTACAACACTAGCCACTTCTGTGCTTCCTAATCTTTTTTTCTATTTAATGGAAATTCTTGATTTTCATGTTGCAAATCTCGCTCTGTCACAAATTTAACATTATTTACTATACCTGATCTCTCTCGTAAATTATTCTTCATTACCACCTCCACTACTCCACTCTACTACTGTAAACTTACCTAGAAGAAAAAAGAAAGTAATTTAGAAATTGCAATTATTCAATACACTAATACTACAACAACAGATAAAAGGGGTATTATCATAAAATAATACAATTTTTCTATTATAAGGGAGCTTAGAACATTCAAAGAATTTTATATATCTAAATATTTACAACACTCACAAGTAAATGCTTTACTGGATGGATTAAAAAAACAAAATCCAAATAACAATAATATTTCGCCAGATGAAATATACTCATATACCGAGTAATAACTGGAGTACAGTTAAGGAAAGAATAAAGCGAAGAGGTGGTAGTAAATCTTTGATTCCAATATATATATATATTAAGAAGCGTGGTCACTTGATTCAGTAATCTCGGAATGAAATATATAAACATACAAAGAAAATGGAACTGTGACACCGATCAGAATACATAATATCTTTGTTAGAACTGTAAGTGTGCAGAATAACAACGTAGCACATAAATTACGATGAATTCATTACAAATTGGGTTTCCGGAACTGATTGAGGTCCCTTGTTACGTTAGTGTACGTGCCTTTGGCGTGGGACACCCGGGTTTGATTCCCGGTGTGAGCTCATGTGCTTTGGATTCCACGTAAAGCTGTAGGTCCACGTCTCATACAGCCTCGCTGTTGAAAGGGTCGCTAAACCCAAAACAAAGCAAATCCGAAACTCCTTAATGACATTAAAAATAATGTCCCTTGAGAGGGGGGGGGGGCACTGGAATTAAATCTATTAGTGCACTCTACGCAAACCACGCAAACCAGGACGAATTATCTTTACAATTCTTCAATATTCAGAGAAAGAAAAGGTTTTCGATTGTGCCTTGTTATCAACAAAGTATGCCGTAAAAATAGGAAAAAATGGTGGAGTAAGTGGTCGCTGATGCACCACTTCTTACGCAAAATCAAGCGACAGAATGTTCACGATTTCTTACAGCATCGACTCTATTTTTATTCCTATCGTAATTATTAACATTTTCCTTATCATTAGGTCTGAAACGGCTGTGTTTAGGACATTGCTAAGTCCCGATACTCTGAATTACTTGTTACGAAACATGGACGTTTGTCAACATTTACGATAAAATATATTTTTATCGTGAAATTCAATGTCTGCTAACAAATTTCACCTATTTCAGCATGTCAAACAGATCACTGAGCTTGCATTATGTTTACAACTCGGAGTCCTGCAAGTGAAGTTAGGAGTTACCTATTCTCAAAATAATTTTCACGATGCACTCACATAAATAGAAACAAAAAGGTCTTTCTTGCCTTTTCAATGAAAAATAAGAAACCAAAGCATGAAGGAGTAATATGATTTTGTTTCTTACTGTCATAATATCCATTTCTTTGTCCTACTGTATCAATAGTTCAAGAGAACAACACAGACATACGCATTAATTTACTAATTAAAAAATAATAAAACCATAAACTTACGTAAACGTCACGTTAACATTACTTTGGTTGTGAATCACAGAGTGACAAAAACTTACTGAAAAACCAGTCGGCCTTCAAAATACAAAGCGAAACCGAAGTGACTACTCTTTGACTTGGCATATCGGATCATCTTTGTACGCTAACGAAGATTGACGAATGGCGAATGGATCGATTTTTCTTACAATATCGAATTGAAGTCTCAATAATTTTAAAAAGAAATTGCCTGTAGTGCTTCAAATTATTTTTATTTCTAACAATAAAAATAAAAGGAAGGCCAGGAATGTCTCAAGAAATGTTTACGAAGAAAAACATGTTTTTTAATGGTTCGCTATATACTCATGAAAAAAGTTCATCAAGGATATCTTCTGGAATTTTGAACTGCTCGGTACAAACTTGGACATTAAAAAAAAGGAAAAAAGAAGAAAAAAAAGACTCGAGACCTAGAAAGAGTGCGCATGAAAAAGAGTAAAGAAAATTAGATGGCATGAATGGTAAACCAATATGGAATTATTGAGAGAGAGCTGAGCGGGAGTGCGAGGAACACATATAATTAAAGGAAAATGAAATGAAATGAAATGAGTTTTACGTCCTACGATTATGCCGGTTAGGCTAAAGGAGACGGTGATGTTGAGGAATGAATGAAATGGTGGAATGAAGAAAGTGGGAGGAAACGGGAGAACCCCAAGAAAACCCACGCACACGGTGTTTGTCCCCCACAAAGTTCACTTGGCGGGGGCTGGTATCGAACCCGGGACCCCAAGCACTAGAAGTGAACGCTCTATCACTGAATATTAAAGAAAGGAATAGAAACTGGTTAGGTGAGCAGCGGTGGCTCAATGGAAGAGCGCTTACCTCTGGTGAGTGGGAACCGTGGTGGACAAACACGTCTGAGTGGATTTTCTCGGGGTTCTCCCATTTTCCTCATTCCACCATAAGCTTAATCATATAACGTTAAACCTTAAAAAGACGGTAGGATACCGACGAGATAAAGTTACTCACATGTGAAAAAGATTGACTTCAATCCATCTTTATTGTAAGTATATTTATTTACTTAACAAGTATAAACTAAAATAACGTTTAACAAGTTCGTTCTATGTACAATATTTCCCCGTAATTCTTGTTCTAATAATAATTAGTCAAATCTTAACATTAAAATGTTCATTACGTCGAAATTCCGACTTTGATAAGCCCTAATTCGGGAATCAATGAAGATATATTCACATGTATACTTCCCAAATCAGCTTACCTCCATTCCAAGTTTAGCCAAAATGGGATAACTTCTGTAGATTGAGGGCAATTTTTATACTGTCCTTGTGATTGATTTTTATTTTATTTTATTTAGAAAAATCAATGAAGGACAAGAAAAATTTAATCTGACGGTCGCTGCAGAAGGTACGGTGAAAAGGAAACAAGCGAGAGTTAAAAAAAAAATCAAATGATCGACAGTATTGCAAGGTAAATTGTTACATTACAACGAACAAATTACTACGACCCTATAGCATGGAAGTTTCTTTATTTGCGGCTAGAATACTCATGCAAGGTATTTTTAGTTTCATGGTTTTGCCCACTGAAGAGACCAATTTCACAATCTAAATGAATGAATGCATTTATAGTTTAATTAGATGTGAGTAGTGTGGCTATCTGTCCCCGTCACAATAAGTCCAATTGCTTGGCACGGCACATGCTCCACATGAAACACTCAAAATAAAACTTAGGAGTTCTAGAATATAAGAGATTTAAAAAAATAACTATACAATTTAAACACAACTCCCAAAACGACTAAAAGAATAAATAAAATATATCACAAAATAAGCCAATAATAATAATATCAAAAATTTAAAAAGGAAAACCAAGCACGTTGACTATTCCAATTTCACGAATAAAAGTGAGATGATACGGTTATTAGGGACTACATTGGGTGATATCAATAAAACGGAGAAGTTACTCATTATTCCCAATTTTGTAGTAGTTATTCGCATTGGTATCAATAAAAAGAGAACTGAGCACTACTCGTCTCGGCTGACCTCGGAGAAGCCCCGCCCTTTTGAAGTAACCACACACCGCACCGCAACAAACAAACCACGTCACTAGGAAGTACTTTCGAAGAACATCGTCAGCCAAGGCACACTTCCTATGGTTTAAATCCTTTTTGAAGTGTGCCTAGGCTGACGATGGTCTTCGAATGTACTTCCTAACGATGTGGTTTGTTTCTTGGGGTGACTATTGGCCTTTTACTTACATTATTTCTAATTATTATCACCACTTGCAATACAGTGATAAATATGGCCTATTTGCCTAATACTACTCAGTGAAAATCTGGCTATCTATTATTCACTGTGGAAGTAGTTGAAATAATCCCCAAAAGAATGCGCGTGTCTATATGTCCCATCAGTTCTGAAGTAACATCTCAGCTGTTTACTCAATATTTTCGTTTTGACACTTAGCACGCGTTTTATATTCAACCTACATTTGTACACTTTCTTAATAAAACTAACTTGTTTAACAGGGAAATGATTGATTTAGCATAAACACTTCATCTGTACTCTTTCTCTTATAGTGTAAAAACAATCTAGTTATATCATTCTTTTCTGAAAATATAGGTGGAAGTATTTTACAATTACTTATCGGGCACAGAATAATAACTATTCAATACTACATAGACCTAGTGTCTTATAGCAGTGATTCTCAAACTTGTTGTTACTGCGACCCACCTTAAATAATAAAAGTACACTGTGGTCCACCAACATTTATTCAAATACACATAGACATTCTTTCTCAATAACTGTATCATATGAAACTGTACGCATACGTAAAGAGAGTTAAAGTGTTCCCATAGAAAGGTAACACAAAGCTGACACTACTCCCGACGCAATACCCTACCCCGTGACAGATTTTGACTCACACATTCTCCATCCTAACCCAGTATCTCTACTAATTGCACAACAGGGCCAGGCTCTGAGCACTCACTTAACCTACTATTTACCTCATTAACAAAAGCTTCCAATTTTTCATTTTCTGAGTACCGGTAGTACTTCATGTTTCTGAATCAAAATGAAATTTTCATAATTAAAAGGAAAAACTTCTCGCGACCCACACTTTGAGAAACACTGTCTTATAGTATTGGATATCCCCTCCCCCAACAGAAAATTCTGGGTTCGCGCCTGCTGTCGAGAGAGAGACGGACACAGCAGTTGTATAAAACTTATGCATAGCATAACTTGGAAGTCTTACAGAGCCTGGCTTTGATCAAAACTTCGCAATGAATAATATTTAGGACATCGAGTACAACAATGGAATTGCGATGAAGAAAGGTCATGATAAATCAGTGTAAAAACATCTCCGACTTCTGTTATCTCCCTCTATTTCGGTTGCAGTCTCTTCCTTCTTTCAGAGACTCCCAACCCCACTCAACTGCGCCCTATTTTCGACTACCAGCCACCACACTTCCTCACATGAAACGAATTTCCTGTGCTGTGCGCTAGGTCTTTTGATTTACTGCCACGTTATTACAGAACAAAAGTCTCATGGGTAGCACAATCACAAAAACAAGCCGAATTTATGGATACAATCAAAATGTAAATAACAAACGCACTCGTAACACAAATACAGGCTTATATGAACAATTTGAGTTTGCAAGAAAATAGCAGTCAGGAAGTAAAACTATGGCAATTACACAATAAGTTTTTTTTTTCTTCTTTCTTCCGTTGTTTCAGGAGATACCTGACTGCAAGCTTCAGCTTCAAGGTCAGCTGCTATTGATGTTTGAGTGTGTGTAGGCTACCAACAGGAAACCCAATCTAGGCTGGTTGGACGAGGAGGGGGAAATTCGTCACACTTCCGATTTTACACACACTGTCGCTGCAAGTATAGAGAGCATCTTGCCTCCGAATTACGAACAGCTTCTCTCGAATAACTTCAAGGATCTACTAAACAGAATACGTAAATAAACTGTGCGTTTAATAAAAATGAGTGCTTTTTGCGTCCTTGTGTAACACCCAGGTTATAAAGGACGGGATCTAACATTAACGTGGTCCTCAAACCACGACTAGGGCATAAAGCAAGACTAAACTACATAGTATAGGCCGTTTCTCAGCATAGCGCTATGTTCAGAGAAGCACAGCAGTAATGCGAAAATACAAATGCTTTAAAAGTATTTGATACTTTGTTATACCTCGTTTCTTCAATCCAAAGGTTATGATCAACTTACAAGAAGTAATTCTGTCTATTTACTACTAATCTACTTTAGTACTTTAGTAGTAGTCTATTTAGTTTCTGTTAATAAAGTAGTTTCTGACTTCTATTTTGCTCTCATCTGCATACAGCAGAAGGAAACTAGTTATCCCGTCTAACTATGGACACGGACACCACACTTCAACATTTCTCTATATAAAATGTTAGGCGAAGCTTTCACGACGATTTTGTGCATATCATTGTTACATTAAAAAAAAAAAAAAAAAAATCACGCTGCTTTTATTTTATTGTTGTTTCCGATGATTCTTTTACCAGTATTCTCTAGGCACATTACAATCATTACTGATATCGACATGAAAAGTCGGATACATAGATGAAAATTAATTATTTAATTTTACGTCCCACGGATATGCCGGCTAGGCTAATGGAGAAGGTGATGATGAGAAATGAATGAAATGGGAGGAAACGGGAGAACCTCCGAGAAATTCCACGCACACTATGTTTGTCCACCACAATGCTCATTTGGCGCGAGCTGGGATCGAATCAACGACCCCATGCATCAGAGGTGAACGCTCTACCACTGAGCCACCGTGGCCTCGGATACATAAATAATGTGTAAGAGACCTCTACACAAAATGTCTTCGAAAACTTTCCTCGACAAAGTTCCATTTTGAGAGTTAGATATACCGCAAACGTAGAAAAATTACATTTAAGACAACGTAACTTGAAACTATAAACTTAATGGTGTTGAGCACCTACACTTTTATTTTCTTATGAGAGTACTTTCAAATGTTTCCAGCCTGACAATGAAATATCGCGTCACTAATAATAATCCATTCATGGCATATAGTGAAGTCTATGGAAGAAATAATGTATCAGTTTCAATCGTCTAGCTGCGTCGATTCGTTAGTCGAGTTCGCATACTGCATAACAATGCTCTACTCCACACGACTGTTATTGCTAAAGCTGCAGTGGAAGACCATGGCTTCAAGAAGATTCAGCATCCACCCTACAATGCAGATCTAGCACTTTTTATGCATTACGTGAATCCAACGCAGAGTGCCTGATTTAAATGACTACCTCCAAAAAAATAGACCCGGTTAGACAGTTGACACTGATACATTATCTCTTCCATAGATGGCACTTTGTGCCATAAACAGATTATTACCCCCTGCAGCGGTATTTCAATGTCAGTCCCGATACTTTTGGAAATACTCTCCTAGTTTATTGATTTATATATTTTGTAGGCGAATTATTTTGTTTCCTTTACGTGAACTGCAATTTCAAATATGTGGTTTCACTTATGTTTTTCGAGGCAAGTGAAATATCCCTTGCTCGCTCAAAATGAAATAGGGTGTAAGTCCGTTGCCACCGCGTGTACCGTCGAAACGACTCCGAATATGAGAAAACGAAAAACATGTCCATCATTATTTTAAGGGGCTTGAATTTTGAGTTATAAAAGGTCCACTCCAGACATCCGTATATAGGGGTACATGAGATCAACTTGAAAACTTTAAATAGCAAAGGAGCTCGAGTAATATATCGTTGGAAAGGTCTTGACAAGAGAAATATTTTGCCGAAAGTTTGAAGTCCCTATGTTGATCCCATCCAAAATGGTGGGGGTTCATATTTTGTGTCCATAAAGTCTGTTGGCACCCAATGTGTCTTCGAAACGACTAAGAACATAAAACGCTAAAACACGTCCATTATTTTTTAAGGGACTTGAATTTTGAGCTATAAAAGGTTCACTCCAGACACCCGCATATAGAGGTACGTGGAGTCAACTTGAAAGCTTTAAATGGCAAAAGGGGACAGGAGAAATATTTTCCTCAAAGTTTCAAGTTTTCTATGTTGACTGGAGACTTGGTAGAGGTTCACATTTCGTGTTCATAAAATCTGTTGCCACCCTGTGTGTCTTCGAAACGACTGACAATATGATAAAATGCAAAAACACGTCCATCATTATTTTAAGGGACTTGAGTTTTGAGCTATAAAAGGTCCACCCCAGACAGGGGCACGAGGGGTCGTGTTTTTTGCATTTTATCATATTCTCAGTTGTTTCGAAGATACACTGGGTGGCAACGGACTTTACGGATACGAAATGTGAACCCCCGCCATTTTGGATGGGGTCAACATAGAGACTTGAAACTTTCGGCAAAATATTTCTCTTGTCAAGTCCTTTCCAACGACATATTACTCGGCCCCCATTGCCATTTAAAATTTTCAAGTTGATCCCACGTACCCCTATATGGGGGTGTCTGAGGTGGACCTTTTATAGCTCAAAATTCAAGCCCCTTAAAATAATGACGGATGTGTTTTTGCGTTTTCTCATATTCGCAGTCGATTTGAAGATACACGGGATGGCAACGGACTTTATGGACACCCTATATATATATATATAACCTCCTACTTTTAGCAAAGAGCTAACAAAACACTCATCAAATGTTTTCTTCTTCTTCTTTCCTTTTAAAGTTTAACGTTCCACGATTATGCTCCGGGGCTAATGAAGACACATGATAATGAATAAAACGTGGAATGAACCAAGAAAAAACGAGAGAAACCCCGGAAAATCCACGCACACGATTGTTTGTCTACCATCAAGTTTACTTGGCAAGCTATAATCTAACCAGGGATCCCACGCAAAAGAGGTGAACACACTACCATTGATCTGAGACACCGCGGCTCCAATGCTTCAAAGTTATGTACAGTCAGCAACAAAAGTTCCTTCCATTTGATGAAATTAGTTTCGTTAATGACTTCAGAATGGAAAGAAAATTTGAGTACAGGTTTCAGTAATACAAAAAGACTGTAATCTTCGGTACGTTCCAGCCATACCACCGTTATTCCCTAAATAAATTTTACAAAACGGGCAGAACTTTTGTCGCTGACTGTACAACATCACGGGACAGAAATGAGAATATTTTAATAAAAGCAATGAAGCATGGTTTTAAGTAGAAGATGGAAGCTCATGACCTAAAAATATAAATATATATGACCTACAAAATGCCCTTAAAAACGTGGAAAAATTACCTGAAAATTGTGAAGATTACAATTAAATTTGTAACCGTATTAATATATATATAAACAAACAGACCAAATGATAGACATCGTGTCCGTGGCATCACAAAAAATAAGGTAGCTTCTTCAGTTGAAATACATAAGTTTGATTTTAAATGAAAATAACCAAATAAAATATAAAGTTAAACAATTTTATGATTAAAATGAATACAACGAATTATTCAGCGTCAAATTTCCTGCATCTCGACCTACTATGTAGCATGGTGTGTTTCCATGTCCTCTGGGTTATTTCCAAAGATGAAGAAATAATGCCTGCACGTAAATCGCGTAATTATTGTTTAGAATTAACAAACTGTATATAAAAAATCCGAAAGTGAAAATCAGAGGCTTATTCGGGAGAGGAGGACTTCCTAGGCACATTGTTGCTTTCCGCCAAAATACAGACGGTCAAAAAAGAAAAAAAAAGGGAGCTTTTAACGTCATAAATTATATTTAAAAAATATTACACCCACACAAATTAATTTTGGAAATACCTACTGAAAATGAAAACGTTAGGTATTTCCACTTACCCTACATGCGGTTTCAATATGGTCTTGACAACATAAAAACGAGTTCAGATCCTCTTTTTTTAGTTGCAAATTGTCATCTTATGAACAAATTGTTTACCTCGGTGCAAAATCTCGAACGCGTGGCCAAAATCGAAAGAATAATTAAAAAAAATTACCGAATCATTCCAAAAATGACGAAATAATCGCCGAAACTTAGGACAAAAGTTACCTGTAATGAAACTTACGGGAAAATGGCCTAAAAAGTTACTTCAACTCAGAAAAAAATATACTAAAATGCTGAAAATTCGCATAATATATACAAAATAGCCACTTAAAAATTACTTTTGTTTGTTTCAGACGATGTGTAATATTATGTGTGTTTGATGGGCATTGTGTCTGCGATAACAGAAAGAAGATGACATTTCATAAATTTCCGCCCCCTAGTAATAAGCCTTTGAAATGTAGTTACGAAGAGGAAAAAAAAATGCCGAGTGAAAATAAAAAAGCAATGAGAAAGCACCGGAAGCGGGTGAGAAATCAATATTGTAGATACGAAGCAGCAAAAATAGAAAGGATATTGCAATATTAAAGAAACTGTATTCTGAGGGATCAACAGAGGATGAAATGAAAGGAAAACGATAGACCAAAAGACGAACACACTTAGCCGTAGACTTAAGACCGTTCCCGTCGTAAGTTGATCTGGACTAACTCGACCAGGTGGTAACTTATTATACGATATAAAATAACACTTTGATCGTTAGTCAGGCGGTGCTTTAGGCTGTGCTTACACTGGATCAGAATTTGTACTAAATTAGGTCGTAGAACTTTTACGAATGACGTAAATTAAATGATGTTCACAGACGCGGTTATACTCCCTCTAGCATCTATGAAATCAATTAACTTTTTTACTTCATACGAATTAACCTTTTCAGGACGGGCAGGGATTTCAAGAAAAATCGTAGACCTTTACTTTGGCGGTCCTAGCACCCCTCCTAAATTCTTCCATGGGTATGAATTATACCTTGTTGGAAAGCTTATGAAACAAAGATTCTAGTAAAATAACCTTTGAGGCTACCGTACCCAACCAGTAGAAGAAGAAGAAAGAAAAAGTGGAAAATTTATTTTTTCCGAAATTTGTGAGTCTGGCAACACTGTTTCTAGTCGTACGCTAGAAAAAATATTCTGACCTGTAGGCCAGACATTGATAATAATTATACCAAAAAATGAAGGGCAAAGGTACAATAGCTAGGTAAAAGAAAAATCGGAAGATAGAATCTAGGTGAATCATCCTGTTCCTATTTTCCCGAGAAATTTTCATCTACCCTTACGTTGGCAGGCTTGGCGACGCCCCTAAATGTCACACGGACATTGGCTAGAGCTTACTTGACACAAACTTGTATGACAGTGGTGGCTAAATACTTACAATGCTGGTAACTAAATTGCAATTATAAGATGAGGAAAAGGCACGAGGAAACGAAGGAACATCACCCCTAAATACTTCTACTTTCAAACAGTTCAATCTGGACTTGATGTACTGACTATAAACAATAATTTCTGAATTAAAAAGGAACCATATTGGGTGTTCCATAAAAGTAAACTTTTTTAATTTTAATTTTATTTTATTTATTTAGTTTGGAAAATGTAGAAATAACTAACGATTTGTACATCACTTGGCAATGTGTTAGCTACTATACTACAGAAACCACCCCACCGTACGAAATCTAACTCACTCACTCTATGGCCTATGGAACCCGGAGGTTCAATGCCGCGTTCACAAAAGCTCTCCACTGACTTCTATCCTTAGCCAATTTGATCCAGTTTCTACTTTGTATTCCTATCTCTGCGAGATCCATCGTACAAAATCTAACGGGTTTAAGTACGGTGACCGTGCTCGCCACAGTTTCGCATTTGGGAATTGTTTTAGGGTTCTCAACAGGTGTGCGGACCAATGCTGATTTCTTTTTTTAAATTCATTAGTCACAAAGTTATTTTCTGCTGGATGTCAATGTGTTTCTAACAAGTCTTGCATGGTAGCATGATCACCTGACCTTATTCTAATCGATTTTCTTTTTGTGTGTGAATGGGATTTGCGAAAGCACAATTCTACAATAGGTGTCACTTCGGAAAATGGAAGTTCGAATTCGTTATGCAATGTCACTACTCGTATCATCTCTCTATTCCGTGAAACACTGTGAGACATTGATATAGTATATGAAGAAACGAGTATGTGACTTCATTACGCATTTCTCATAGAAAAAAATAATGTAGTTCTCATTGTAATTACAATCTGTTTATTAAAATGTTTCAATAACAACAAAAGTGCCTGAGCTCCAACCTATAACTTTGGATTTCAACCCTTTCATTTGCGATTATTTGTGATTTCACGTTCAACAGAAATAAATACTTTAAACTATGTGTACTTTAAATAAATTATTTAAGTAGACCTTTTTCATATAAAGTTTATATTTTTCAATTATTGTTCAAAGCCTTTGTATTTTAATAAGCATTTTCCAAAAATCAATGCAAATGAATTGTGCTGCCATCTTTGGAGTACTTTTAAACTATACGTTTGTGGACGTTTATATGTTTGTGGCCAATTCTTTCGACAATGAGATGTAGGAAACTACACGCTCTAGAAAGATGACGTTTTCACTGATCGATTGCAAATTTTGTGAAGATTGTCCAGTTCTAATTGAATATTTAAAAAAAAATATGGCAATTATTTCTTTATTACATTTTTACGGGTACACTTGAAGTGTTGAAATTAAAAAAGAAAAAACTAAAGCATCATATCCTACATGGTAACACTTGCCGATTTTTATCAAGTCGTCTTTCACTTGTGTCTGTAAAGGGACTGGTACAGATGATGTGAGAAATGACATGGAGATTCATGCTCATATGTGAATGATGCGCTGTGTAGAGAGCGCAGGTTTAGCTAGTAGTTTATTAAATACCTTTAAATGATATATAAATCTACTAAAAAAGCTTTCCTAAAAAATAGTTACTTATTTTGGGGCTACATTATATAAAATCATTTTAATTTTTATCTTTATGGACTCAAATGAAACACTATCACTCACCATTCAATTATCTTCAGAGTGTAGAACACTTACGTGCAGCAATGTTAGCCATACTTCTCGTAGGTAACATGTGTGTTATCTAATGAAACATGTTTTCTCGTAATTTAAAAGTGTCACCAAAATAGCACTTCGCCTAATATTAAAATTCTTCTGTAACAAGTAAATCTCATCTTACAAAGAGTCCTGAGGAATGTTTCAAAACGTTGCATGCACTGTCAGAAGTAGAAAAAGTTCATTCTTTTTTCTTCTTATTCTTCTTTTCGTGCACTCTTAGAGCTTCCGTATTCACACGAAAAGCCCTAGTTAGGACAACCTGGCACCGCCATTTGCATCCAAGACAACACAACTGAAAATCTGACACGCTACCCAAAATAACATATCTTGTTTGTACGTAACTTCTTATATCTGATAAAAACGAAAAATTATCTTTTGCTCAAGTTTTGCACTTTGAAACAAAGCACAATATAAAAGAAACTCATGGCATAAGGCGCGATCAAAATGGTATAGACGCAAGAAAAATAGATACATGCGTGTGTATGAATCCATTAGAGTATACATTAAAAAAAAAAAATGAGACTTGAAGAAAACCACATCCCTTTAAATTACAGAAATATATACTAAAACTTTCGAAGTCATTGAAAAAAGATACGATGACAGTGAATTTCCTGTTCTTCTGGCGATGAAGCGGACATGAGTTTGCTGATGATATTGAGACTTGGAAGTTCTATATTAAATGATTTCTTAGAAAATTTTCAATAAATAAAATCAATTTCTGCAACGACTCTATAAGTTAGACATGAAGAAGAATTTCCCCGAACTACGTTACAAAAACTGCTAATTTCTCAAACTGAGAGCTGATGTTCAAACTAAACTCGACTTCATGATTTCTCGTAAATCTCACGGTTTTTCGTGTTTCTGGCAATCTTGACAAATACTCGACACAAAAGTAAAATAGAAACGTAGAAGCTCTTACTGTAGAAAATAAAGATTAATGGATTTTCGACTGTACTTTTCCATTTCCAACAATTTCTCACATTTGAGCTATCAGCATGTGCCCACTCACTGGACTCATGGTTTTCACACTAATAAAGAACAGTAGAATTTCTTCAGTGTTGTTGAATAGTAGACTAACTTGTAAATACACGTACGAACATTGCCATTTGGGGGAACACTACCTTTACTACCTAAATCTTCGAACCAAAATTATAATTTATTATACAGTTGTTAGAAAATGGTCTCTAAAAAGGAAGTAATAGAGACCAACTGCCAATAAAACAACTCTCCTACTCTGAAGCAAACTACCAAATCTCAGCAATACACTAACCAAAACACACCAGATATTAGAAGCAGACATCATTCGAAAGCGTATGAATTTGGTTACAGATAAAAGTCTCCCATGAAACGTGGTTTTGTGATACATTCCAATAGTACAGGTGACTGGCCATTTTGTCCATTATCTACAGCTGACAGTAAAATTTGTAGTGGTAAAAAGTACCAAAGAGTTAAAGTGCGCAGAGTATAAAAATTGGGTGTTTTCCTTCCGCTTTTTCTCCAAGGAGTACATTCACCAAGGAATCACTCGGTCAGACCTCAATATTTGGAAGTCACTCAAATATAATTATCATCATGGATTTAAGTGATGATTTCAGGAAGATACTACTACTACGTATTTATTTACTGACTTCAATTGTTCTCATCCTCAACCTAACATATGATTTCTTACATCACATTTTAACACAGTGCTGTGAGGCTGAGGTGGGCCTCATGTCCCGAAATCCTTACGCAGTGGCGACCTCATACAGACCGGCAACGCGGGTTATCAGATTAAGACTCGTATGTGTATAGTAAAAGCGACAAAAATCCAAGACTAACATTATTCAAAAACATTCTTGGAGATCACACTATCTCCGTCTGACCTGCACATCTGTGGGTTAATCTCAAGTGTTGTGTTTATGAGCATAATCCGAAGACCCTTGCTGAGTTGCAACATGAAATTTTCACCATACCACATCATCTGGTAATCCTCAACAACGTCTTCAGAAACATGAAGCATCATGTCCAGAGCTGCTTGCAAATTGATAGTCATTTCCAATATCTCAACTAATACCTATACCCCTCACGTATCACGACACATTTGCTGAATTCCATATTCTATGACACACTATTTACAGTAGCACATAACTGCAAAGTGACTTTTGGGACATCCTGTAATAATACAAAGCGGGTCGCAATTACATTCTTCATAGAATCACTCTTGCTAACTTTTTTTTAAAAAAAAAAATAATAAATGAGACACTGTATTGTGCTTAAGAAAAGAGATAGAATAGTACACTATTCTATAAAGTGCCTTTATGGAACACGCTTTGAAGCTAAAACAGTATCTTCTGTGTGGCTACTTGGGTGCTAACGATCATAACTAGTAAGTAGATCAATTTGCATAATAGTGACATGTTACTAATAGCTCACACGGAAACTCTTTCCTGCCTTAAAGAAAAAAAAAAAGTATCGTGCAGAACAAAGAAAGTGAATGCGAGAAAGAAAAAAACTCGCCGGTGTGCTGTAATTTGTCTCATACGTTACTGCAGAAAATATCTCTTCTCTAATTAGGTCCATGAAAGCCTGCGGTTTTGATAAATCCCTTCCGAAAGCCTATTTAGATCTTTTCGATGTTAATTTTAGGAACAAGCAACTTCCTTTTATCATGATGTAAAGTATAGACTGACCATGCAAAACTAGTACGGCGCCAAGCAAAACAAGAGAACGAATATATTCAAGTTTGAATAAATTAGTACTAGGTGATTGGACGTTCTTTCTTTACAATTTTTAAATTAACCGAAGAATGAAGAAGTGTAGTCACTTTCGAAAATTCTGGTCTCTTCTCAGAAGTTCCACACCTTTACTCCCACATACAATTGCAGTATTTTTTTTCTCTCTCTCTCTCTCTATCGAACATAATAATGTGCCAATGTATAGAGATAGGTTTATAAATGTGAAGAGACTGCAAAATGAAAATAGCATTAATTTTTTAAAAAAATAAATAAAGTACAAACACACGCACACCTGCACAATTTTAAGATGTTCTAGAACTTAGAAAGTGTTGTTTTTCTCAAAAGTATTAAGTTTTTTAGAAATGTTAGAGCCGTAATTTGACTAGCCGATTCCATCAGTTACATTATACAATTAACTACAAGGAAACCTGAAATATATGATAGAAATGGTAGGGCAAGCGGTTAGTATCCTTTCCAGCCTTCCGTCCATTTTCGAAAGGTGTTCAGTTCTTTGAAATGCATGTCAAAACATACTAATTTGCTCTCACATACTATAATACATTAATATATTTATATAAAATACTATACTACTGTAGTTAATACGGATATGTGCTTAAATAATAATTGTTTTATATAATTGTACAGGATGATTTTTTTAAAACTCACAATTTCATTTGGGTCTAGAATTTTTAACTGAAGTCCGATTTTCATGCGGTTTGTAGCAAATGATCAAGGAAGGATGGGAGATTTATGGGACTGTGCTTAGTGGTTTAAAATTCATCCAGGGAATATCGACCACGCCTCAAGAAAAACAGCAAATTTTCGCCAATGTACCTTACAATTGGAATGAGGTTTTAGATTTTTGAAAAAAAAAAAAATGCAGAATACAAACTAAATGTTAGTGTTAACACCCATAAATCACATGTTGAATAGCTATAGCAAGTTTCTTGCGACAATCGACGGAGAAATTCCTTGGGCGACCTAAGGTGTCGATAACTGACATTTACAACACGGGGTCCGATACTTCCCTGTTTCATTCAGGAGTGATCCTGTTTCTTCCAATTTATTCACTAGCGACTGGGGCAAACGTGGGACAAATTTGTTTGTAAATGCCCTTTGCGTACCAACAACAGATTCCGTTCTCCAAAAATTTTAACCATAAACTTATGTTGCCCCAAAGAGTACACTATTCTCATTGTGTTCTGATCATACACAGTAGCAGAGAACTTTTTTCACCACAATTCCCAATACAACGGCTAAGTTTCCTATTTCTTATTAGTTTTGGAGAGTTTGACATCTACCGAAGAAAACTCAAATCTCCACACCGTCCACACCTCATTCTAATTGTAAAATATACTGGCGAATATTTGCTGTTTTTCTTGAGGCGTGACCGATATTACCCTGGATAAATTTAAACCAGTAAAAAAAACTAACTCACTCACTCACTCTATGGCCTATGGAACCCGGAGGTTCAATGCCGCGTTCACAAAAGCTCTACACTGACTTCTATCCTTAGCTAACTCCATCCAGTTTCTACTTTGTATTCCAATCTCTGCGAGATCCATCTTAATATTGTCATCCCATCTGCGCCTAGATCTTCCTAATGGTCGTTTTCCGATTGGTCTTTCAGTCAAGACTTTGAAAGCGTTTCTACTATCTTCCATCCTAGCTACATGACCTGCCCACCTAAGCCTCCTAGACTTGACGACCCTAACAATGTTGGGTAAACCGTATAAATTATGTAGTCCCTCGTTATGAAGTTTCCGCCATTCCCCATTCCCGTTCTTCTTGGGTCCGAATATTCGTCTCAGGATCTTGTTCTCAAATACTTTCAGTCTATGTTCTTCCCTCAGAACCAGTAAACAGTTTCATAAATCTCTCATCCTTCCTTTACCATCTGCCATAAACCAGATGAAAATCGGGCTTCAGTTAGAAATTCTAGACCCAAATGAATTCCGTGAGTTTTTTTAAATCTCTCTATTATGTGCACGCGTGCTCCCCAGTGTGTGTTATTCGCCACTGTGCTTGTGTATCGGTACTTTACACCATTGGAATTACTCTCTTGCCCCTCTTGGAAAGTGTCCTCGGGTGTGGTTATTATGCTGTCGATTCTTAGCTTCACAAAACTAGCTTTTTTCTCAAAAACTACGCATGAGGATTTTCATTCACCCATATTATTTTGATAACCTTAATGAGACCTATCGATCAGATATGGCCGATCTTTTCATTTTTCTTTTCGTCACAGAATCATTCCGTTAAATAGGCCAGTCCCTTAAGTTATGCAAAAAATACATGCAAAGATTATATATAATTTTCAGAGAGTAAATTATAATACCTATAAGTTCTTGGCGTGCATCTATCGCTGCAGGTACCCTCATTGCTGCTCCTGTGACACTTTCAACTGCTTACGACTTCAACCACGATTCTACTTTCTTTGCAGTTGTATTTCGTAAGCAATATACAAGGATTCAAATGCATCATTGTGATAATAAACAACCGTTATAAATGAATATTTACTTGCTATGTCAGGGAAAGTGGTAATCAACTTTTTAATGGATTCATAAAAAAATTAAGAAGGTATGTTGAGTGATATGTATCATTCCACATATAAACAAAAAACAAAAGAGAAAATTTCAACATAGTAATATTTTTAATGGCGGAATATATTTAAAATGCTGTTTAACAACCTAAGTTTCAAACAAGTTCTTCTACAGATTATAATCAGGAAATTACGGTATATTACATGCACGTATGTTACTATTATTAAAACTCATGTAATGTTATAATGAGAAACATGCTTCCTCCCTCTATTATAAGGAAAAAAGTACTCTGAAAACTTCACCATATCGCCCTTCCTTATTTTATTCTATGTTATTAATAGTTGTAAATTTTACGAGATATTAGTTAAATTATATCTTCATCTGAACGGCTGTAACTTCAATATCAATAAGTTTCACAGTCTTACTTTGATAACATCTCTACAGCAATAAAGATTTTGTCTTAGTTCCGTTTAATTATAAGAATCACGGATATTGTGGAAGAAAGTAAACCTCCCCTTAGTCCCTGGTGCTATAAAAGACGTCTCTATCAAAGATTTGGCTTCTTAACATCAAAGCCAGAGGACCCCTTATGGGAAAAAGTATTAATTGATGTGTATCTGTAAGTATATATGTCACCTCTTCACTGATAACTTTTCACACAAAGAAAAAGTGCACAATTTGACCTCAAATATTTGAGATCAAAAAAACCTTCCAGAAAAAGCAAAATACAATATTAACACTAAAATATACAGAAAATTAATGGTTACTTGCATATTGCCGTAGCAGGTATGAATAACTCGTATGAATAACTCTTAATGATCTTCGACTATGTGTATAGATTAATGCTAACTACGTACGTACTAATCTTCACTACCCATTTGAAATGGGCAATAAATGCTTAGTTATCCAGTTCTTGTATAATGATATATGCAATCTTAATTCTCAATTTACCCCTTCATCACATCCTTCATTTTAAAGTTTTCTTCCAGCCTTTTGAAAAAAAAAAAAAATACCTTGCTCTACTGGTTTAGTGACCTCGGCTAGATTAATGGGCTAGAACTTGCATTTTGGTAAAATGTTGGAATAAGATGTAGAAGGAGATAATTATGACGAACGTTTTTGATAAGCAAACCTAGAATCTCAGGACCTCATTACGTCACTAACACACAGAAATACTTCCATTATTACACCCCCCACATAGTAATATTTTTATTTCTTCATGCTATTTATTTATTTATTTATTTTCCAGTGCTAATATTGTTTTCATTAGTTTACTACAGTGTAATCTGATGATTATGCAAATCCCGAATCTATTCTCATTACGAAGAAATTCACAGCTGTATAAGTGAGTATTTACTTCTACACACCGTACAAATATTTGTCTTCACCCATTTGGAACCAACTTAGCATCTTACCCTACAGAACTTAAAGAGTAAGTACGGACGCAAAACAAACATAAGTTTTCTCAATAAGATCATCTTGAACCAAGCAATAGTAAGTGTACACCATTACTTAGAGATGTTTTCATGATACTGGACTGATGAATGTGAATGTAAATTGGTTATCATGGTCGCTTGATCGCAACCCCACGGTTTTACAATACGGAGAATCTTAAACATCCTAAGTGTACTTGTGAAAATAATTATATATGGGTTCTCCGGGAGTAGATATCGCCTGCATCGCCTTGTCTTAGTATTTACATGACTAGAACTCAAGAAGATGATGGAGCGATTTAGGAGATGTGCGCTGACATGTGACGGACACGTGGAACATGTTTTGTGTGCATCTAATGTTCTTTTTCCATTGGTTCCAGATTTTTCAGCCACCTATACATGGAAGATACAACATACTCAAAATACAGATCTGAAGTTAATATTTCCCATTCTATTACGATACTTCCAATAAGACCTCCAATGTTTCAAACGTTGACGTTTTTGGGCTCAAAACAATATGAAACACTTTTCTCTTGTAGACAGCATTGGAAATATAGAACATGTGATCCTAATAGGCTATTTTAAAATACACTAACTTCGGCATACGCAAAGGAAGTAATCAAAGGAAAACAGTTCCAGTGGAATCAGTGAATTCAAAACTATAAAGGTAACCAAGAAAGTTCTATCGCTTTTTATGGAGATATGTGTTTAATTGGCCTTCACACCAATGCGAGTTCAATGCGAATGGAGATAAGGCGAAGGTCAGTTGTTGATGTGGGTATATCCAACATACTACCTGGTTGTGGCAGTTCAGTTACACCATGAACTTGCGTAAGGACGGAGTGAACATGGTACCTCCACAGAGCGTCATAAGGGCGAATATGGTGTACGAGTTCAAACTGAGGTCAAACGCCGCTGCAGCGGGCAGGTCTTTCGTGAGAGTGTCGTGACTACGAGGACAGTGCAGCGGTGGTTTAACAAGTTTAAGGACGGTGACGAAACACTCGAAGGCGCACCACGTGCCGAAAGACCAACACATGTACAAAATGAAGATCTTCAGGCAGCAATTGAGGCGAACACTGACCAGACATGTGAGGAACTGGGACTACAATTCAGTGTGAGTGGAGAAACTATTCGGCGGCAGCACCTCCATCAACTTGGGAAGCACTACACGTTGGGTCCATTGGTCCCACATGATTTGACTCCGGGCCAGAAGGCCATGTGTTTCTTTGCTGTCTCGTCTGAGGAAGGAGCTATTTCTGGACAGGGTCTTGACATGTGATGACAAGTGGTCCTGTACGAAGCTCCAGGCTCCGTCATCATTGATTAGCATCCCATGAACCGGTTTCAAAACCGCCGAAACCAACACTGCACCAGAAGAAGGTCCTCCTGTGTGTTTGGTGGACTGCTCGCGGCATCGTGCATCGGAACTGCTACCAGCTGGTCAAAGCATCAATGCAACTGTGTACTATCAGCAGTTGAGCCGTGTTCAAGAAAAACTCAAAACTCTGCAGCCAGCACTTCTGAATCGCAATGGGGTCCTCCTGTTACAGAACAACGCTAAGCTCCACGTGGTTAGGATGATCATTTTACGTCTTGGATGGGAAACAATACTGCATCCGTCATATTCCCCGGACATTGCACAGTTCGATTCCAGTTCAAATCCTTAGTGAAGGTGCAAAATGCACTTGATACCTTCTTCGCTTTACGGTCCACCAAGTTCTACCGCGTTGGAATCCATGGCCTTCTAAGAACGTTGGCACAAGGTTGTCGATGCTGATGGGGATTATTTTTTATCTTCCAGGTACCTCTTAGGTGACTATCGATGTTCGAAGGTGGTGGGTGAAAAAGCGGCAACTTTTTCGGTTATCTTTATAGAACTTGTGAGATCATGTACTTTATATGGCTGCTCAGTAGGATCGCCAACTCTACGCTATCCATCAAATTTAGTACTTTTTGGAGTTCAAAGAGAAAATTTTCCACCTCCTGGCCAACATGCGATAATGGTATCAAACGAGGAATCCTTGTCACCACAGGTGAGCAATCATCACTAGATTATCGTATTCCTCTTAATAAAAATTATTATAATCATGTATAATTACCATAACTATTATAAAAGATACACTAATAATTAAAAATTTATTTTAATTATTAAAAGCGAATGAGATAATAAATACAAGGGTTTGTTTCTCATTAGTGCCATTAGTGTTTAATCAGTCTCTAGTGAATTCTAGTGGGGTTTTAGCTCTGACCCAGTAGAAAATTTTCATTATCTGTACCACTACTAGTCAATTAAGGTCATACTGTTTATCTTTATGAAAGGTCATTTTACATTTTAATGTAATTTTAAAGAAAATATTGATATTGTTATATGTGGTTATCGGGAACCCATTAGGTGACTTCTACTAGTTACCCTTTGCAGGTATTACATAAAAAATAACATTCAATTTGTTTTTTCATATCAGAGGTAAGCTCAAGACGCTTTACCATTGAGTGGCCGCGATTTACGCCATAACAACGGGCGCGTTAAGCACTTTGTGCGATATAATGTATTATTACCCCCATAAATTAGTAATTTGCTTTTGTTTTTTCATCACTTAAGCTACCATGATTGTCAATTTCACGGTCTGCCTCTTTATCGGATAGTTCCTCAAGAATACGTCGCACATCACCCATCTCTACGCTCTTTTCACCCATCATAATCACTCATTTATGTCAGAAGAATATATATAGGCGTGGATGCAAGGAGGGGCTATATAAGCTATAGCCCCCACTTGACGCTCAGATCTACTCTGGATAAAATGGGCTTCAATCTTGCCTTACACTGGATAAAGCGTCAAACTATGGTTTAGCCCCTTCCTTGATCATATCCTGGACCCGCCAAATATATATATATATATATACGAACTGGAACGCTGCGCATTTTGCGCTACGATTCACTAATCTCAAAACGTTATTAACCTTCAAATAACGTTATCAAAATGTTATTACAGTCCGGGTCGGATCCGACCCAAGCATTACTTTTCTTTGCATGTTGCTTCGTGTAAATAAGGTGTATCTGACACACACAAAAAAAAACGTGTTAATTACAATGCTACATTTTTTCCACGAAGGCTATATATATATATACACACAATTTTAACTTAACTTTAAAGTGAAACATTTAGTGGGGTGTGTTTAAAACTAATTTAAGATGAGTGATTTTTTTATTCAACTCACTAACATTAAATTGCAATAATGGTGATTATTACAAAATCTGATAAATAACCTATTGTTTGCGGTTAATCGACTGTAGCTATATAGCGCTCTAAACGATCTTACTGATGTTCGCAAGTTGTTAGTATATAGCTGGGTAGGTGACCAAAATCTGCTACCACTCTAGGTGCCATTGCGACAGGATACAAGAAGAGGACTCTTTCAGCCAGCCTCCTTCATAGGAAGGCCAACTGGATCGGACAAATCTTTATATCGCCATAGACGGAATGGTGGAAGGAAAGCGAGGAATAGGAAGAAGAACACAACTGATCGATGATTTGAAAAATAGAAGAAAATATTGGAAGTTAAAAGAGGAAGCTGAAGAAAACGGGCCCAAACCTAAGAAACACTTCCAGGCCCAAACTCAAAAAAACCTCACTAGTCCCAGGACCTGCCAAAATGCAGAATACTTAATAATAATAATAATAATAATAATAATAATAATAATAATAATAATAATAATAATAATAATAATAATAATAATAATAATAATAACGTGTTTCTACACGGAGTTGACGGCGACATGACCAATTCATACCCAATTCTACGTATGTTAACGCAATGAAAATGATATTGCTTTCTTGGTTTCGATTAAACTGCCTTTTATTATGATAGGAACTAAGTACAGTGGAGTCCCGGTAATCCGAACACCTTTAATCCGAACTGGTTCGGAAGGAAAATTTTGCTTTTTTGTGGCGAAAATATGCAGTTTTAGGAAGTTAATAACTAACAGGATGAAAATGGGTGCATGTTTTCACAGAAAACAAAGTAAACTTTAGTTAAACACATTTTTTTCTTAAATACCTGTATTAGGCCTTAAGCCACATTACGACAATTACTGTACGTGGAAAAATAAAGGCATCAAGTTGTTCTAACATTTTAAAATTTTTCCAGTACAGTATATATACTGTAGTCAGAAAACGTGTTTTGAAATACTACACGCTATGTATTACAACACAATAGACCCGTTGACCCGCGATTTAACAGTTATTCCGGCTAATCCGAACAGGGTTCGGTTCCAATTAGTTCGGATTAGCGGGACTCTACTGTAGTTTGAATCCGCAACGTTCTCCCACTTTTCTCTCACAATTAAATCCCTGATTTTTCATATTCTACTGTATATAACAGAGGAAAAACCAGGTTTCAAATATATAAGATATATTGCCAATAAGAACTTGTTTCTTAGAAGGTAGTAAGTAATGCAATAGGTTAATCACCTTCACACTTGATATGCAAGTTCCTACGTTTCGCTTCATTGAAATGGAGATCGGGTTTACGCTAACCAATCTCAACAAACCATGGTAGAACTAACCGTTCCCACCAGTATGTCTTCCACGTCTCTCACGGATATGAGTTATGTGGTAAGCTATCGCTGCATCTCAACTATCATATTTGGAAGGTCTCATTCGTTGATGGACGTTCGCTGCCTTTACAAACAGGAGAATAGCGCGAATAAGTTTGTCCAATGTCCAATCTATCAGGATGAACACGGTTTTCAAAATGTTCCGCATTTTTACATCCGTAAGACGACAGCGCCTTTCATGGAAACTATATTATCGCAATTTCGAACCACTCGCATTTGAAATTTTCAGTACGACGTTACTCAGGTGTCATAAAAGCTTAAATATTCTTATATTGTTAACAAAAGTCAAGTATTTATCGGGCAAGCTTTTGACACACACAAAAGGTAGTATACTGATATTCTCATTAAGAGCTTCTAATCTGCCCGGATGACTTAATGAAACTACTTCATGTAGGAATTTACTATGGAATTTTACTCTCAATTCCCATATACATCTAAAAGAAGTAAATTTCATTTCAAACTGTTAAACTATGATAGACTTCCAAACCATAAGAATCCAATACTGAAATCGGAAATGTGACGACGCAACCTCTCGAGACGTTGAATCGTTAGAAATGATATATCTCTACTCCAAGTTTTCCTTTAAAAATAAATAAATAAATAAAAGGGTAGTAGCAGATGTGGTACCTGTTCTTAGGACGTTTAATTTATATCAAATGACTGCGTCAATTACTCGCTTGGCTGCGTTAAACTAAGAAAAATTAGTAGTATGCTCCGTTACTCAGTCACTTTTTATTACTGAAGCGCTCTTTGATATACGATGTTTTTTGTCTTGCAATCTTCAACCAGAACTTATAAATTTTCGGGATTTCCAACTCGAGACATTGCCACATAAAGTTGGAAAGAAAATATAATGAAAAATTAGAAAATACTAAGTAATGTATATGAATGAAAATAAAGTATTACTATTCTGGGCTGAATTTGGATTTAAACGGCACCAGAAGTGTCACTGTTCATTTCAGCGATCCCGAAAACTATGGATTCGGCAGTAATATTGGTAATTTCCGATCATTTTTTATATATCTTTCCTCTCCTAGTTGAATCGTCAAAGTGAAATGACTAAAACTACGCCAGGCCCGAACATCAACTATGTCGAAAATTTCATTGAGATCTGTTAGGTGGTTCAAGAGTTACTAAGTCACAGACATAATTAATTTCATTTTTATTTATATAGATTTCTCGTGTTTTACTATTGTTGTTCCCAGTAGCGTATTTAGGGGGGGTGGCTTCCGGGCTTAAGCTTTCCCCTCGAAATCTTACTTAGTATAGTAAAGTAAATTAAATATCTTGCAGAATTTTCACATTTCCAGGCAAAGCCCCCCTTCCGAAAGTTAGCAAAGCCCCTCCCGAAACAAAATCGTAAATACGCCACTGGTTGTTCCGTAAAGAGCAATATTGAAACCGGAAGTTATTAGATTTCCGATTTCAACAAAGGGATAAATGAGATGGAAAATATTATTTGGCCACTGAAATCATATTTAAGGAAAGGAAATAAAGTTCATAGCTTTCTCTGTTTCTGTGTTTTCCGTTCTCATACAATACCGAGGTTACAAAGATGAAACGAGACTTAACAATTAATGTAGGCACCAAACCAGGCCAGAGCTTTGAACTCTCTCGTGACTATATTGTTAGGAATGAATGAATGAATGAATAATTGGAAAGTCAGAACCAAGGCTGTGTGTCCCCGTCACGATTTACAAAACTGCTCAATCATGGACTGCCCGAAATAAAATCCGACGATGAACAGAGTAAAATATAAGAAATAAAACAGACATTACAAATTAAAAAGAAAAACCGGAAACAAGAGCTAAAATAATAAAAAATGAAAATGAAATCTTTCGAGTTTTACGCCCCACGGTTATGCCGGTTAGGCTAAAGGAGACGGTGATGATAGAGTAACGAATGAAATGGCGGAATGAAGAAAGGTGGGAGGAAACGGGAGAACCCCGAGAAAAACCACGCACACGGTGCTTGTCCACCACAAAATTCACTTGGCGGGGGCTGGGATCGAACCCGGAACCCCAAGCACCAGAGGTGAACGCTCTACCATTGAGCCACCACGGCCCCGCTAAAATAATAATTATAGGTAAAACGAATAACAATAATGAGTTTTAAAAAACAATGAAAAGTCAGAACAAAAGATAAAAGTGTAGCAAAAATAAGTTTTTTAAAAAAGCAAGAGACTTAAAAGCTTAGAGAACGTGAGCAATGTCTGCAATGTACATAAAAGCAAGTACACGTCCAACAAAATCATAATAATTCCTCAACGCACGGTCAATTGTAAGCGGCAGGCCGTGACGTGCTATATGGGTAGAGTATGGGCATTTGCAAACCCAAACTCATTCCTGCTGGGAGCACATGTAGTTTGGATCCAATTCAAGCTGTAGATCTACTTCAGTATTGAATGTTACCGGAGAACAATGAGCTCAATCGAAAAGTAATTTTTAATTAGAAGTTAAGGGCTCTAACGTAGTATGTAATGTAACGACGACTGCCAGTAATTATTATTTTTGAGGATATTTAGTAATAACCAGTTGAGAATGATTCAAGAGCATTGCCAGAACGAACTTATAAAGAATTAATTTTTCTTATTAACCTCTACAAGCTTTATACCAATTGTTCTATGTATATACTGATTAAACAATTCTTGTAATATTTCTATCCATTTATAATTTCATTGAGTACTAAATTTTTTCAACAGGTTTTCTTTAGGAGTTCTGTTAAAACGTCCTACGACACGTTGTTTTACAAAGACACATGCTCAAAACTGAAAAATTCGCAAAATACCATACCTCTATGACTTGCAGTTTCCGAGATATGGCTTCTTAAATCTCTCGAAATCGGAACTTTTTAACCAATATCTGGCGAATGGTGGCCAGTTGGCCATGGCTATTGGTTACTATTTGGTACCAGAATATTCACTATCCTCTTAGGTATTGATCAACATCAATATGATGTCTCTATGACTTACGGTTCCCGAGATGGCTCCTTAAATCTCCCGAAATCGGAACTTTTTTGGCCAATATCTCGGAAACGGCAAGAGTGACGCGAAAAATTCCATTACTTCTTTCAGATATTTTTTGGTCCTCTATCGAATGGAGGGCTCAAAATTGGAAAATTCACAAATCACACATACATACATACACACACACACACACACACACACAGAGAGAGAGAGAGAGAGAGAGAATTCAGTAACGAACCTTTAAGTTTGCTGAGAAGTCACATACCCCTGTTGGAATAAACATTAATAATAATAATAATAATAATAATAATAATAATAATAATAATAATAATAATAATAATAATAATAATAATAATAATAATAATAATGTACAGATTGTCAGTGTTGAAGAACAAACACAAGGTATGTCAGATCAATAATAAATTTATAAAACTGGCTTACTGTTACGTAGCCATCTGATTAATTTGTTTACTCTCTTTTCAGACTAATGCACATACAGCTATGGTATTAATTACTACCTATTCCGCAAGATGATCCATATGTGTACGCTGGGAGTAACCTACAGAACCAAGAATACCCATCCTAAATTATAAAGGCTGTAGTAGTAGTATTTTTTAATATATCAGGTTATGAGGCTTGGTAGCTAGATTGAAAAAAAAAATCTAAAGAATTAGAAATTTCATTATTAGAGACATTATTGGTTACTTTAGAAATTGTGTAATAATCAACTTTACGAGTTATTTTAGTTTGCATATAAATCGAATAATTTAGCGCTCTTCGCATCTTCGTTTCACTTTTTTTTTTCTCCCAAATGCAAATGAATACGCAAATACGAAGCAAAATCTTAGTCCGAGAATTAATGCCTAACTCAACAATAACAAACAAGACGTTCAAAAAAATCTATTTTGTTCTTGAGGATGATTGAACATCAAAAGCTTCATACGCATAAGAGGAAATATTCTATATTTTGAAAGTGTATTATGAAAATCGTTCATTAAACTTCATGTTTCATTCGCTGACAGAAACATAATTCTCTTAGTTTTTTTTTTGTTTTTTTTTTTTTTAACTTTGTATAAGATCAATCGTTATTTTTTAGAATTAAACTACGATATAAAGGTATGTATGTTTTGACTTTCACCATATTATTTCAAAATTACCCTGTTTGTTTTCTGATTTCAAATGCTTTGGTGACAAATGTATTAAGGGAACATGGTGACTCAGTGGTAGAGCGCTTACCTTTGGTGTGTGTAGTTCCTGGTTCAATCTCAGCCAAGTAAATTTGTGGTGGAGAACATTGTGTCCATCGGTTTTCTCAGGTGCTCCCGTTTCCTCCCACTTTTTTCATTCCACCAATTTTACTATCATTCACTTGCTTTAATCATCGTCTCCCTTAACCTAAAGGACATAATCGTGGAACGTTAAACTGAAATATTTCATTTTAAGTGTATTAATATCCTTGGGCAGCGTTTCCCAACCGGTGTGCCGCGAGGAAATCGAAACAAAATTATTAATTCTATAGCAATCAAATTGCAAGACATAGAGAAAAAGTTGTATTTGTATTTCACGTTACTACTATGAATCTAAAATTTAAAATTTCATACTGTTACTTTCCTGTAGAACATTTTTAATTTTCTGTAGAACATTTTTCTCTACATTTCTAATTTTGAAAAAAAAAAAAGTATTGATCATTGTTATGACCATTATTGCTTCTTTATTGTTACAGACTATTTCGTAACTTGAAATTTTAAAATATTATTCAATCCTTCCGGCAAAGTAAACATGCATACGAATTACCTACATTTGTGTTATAAAAGTAAGAGAGATTTGTTTGTTCGTTCGTTGTTTAGTGATCCTCCTTCTTAATGAAAGGTTGGATACAGTTTTCGTAAAAGAAAGTGTATTTTTAACAACTTGAGTCCTATATCTGATTGCAATTGTTTTCTATTTTTAAATTAAAATTAAAAAAAAAAACAGCATAATGATTTACCACGAGGAAAAACCAGTGATCGAGCATTCTTCTTTGTGAGAAGGATGTCAGTAATTAGAAAAAAATACTGCAGTATTTTATATTTTCAAATAATAATAATAATAATATGTGTGCCGCGAGAATTCAAGTTACCGTGAAGTGTGCCGCAAGTTTAAAAAGGTTGGGAAACGCTGTCCTAGGATCTAAATGACACATTTTATCTGGAATCTATATAATACATTCATGAAATGAAATCTGAGTTTTACGTCCGACGGTTATGCCGTGTGGTCTAAGGGAGACTGTAATGATGGGAAATAAATGAAATGAGAGGAAGAAAGTGAGGAAGCGGGGTAACTCCGAGAAAACCCACGCAAACGGTGTTTGTTTACCACAAAGCCCACTTGGCGCGAGCTGGGATCGAAGCAGGGACCCCATGTAGAAGATGTGAACGGTCTACCACTGAGCCTCTGCTTACCACACTATCTCGTGAGCCAGTTTGACCTTATACTTACAGTTGATCACGGTGTATACACGCTACTATTGTTTGCAGGGTATCTACTCAGTTTCATTTTTAAAATTCCAGTATATTTCCGGTATATTCAGTATAACTATCACCAAAATTCCAATACCTAATATAATGATTTAAAAAACAAAAAGTTCTTTAGGAATAATTGTACTCTTGATAATTTCAGGTTTTTAATTGTTTTACCATCAAAAGAATATTTTATTTTTAATTAATTTAGCCTTGATTTTTTTAAAAAATACAATGATTTTTTAACATTTTTAAAGGGCTTCCCAACTCCCCTCGTAGCCCTCCACTCCACTCATTGCTTTAAATGTCTAATTACAAAATGTATTCAACTCTTGCTTTGGAAAAATTTCCGATCTCAATAGATTCAAAATTGTTTCTAAGACTATTAGAACAATTACGAACAAAGTATTGTTGACAAATTACGAGTTTCATTATTTTTTCCAGTATGTTGATCAGAATTCCAGTATATTTCCAGTATCAATATTAAATTCCAGTATAATTCAAGTATTTGCAGTATTTCCAGTATCAGTAGACACTCTGGTTTGTGTTGTGGAAATATTGCAAGACTTATGACTCACCCTGTAGATTGTCAAACAAACGGAAAAAAAAGTATCAAAATACGCAAGCAAAACTATAATAATTCGAATTTCTAGATATGAAGATTACCATGAACAACACATAACGCAATGTGTATGAATAGTAGTTGTAAATATGTACGCTTTAGTACAGAATTAAAAAGAGAAATTGAGTTTATATTTAATTTTAGAAAGCGAGTTACAGAAAAATGATAGATAGCGACATTGAAATGAATCTGTCAATTCAAAATGGCATCGTTGAAACGTATAATATTGATCACTGATATCAACTGTGTAGCCATTAGATCATGATATATTGGACTCTTGCAACGACTAAGTGCACATTGACATACACGTCAAATCTCCGGATTTCCTCTACATGCACCATGGCTGCGGCTCAACAGTTCTCTGTGATCTTACTCGTTGACTGACAGGACATCCTGCTTAGAGACCATTCGAGGTCACTTCGACTCTAACCAAGTTGGTGAAGTTCTCTAAATGTTCACTTTGAGAAATTATACACCACACCACGATAACATAATACCAAATTATACATTTGCCATAGTAATTACTATACAGTATGTTCACTATAGAACGAAAGTGAAAGAGATGCATACGTAACAGAAATGTTTGGAAAATCAGAACGTAATATTTCATAAAAACTATTCTATTGAAGATTTACTAAAATTCTGTGGGCAACCCATCATGCAATATCATATCTGTAAACCGAATACAACGTACACTTATCTACAAAAACTGATGCTCAACAACTACTGCAACTTTTCCGTTTAAGTATCATCGTTAACACCTAAGAAGAATGTCAAAAATGCATTACAATGAAACATATTACATTTAACGAAGTTTTGATATGTACTTTATGCTAATTAAATAATTGGTGAAAATAATAGACAAAGTAGTGGAGATGAAACAGAAATAATCTACATCAATCAATAATATATAAAACTATATGAACTGACGCAGACATAAAATAACGACTCCTACCGGTTGACGTGGAAAGTTGAAATTTTCGAGATTAACCCATAGGAAAATTGCCAAAAGTGAATATTTTTAATTTTTAGAGGGTCTAAAGAGGGTATGAAGAAATTCTCCGTATTATTTAAATAGACCCTTTTCCGTTATAATTTCATATTCTAGGTACAGTGAAATTTCTGAATAACGGACACCAATGGGACGAGAATTTTTGTCCGCTACTGAGAGGTGTCCGTTACAGAGAGGTTACAAAAATTTAATTTCTCTCAGCGGTAATTGTATGCTGTAATATACAGCAAATACATTATGTATGAGCGTAAATACGTAAAATTCAATATGAAAATACTTTATTTAGTACGTATTTGAATTACAGGGACGGATGAAGAAGAAATTCATTTCTATTAAATAATATTATTAGGTTGGGGGATGTGTTAATATGTTCGTATACTGCAAATGGTAATGCGTGTATGGTAATTTTCTTAAGGACATGTCATCACCCTGTAAATAATCCATTAATTCATATACCGCGTATACTAAAAGTAAAAATAGCTTTAAAAAGTATGCAATATTATTATTAAATACTGAAAATGTGGAGAAAAACTCACCAAATTTCTTGGGAGAAAGTCTGCAGTAGTTGTCTGCCGTGTACGTACATCCTACGGACACTAGTTTCTGTTCGAAATTTGCTTACAACTGTTGGATCAATTGGAGAACTTCTGTTTCACCGCGATTAATGGCAAATTTCTTTTTTCAACCGTTTAACACTCCAATTTGTACAAAAAAAATTTTTGCTTTTCAAAAAAAGTAAGAGAGAAAACACTGCTCGTTGAAAAATGTTATTATAAAACAAACGTTTCTTTTGTTATTTATGAAATTGTCGGGAAAGATGGAAGGCCCAGAGAAAAAAGCACTAAATTTGTTAGGGAAGGAAAGATCCGTATAGAATTCTTGACCATACGACTAACCCTGCATGAGTGTTTTTACTTTTCTTTTCTTTTTACTTTTCTAGGATTTCCACCAGAAAGCAGTTTATTGCGAGAAGAAAAAAAGGATTTCAAGTTCAGCTTGAAGTTGTTCTGTTTGATGATAGATGCACTTGTGGAATATGTGTGATACTTTCTGTCTCCTCTAATATATCGCAGAACCGAGAATAATTCCTGTCCGTTATGAAGAGGTTATTGAAACGTTTTGGGGGGAAAAGGACTGTCCGCGTCCGTATCCGAGAGTGTCCGTAAAACGGAGGGTTCTGTTCCGTAAGAGAACATATATTTTTGCCGGGACAAGAAAATCTGTCCGTATTATAGAGGTGTCCGTTAAGGGAGGTTTCACTGTACTTGGAATTGGAATAAAAACTTGAAATTGGGTATGCTTGTGCGTTTTCGTTAGAGCTGCCCAACTAAATCACTACTAATAAAACATTTTCAAATTTAGAGTGGTCTTATGGGGAACTGAAAAATTTTTCCTATGTTATTTATATGTGACGTCTTCTATACCCCAAAATGTTTACGCACTTCCGGGAGGATTAGGATGATGAAATTTTGCATGATTGTAGCCTTCCGGGACTAACCTACAGGAAAATTGCTAAAAGTGAATATTTTTAGTTTTTAAGGAGTCTAAAGGACAGATGAAGAAATTCGCATGGTATTTTAATGGACGGGGTTCTTTTTTGGGGGAAGGATACAAAATTTTATCTTTTAGGTAGTCGAAATTGGAAAAGAAAGTTCAAATTCGGTAGGAATTGTGGGCTTAAAAAGGACGATGCCGTTGACTGAGCAAACGCGGGAATTTGGAGACAAAACCCCGATCCGGTCAAATTTAGGAAATATTAACAACAAATGCAAGAAATTCACTTTTGATGCTAAGGCTGATACATAAGAGATGCGAGGCCGTAGGCCGAGCAAACAAGGGGGTCTGGGGAGAACCGTCCCAGCTAGCCAAAGGCTAGTTTTATCATACAAAAGTAAGTCCAAAATAAAAGTAAAATAGTAAAATTACAATTATATCTATATATCTATCTATATATATCTATATATCTATCTATCTATATATATATATATATATATATATATATATATATATATATATATATATATATATATATATATATATATATATATATATATATATATATATCAGTGGTACAAGAGAAGTATATACCATGTAAGACATATATCTTTCAAACACTACTTTTACGTATCTACTCAATAAACTACAAAATAGAAGCCTGAGGAAAGGTTTCGAATACTAGAAAAATATCAAAAAACGAAAAATAAGGTAGTAACTACCCTAAGTTCTTTTAGTACTGGTTCCTTTCACATAAATTTGAGTGAAAAATGAAATTAAATCTTTGGGTTTAACATCGTACGATTATGCCCTTTAGGCTAAGGGAGGTGGGTGATACAGCATGAGAATGATGATAAGATGAAAATGTTGGTGGAAACGGCAGCACCCCAAGAAAACCCAGGGACATGATATTGTCCACGACAAGCTTATTTGGCCGAGGCTCAAATCAGAGATAAGCGCTCTATTACTGAGCTACCGCACCCCCCCTCCCAATACATTTAGGTGAAAAGTTGGGGCATTTTCACTAATGATGTTCATTGTTATTTATTATTGGCAAATATTTTCAGTGTTGAAACTAAGCCATACAAATAAATCTGGAAGAGTAATTGGTGCAAATCTGTAGAATCTGATTATGCTTCACTTGTTTCGTATATTAGTAGAAATAGATACTTAAGGAGCTGATACATAACAAACGTTAATTCGTATCGAAATTCAGCCAGAATTTGTGCTTACATAAAACTGGTTCCGACATTAAGGAAAACCAACTCATGTTCGGTTCAAAACTTTTACCAAATTAACTCAATTTGAAACCTTTTACCTTCTCTCTTCATGATAAGTAAAGCGGCACCCCAGGATTTTGACGTCTGATTTACTGACGGAGAAACTGTCTCGTTTGTATTCAGTCTATTATTATTATTATTATTATTATTATTATTATTATTATTATTATTATTATTATTATTATTATTATTATTATTATTATTATTATTATTATTAGTTGAACTAGGTTGTAAGAATACCAAATAAGACCTAAAAAAAGTACCGCTAGAAACGTCGCTGTAACCGACATACGTAATATCAGTATCAGGCATTGAATGTTGGGAATGATTAACTATTTGACCGTTCGATCAAGTCTACAGTTATAGATATTGCTTTAAAAAAAAACTATATTCGAATTAGATGCCTTTGACAATGTCGCACTAAGTATGGTATAAAATCAGCTGCCTTATGAGAAATTAGTTGGTTCCACTGAGTATTTGACGCAACAGACGTTATCACAGAAACCGATGTTCCTATAACCGAATTTAACTGTACTTAATATAAGCTCGTGTTCATTAAAGGAAAACATTACTGGATTTTCTGCGAGATAAATGATACACGAAGATCGCTGGATACTTTTTTTCAGTGGACTATTTTATTTCAAGAAAGTTTCATCGAAGTAATTCTTTTAAAATCCTTGCGTTTAAAATTCAAGTTGGCTGCCGATCTGAATATATTTTATCTAGGCATCTGCACGTAGACAGATTAACCCACGGACTATCAACGGGGGTGGGGGGTACCTTTATGCCCACCTCAGTTTATTTTTGGTGATCACTCTTCAAGTCGTTTCTTTAAAATTGTAAGGAAATGTGTTATTGCTCAACATGTTTGGCTAAAGCGTATATCTTACGGTGGTTCAAATTGAACGTTAGTGTCTCTCATAAAATTTGATATTTTACGTTGGCGGGCACAAATTACCCCCGTTGGTAGGAGATGTGACTAACATTTAATACCGTCACTCCTAGATGGCACTATAATAAACAGCAGTATCCCACCTTTTCTGAATTTTCCGGTTACTCTTATCGCGTGTACTGTTCATTTTGAATTAGTGTGTCTCATAAGTTTGCTATTTTAAGTTGGTGGGCACAAAGTACCCCCTCCCCCGTTAGTAGAAGATGTGACTGACACTGAGAGCGTCACTCCTAGATGGCAGCATAATAAATGTTAGTCGTATTCTGTTTACTGTTCACTTCAGTCACTATAAATCTTTGTGAGAGTTTCTAATTTGTTTGAAATTAAATGAAATCTTTAAGTTTTACGTCCCACGGTTATGCCGGTTAGGCTAAAGGAGACTGTGATTGATGAGAAATGAATGAAATGGTGGAATGAAGAAAGTGGGAGGAAACGGGAGAACCCCGAGAAAACCCACGAGCACGGTGTTTGTCCACCACAAAGTCCATACGGCGCGAGCTTGGATCGAACCAGGGACCCCAAGCACCGGAGGTGAACGCTCTACCACTGAGCCACCGCGCCCCCACTAATTTGTTTCTTTAGCGAGTAACAGATGGGCGCAAAATGAACCCCCTGCTGGTAGTTTAAAAAAATACCTAACTAGTGAGAGAGTTAAAACGAAAATTTGATTACTTTTCACCATTACAGAACTTTCTTTCACCCCTATGGTCGCTCTACAGTAGAAATGTTAAGTAAAAATGTTCACATTATTCATTCTTCCCTAAGAGTGTGTCCAGATTTATAAATAAGTGCTAAGTTTGAAGATACGCGCATAGTATAAATAGACATACACACATTACCTTAAAATATACCAAGTTCACACCATTTACACGTTGCTATTAAATACACAAATCTACTTAGCGTCATATTGGCAACTGAACATTCGGCACATCTTCCAAATGTCTGTATCGTACGAAGGATGCAAGTCACGCCCGTCCTCCCATTTCTCCCACTGAAATGTCAATTGGTGCGGTGGCATCTTGATTAGCGGCCTTGATCCTGTCTTTGACCATCAGTCAGTTGGAAGAAGCCTCAAAAACTCAAAAGAGCGTCTGTCTCAAGTGCATTCACATTGCTTCACACTCTGGTCAGCCAATTTTGTACAGCCTTGAAATTTCACAGAAACACGCACACAATTTTCTTTCTTTAAACGTACGAAATGCATAATACACTCACTAAACGTTATTAGCGTTATTGGGATCGTAAAATTCTGGATAAGCAATCAGATTGCTCTTTCATTTGCGTGAATTCTAAAAAACAGAAACTTCAGGTACTCGTACAACAGCTGAAATTTCAACATCTGTCCCCTTCGAAAACAGGCCCGTAGCCAGCCCAAAAATTTAGGGGGGGCGGTAGAAGTTAGGGGGGCCCCGACCCAATCATATTATACTTCATCACCATATTATAGTTCATTTGCAAGCCTACCGTGAAATTTTGTGGGGGCCAGCCAAAGTTTAGGGGGGCCGGTCCCCTTACTCCCCGTGGATACGGGCCTGTTCGAAAACCGTAATGGAAATCAGAAACAAATTTATTTATACGAGTTTTATTCAACCATTTTCAGGTAGTGCCAAATGAACAAATAGCATAAATAAATAAATAAATAAATAAAAATGTCCGGGATTTTCGGTTATTTCGTCAGGAGTATTCGTTGAATGTGTGAATAATTACTACTTCTGACCAGAGTACATACACTCATTCATTAAAACTAAAATACTGTGTAACGGTTTCGACAACTTAACGTTATCTTCATCAGACACTAACTGAAAGAGATATCTTCGGAGCATACAAATATATACAAAAAAGACGACTTTTACTATATATTTCTATGCTGTGAAGATACCTCTTGCAGTTAGTGTCTGATGAAACTAATGTTAAGTTGTCGAACCGTTACACTGTGTTTTAATAAATAAGCGTATATACTCTGGTCAGAAATGTTAATTATTCCTTGAGTGAATTCCAGAGTCATGATGGATAGAGTTAAATGGTAGTTTAGGACCTTGTTCGGTCATATTTTCTGTAGCATGTCATATTTTCTGTAAAACTGTTCTTGTCGGATCTAGCCTACAGCATAAAGTCCTGCCAGATAGCTCTTAATTTATACTTTTAAGAGAGAGAGAGAGAGTTAAAAAAAATACTAGTCTATAGCACGTAACCAGTAAGTTATAGGTCCACTTTTGGTTAATAAAAAGAGCGTTCGATAGGGAAGTGTCCAATTCAATCGCTTCGGGTTGAGTCCGACGTTTCTATCATGTAAAAATACCCTCCTAGGGTAGTAAAACAATTAGTACAAGGATTTTGGACTTTTGTCCACAACCTTTTATTATAAAACTCCTGTTATATACAAATAACACACACATCACTACAATTGGAGTCCAAAGACCGATACACTGTTCTCTATGTAGATTCTTGTTCGGTAAACCGGTGGTCCCTAGGCTCAGGCAGTAAAGAGAAGGATACTCCAAAGCTCCACGCCAGTCAGCAAGGAATTCAAATAATTTTTATAAACCTATCCTCCTCGAGCGAAAAAGTGCATTTTGCAATTTATTGACAAAGAAACGAAATCAATTAGGAAAAGCACGGTTTTATCAGAAGATATTGTATTCGGAGGGGCGCAGTAGATGGTATGGTAAAAGACAAAGGTTCCATACCCTCAAGTGTAAACAACTACTCCAAACATGCTGCAATCACGTACACGTGTTATGGTGTTCAAAACAAACGCCACCAGACGATGGAACACGGATACGAAGACAGATCGAAGAAAACCGAAGATGACCGACCTCCCCTGCAAGAGAACGTCTATAAAAGAAGACTTCAGACGGACGGAGCATCAGTCAACAGCTGATCAATAACGTATCAACACCTCTCTCCTGGGGCCGCAATGGTTATGGAGTTCCTTTAAACAGATCTCTGGAGAATGCAATGAGCGAAGGAGATATCCTATTATCACACTTTCTCCCAGGGATGCAATGAGCTACGTAGAAATCCTATAATAGTTTCCCGAGCCTGCAGTGAGCGAAAGAGTTTCCGTTATAACCTAAAGTCACACTGAACCTTATTTCCGAAACCACTATTATGTGTGCTAAGGACTTGCTAAACTATGTAGACATTTAAATTTACGAAGAAACTCTGTAAAACTGTTACATAAATTTATATAGTAAATAAAATACCTAAAGGGCTTTATATCCCAAACTTTTATCAGAGTCTACAACATAAAATATTGAACTATGAATGAAAGACGGTTACAGTGAATTATCCCTACACAGGAAGTTTGCTCACAGATTTTCCATTTGCGGTAAATTGGTAATGATGGTAAATAGTGTTGCGTACAAGACGAGACAGTGCTCTTACAGAAGAAACATTTTTCGAGACGAAACATCACTTTCTAAGACACATTTAACAATCAATACAACCTCAACTTCTATGCCGTAATGACAAATTATTTGTTTATGATTACGATTACTTTTTTTTCTTTCTTAAGCGAATAACAAAAAAATCCCTGAGAAATATCCTAAGAGAGAGAGAATTTAAAACTTCATTCTCATCCATTACCTGCCATATCCTCTGAGTCAGGGAAGGGAGGGACTATCGCCATCCAAAATCCCTTTCTCAGTATTCAGCGACTGTGGAACAGATAAAGATATATGTTGAAATCTTAAATTTAAAAAAATAAATAAAACGAAAGAAAGAAAGATCATCTTGATTTTCTTCATTCCTACATCTAAAGGATATGGTTATAAATTTGGGATTCAATGGCATATTGTTTCCTGATACCGTGGTGGTAAGATTATATTCCCAGACACACGATTAGCAGGATGGGACGGGAATATGTTCACGTGATCTTAACTCTATGGCTAATTCTGAACTCTGCGAGAAATGCTATGAAAATATGGGACCTAGATTATCTCCAGAAAAAGAATACCCAGGTATGCTGAAACTACGTATGCTGGAGCAAGTTAAAAGCAATAGTGATGGAATATTTCAGGAAGTGTGCTGAGAATAGTGGCACAGGTATGAATCACATATTTCATTAAGATAATGTGCTGTTTGCCTTTCTCCCACTGCTCCCGACTTTATATCAATCCCTTTGAAATTATAACAAGGACAAGCATAATTTGTCAGTCGAGCGCGAATAATTGCATCAAAGCTTTAATGTATCATATTCTAGCATCAGAAGGCAGACGCTTAGAGAGACGGTAGCTTCTAACAGCTGAGCACCCTCATACGCATCACACGTCGAGAATTATCTTCTGTCTTTTTCAACCAAAGGTTCGCGAGGTAGCCGAGCTGAAAATCTCACTTACCGACTACTGTTAAAATAGATAACGCATCGCCTACTACCACCACCTCAGTTTCCGTACAACGACTTTGCAGTCGCATATCATCCATGAATCACTAGGCACAGTAGAAGATCATTATATTTTTAGCACTTAGCAAGCATACATATATTCATGCGCAATCTCTAATGAATCTCACAAATTCTATCTGCAGCTCTGCATTAAATGTGAGTGTTCTTTGTTAGACTAACCGAAACATTTTATTTGCAGAAGATTTAACTGCATCTAACAAATTAAATCTTCAGTTTTTAATGAGTCGTGAACAACTCATGAACAGTTAAAAAGTCTCTTTCTCTAACTTCACCATTTAAGACATGTATACTCTTCCGGAGACATTTTAATGTATTGCTTTGCATTACATTAACGTATTACTCAGTGACCTCAGTGAATAGGTCATTGAGGAATTTGGAAAATAATTTAACACTAAAAAATCACAAACTTCACCATAACTGTGGGCGTTTCCAGTATTTGTAAAGAAAGAAAGAAAAAAATTTTGCTGTTACTTAAAATTCGATGTCCATTTCTACTCAAGAATGAACCAAAAATGAAATAAAAACGGGTTTCAGAAGAAATTTAAAGTAATTTCAATACCTATCAAAAAAATATTGTTTTTTGGATTAATCAACACATACAACTGTTTAAATTCTTTGCTTAAAAGAGTAAACTTCGTGCCACTTATATTTTCCAAGTTAAATTTAACACTTCACAATATATTCACATTATTATTACTCCCAAAATTTTAACTTGTGAAACAAACAGTGAATACAAGGACTGTTTGGAAAGCACAGCACCCTACAGTTGGGTTGATTTAGTGCTTTGGAGTCTTCACCGTCCGTGGCTAACCGTGTGTTGGAGCTGCCACCTGAAATCGAATCCGGATCTCCCAAACCAAAGTAGCATATACTAACCATTTAGAATTGGAAACGTACTACAAAACAGAATGATGCGAATTTTTACACATCTTCACATTCAAGAAATACGCGATCACCATATTACAAAATCAAAAATATTATTAAACTTACCCAAAGTACAGAGTGTCATGAAGGTTGCTTCATAAAATGATCGTAAATATACGGATGTAATACAAAGAAATAGTGTTGCATTTTCCTTGGACAGGCATTTTTACAATTTGGATTCAAAATGCCAACCAAGATCTAAAATCACAGGAACATAAACGGGTGCAACAAATGTTCTTGATTGATATATTTCTAAACTTGTTCTCTCAAAATTACACACGGTGGCTCTGTAGTAGAGCGTTCACCTCTGGTGCGTAGGGTTCCTGGTTCGATTCCAGCTCGTGCCACGTGGGCTTTGTGATGGACAAACACCGTGTAAGTGGGTTTTGTCAGGATTCTCCCGTTTCACACTTTCTCCATTCCACCATTTCATTCATTTCTTATTATCGTCGTCGTCTTTAGCCCACACGGCATAATCGTGGGATGTAAAACTTCATTTTCATTGTTTAAAAATTCCAAAATCCAAATTTTCTGAAACTAGAACTTTGTATTCAAGCTTTGGATAGGTCACTGAAGGTTTGGAAAATAATTTCACACCCACAAAATCACTAACTTCATCAGAACTGTAGTAGTTTCCAGTGTTTGTAAAGCAAGAAAAGAAGTTTTGCTGTAACTTCAAATTCGCTGTTCACTCGTACTCAAGAAAGCATAAAATAGTTTTAGTGGGATTTTTTAAGTGTTTTTAACAGACAAATATCGCAACGTACGCTCGCGTACTGCGTGAATCAATGAAAAGTAAATAAAATGATGGTCGAGGGATTTTTGAAATATCTGGTGCTTTGTAAATTAGAGAGTATTACGGTTAAAGAAAGGGGGAAGACTAAAATTGAAAGACAGTGTTGAAACGAATGAAAACGAATAGGTTAATCCTTAAGTACTCCTGCGGGGTGTACACAGACCTCCAAACAAGTAAATTTTGTATTGCTAACCGAAAGTCCTGATGAAAACATATAACAAGATGTCTCAAAACGAGTACAAAAAATCTAATTGCAGCAAATACTTTTTAAAACGTCTTAATTATGCTACATTGTCTTAATTATTTTAAAAATATTTTTTATTGTAAAAATAATGTCAATTTGGGGGTCTATTGGACCCCGCGCGAAAAAATGGAAATGAAATATTTTAGTTTTAGTCCCACGGTTTACCGTGTAGCCTAAAGCAGACGGTGATGATGAGAAAGTGGGAGGAAATTAAATGAAGAAAGTGGGAGGAAACGGAAGAACCCCGAGGAAACCCATGCACACGGTGTTTGTACATCATAAAGTTTACTTGGTGCGAGTTGGGATCGAACCAAGGACTGCATGCACCAGAGATGAATGCTCTACCACTGAGCCACCGCGGACCAACATGAAAGAAATGCCATTATTATGTAGATTGAAACAGGAGAACCGTGAAAAACCCTACAGATATGAGTATTGTAGGTGATAGAAAATGATTTTATATTTATTTTGAAAAAGGCAAAATTACGTGATTTTACTTGAGAGATTTTTTTTTTAATTGCAAAATTCCTAGTATCGCATACACATCAGACCAAGCTTCATCTGTAAAACCAATTTAAAACTCTGCTTTCTTGAACGTACAACAAAATCGGAAGCAATGGAAAAGGAAAACATCATTTGAAGACGAGAGAACAGCTGCCAGTTGTGATCATCTTGTGCTTTAAGAAACATGAGAAAAAATTAGAAAGGAACGGAAACAACTTGTAATGCGAGCAAGTGCACGAAACAACTTGGACGAATATTTTCCTTTGAAGCTGAATCAAAATGTTTACAGTTGACAAAACGATGTCTAGAAAACACAAAAGATGAACTCAGGGTCAATAACTTAATCTATAGAAGGATGACGTGCCACGTGTCTCTAACTCCATATACAAACTTGGAACAGCTTCAAATTTGAGGAAGCATTTCCTGGCTGCTTCTTTTAGTGAGAAACCACAGGCAACGTTCGTTAATAGTTCTAACGATACCACACATTATCTTATTCCTCTGCTCCGTCTATTCAATGACTTTTCGTGTAATAAAATTTAAATACAAAAAATAAAGTAATACATTGACTGTAAGGGCCATTATTGTATCACAACAGTTGTTCTCACACTGTTGGAGTGATGTATTTCTTACAGACTTTCTTCTTTTCATAAGTCATGCTTACGCCGTCAGCTAAGGGGTAGGATGATAAACCATAGATTGAACGATGATGAAGCGATTGGAAAAATGAAATGAAATCTTTGAAAAAATGAAATGAAATCTGAGTTTTACGTCCCACAGTTATGCCGGTTAGGCTAAAGGAGACGGTGATGATGAGTAATGAATGAAATGGTGGAATGAAGAAAGTGGGAGGAAACGGGAGAACCCCGAGAAAACCCACGCACACGGTGTTTGTCCACCACAAAGTTCACATGGCGGGGGCTGGGATCGAACGAGGAACCCCAAGCACCAGAGGTGAACGCTCTACCACTGAGCCACCGCGGCCCCCGAAATGAAATCTTTGAGTTTAATGTATCACGATTATGCCTTTTAGGCTGAGAGAGACGATGATTAAAGCAAATGAATGATTATGAAGGAATAGGTGGAATGCGAAAGTGGGAGAAAACGGGAGTACCTCAGAAAACCCACAGACACGATGTTATCCACCACAAATTTACTTGACTGGGGATCGAACTAGGAACCCCATATACCAGAGGTATGCCTCTGCTACTGAACTACCGTGCCCCCATGAAGCGAAAAAATGAAATGAAATCTTTAAGTTTTACGTCCCACGCTTATGCCGGTTAGGCTAAAGGAAACGGTGATGATGAAAAATGAATGAAATGGTGGAATGAAGAAAGTGGGAGGAAACGGGATAACCCCAAGAAAACCCACGAGCACGGTGTTTGTCCACCAGTTGGCGCAAGCTGGGATCGAATCAAGGACCCCATACACCAGAGGTGAACGCTCTACCACTGAGCCACCGTGACTTCGGATACATAGATAACAACATGTAAGAGACATCTACATAAACAAAATGTCTTCGAAAACTTTCCTCGACAAAGTCCCATTTTGAGAGGCAACCTGGGTGTACAAATGCTTCTTTTTGGAGTAATAGGCTGCCGAAATCAAGAAAAAATAAACTTGAAAGGTTCATAACTTCAAAACTATGGGAGCTACTGTAGTCGGGTGAAGACTTCACTTAGGAACAAGTATGGCCCTCCAAATATCCTTTTTTTTAAATTCTGTGGTATTTCCAAACAACTTTTATTGAGGTAGTTGATGAGTACTTCAAATTATATGCCCATAGCCAAACTGCCTCTATAAAAATTGTGACGTGAGTACCTTAGGATTGTGAAACACGTATTTTTGAATAGCGCACATATTAGTTCCTATGTGAAGTCTTGATCCGACTACAGTAGATCCCATAGTTTTGAAGTTATGGACCTTTCAAGTTCATTTTTGATGTTTTCGGCAGACTATAACTCCGAAAGGAAGCATTTGTGACCCAGGTTGGTCTATACTTTTCGTTTTATCTTCGTGTCAGGAATCACCTCTTAAACGTTATTGTTGTTGTTTTGAAACACCCTGTAGTCTTAGAAACGAAAAAGGATGTTTAACTCCGCCAACAAATGAAACAAATTGGGTTTACAACGAAACATAAAGAGGATTCGGGGATCATTTCTGGTTAGGAGCTTTTTATTCTGTAAATGTGTAGAAAAAGGGCTGTTGGAAACACGGAACTAAACCGTGTAGAGAAGCAAAAACTATTGGAAGCTATTCATCTTTCCACCAGCTTCCTGTCATCCTCCCGGAAAGCAAGAACAAAACAACTCTTTCGTTAACTTTCCAGCTAATGATTCCAGAAGAGAGAGAGAGAGGAGGGGAAAAACATCTCAAAAACGTTCAAACGCATGACCTGTTTGACGGTTCGACAAAACAATACTTTAAATTTCACATAAAAGAAAAAAAAACTAAAACAAAACGTATGAATGTGAATGACCACACATGGCCAATGAACACCACGTAAATAGTTTTGACCTCATTAGTAAAATGTCTCTTACGAGATTATTTCTCTGAAAGAGAAACAGTTGTATCTCCGTTATTGGGGAGGAAAATATTTCAATTTGTTAACACGCTTCCTTCCTCTATTATCTCTCAATGAATATACTATCTATAAAACCACATATGGGTAAATGATGTTTTGCAAAGATTCTTACTAATTGCTTACGGGCTATAACCAATATTTTCTATAACCTTCTACAGTATTCCGCCAAATCGATACTCGAACTGCTTCACTTCAAACCCTATGCATCAAAAAGAAATACGTCAGTTGTGTGTTGTCCAGCGACTGAATCGCAGAAACATAAATTTGACAAACTTCTAGGTGAGAAATAAGAGTATTTGCTGTCGTATTCAGAAATACCTACATCATTTATATCAAATGGCGCAAAAACTCGATGTTAAAAAGTTCAAGGTTGTAATAACAGCATACGAGTTTCTGATTTTCAGATAATAATTAGTACTTCAAAGTATATAGTCGTTCCTGAGATGCTCGATTTTTTCCTTTAAAAAGAGGCAGATGTGATATTTGGTCAAAAACAAAATGGGATAACATCACCTGTTTTAATGACCAATGTCTATGTCCTATGAGGAGTATACAAAATGCCCTGTACGTAACACGCACAAAATGGGGAAAGAATGTATGAATGAGAAAAGTGGGGAAAACAAGATAACCACACACACACACACACCATAAAAACAACTCATCACCCATCACATTATTTCCTACCTCTGCTGATCCTCGGGTATGCCTGTGACGACATAACTAACCTATAGAGATAATATCTTCAAAAACTTCCCACCTTCACAATTATTTCGCAAGGTTTTCACAACTGTGTTATCACACCGTAAATGGATCACTGTTTAAAATTTCTGATAACCAACAGGTACAGAACTATCAAAAGATACATCGAGAATGGAACTGTCAATGACCGTTCCAGAAAGGATCGACAACGCAAATAAAGACGGACTATCAAAGTTAAGGCAGTGGCAATGCACATATTTCACTGCTAATGAGCGATTTGGGCTTATCTCCAATACCTGCCGCTATCAAGAATTCGAAGTATCTTCAAGAATCCAGCTCTACAACAATGTTGGAAGCTGACCTCTTTCCGCGTTTCCACCACAGAACAAACCTCCGGCACGAGATCCATCCGGAAGAAATACGTAAAACAACATAAAATCTGCTACTGATAGCAACTTCTACGGACAGCTGACATCCCCAGAGAAAAGTAATCCTTCAGCCACAATGGCCACTAAAAAAATCATTGGCCTTACGTATCACCGATGAAGACGAGAATGACACGCAGGTAGAGGATGAAGAAACCTAATCGAACTAACAGGTCGATAAACGAGCTATCATAAAATCGACAAATAGTACAGCTGCGAATTCCAATAAATAAAAAATAAAAAAAAAGTTTGTTTCTACTATCCATGATATTGATAGTAATCAGCAATACATAAAATGCCTGACGGATTGTAACATTCCTTATTGAGACATAACTACGATTTTGAAACTCGTGTTTCAGTCACAACAGCATGATGGTGACATCATAAACTTCCTTTGTTTTTCTGAATAGAAGTATGAACGGCACGAAAGAGTTATCGGACGCTCAAGTGTTGCTGTTTCCACGGTGTTATCTCCAACTTTCGTTGAATGACTGCATTTATACGGGAAAAAGATGTATAATGCATGGATATTTCCATTTCTTTTTCCTTTTAAAAAAATTCAAATGAGTCTTCTTTCAAATTGTGTAACAAAAGTAGACTTTCAACCTACGGAGGATTTAATATTGAAACCGGAAGTAACATATGTAACTTCTGGTTTCAATAGAGACGTAAGGTTGAGATGGAACTTCGTCTTTCATATCCATATAAAATAGCTTATCTATTACCTTTCGTGCTCTTTGCAAATCAATATTGAAAACGGAACCACTCAATTAGTCGATTACATCTTATGGGTATTAAATATTAACGAAGTATCACAAGCGATATACAACATTTAAATTACAGTTCACAAACAGTACTATTTCTTAGGAACATCACATGTAGATTCTGAAACATGTTAAAAACTATTTGTTGCAGAATATCCTTACTGCTAGTCAACCCAACAAATATTCTTGCATGGAAGGTTGTATATCTATCAGGCATCTAATTATCGATGTAAATATAAATAAAATTCTCTGGCGTTAGCATATAAAGTTTTATGGTCGGCCAGACTGATTTTAGCTAATGTGTAGTCATTTTGGCTTTGCAAACCGGAATTCGACATCTCTTAAAGCAGTAGCTCTCACTTGCCTTATGATGTTCAGTCAAAAGGGAAAATTATGTGCCCCTCTAGGAATCAAACTGAACACACTGAAGACAAATGCAAGCACTTCTTCTGAAGATTTTTTTTTTTTTTTTTAATCTTAACTCCGTTACTGATTTTTCAGATAAAGCTTTGAACTTGTCCCACATGGTAAAACATAAGAAAGATTTGAGCAGTGCAGGGGGAAATAATGGTAACCAACATTTCCATAAACCGAAAAGGAAATGCAATGCAATGATGCATATCAAACAAGTTTCCCTGCTATCTGCAGGTACATTTCCGAACTTAAAACTATTTACAAACTGTTTTGTGGTCCGATCCCAACCCAATCCACCTAACAACTCAATTTCGCTGGAAGTAGCATTTACCATTGGAAGTAGCATTGGAACGAGATGCCTAATTTTGAAAGTCGGCCAGACTTTGGATTTAATTTACTACGTACTTGCTGAACCCAAGCCTTGGGGTCGCTCGCTGATCGTTACGATAGTTTTAAATCTGCAAACTGTCTGCACGCTAGTGACATCTGTTGAAATCAGGTATGCATACAGCGCGAGTAATGATATCTGTTGTCTTGATTGTTTACTATCAGGAATTAGCATTAGGCATGGACTGACAGGTTTTGCTATTCAAGTAGTATTATCCAGCATCCGCATACGGATCTTAGAACTCAATACGATCGATTGCGGGGTTCGAAAATGGGACCTTCTGGTTATGACGTGAAACAAACTATTTGCCCACCTGCTAAAGTTCCAAATTTGCTTATAACATGCTAAACAAGGCATCACTATAACCTGTTAAAGGGTTTAAGCATGAAAAAAGAAATTGCAGCTAACATTCCTCATAAATCACTTCTTTCTTCTTCAGCTTTAATATTGAACCACAAAACTTCTTCCCTTAATGGTCATTAAACTACCATTTATCTTCGTTTTAGTACCTCTTGGTTCTTTCGTGGATGAAACAACTTTCTGTTTGTAATTTCATTAACGGCCACAAAAAAAGTACATCTTTCTCACTGAACCACCAGAAAATTCTCATGTACATTTTATGGGAGAAATATCGCCTCAAGCTTCTTGTAGGCAAAAATTTCAAGGTACAAAGCACCGAGAATCTAGAAAAACAAACTAAACGCGTTCCTTTTTTTATCTCGTCTTGCTTACATGGCATTCGAACAGATTCGTTTACGATTTCGCGATTTGGACCCTACTGAATTTCCAAAAATATAAAACGAATGAATATACGATATTCCCACGATCACTGTTGTCCACACCTTAATTTACGTGCGGATAGAAGAGCGAAAATGTTGGTTGCATTCCTTGACAGATGCTTCCTGTTTCAAACTTCATATAAAAAGAACCACTAGAGAAAGAGAGAGTTCGATGTAAACACGGAATTCAGAAGCAGTAAAACGTATCATCCTCGTAGGTGTCTGGGTCGCAAGTTTTCCTTTTGTATTGTTGTAATACTCAAGAGGGGTGCAGTGGCTCAGTGGTAGAATCTTTATCTCAGTGTGAAGGCACCCTGGTTCGATCCCCGACCAAGTAAGTTTGTAGTGGACAATATCGTGTCCATCAGTTTTCCCGGGCACTCCCTTTTCCTTCCACATCCTCATTTTATTTCATACCAATTCTTTCATCATCATTCACTTGCCTTAATCATCGTCTCCCTTAGCCTAAAAAGAGCATATCGTTCATTTATTATTATTTTTTTGTGTGTGTGTGTGTGTGTGTAATACAATAATAAAGCAGCTATTCTACTTCAATGTGTGTATGCAATTAAAAAAAAAATCAGCATTGTGTTAATTTCGAAAACGCGGAAACATGTATTCCCATATTTTTAACTGAGAATTTATACACTGAAATTTACATCTCCAACAGCAGAATCATATTTACCACTTTTTAATTAAGACAGGGAAATTTTACCTATATAGGCACTGCGTGGCATGCACTGCTATTTATGGAAGAAATAATATAAACAATGTATCAGTTTCAACTGTATCTGAGTCAGCTCGTTGGATACAATCATTTGAATTATTCGCTATGTGCTGAGCTCGCGTCCTTCACAACGTTCCAGTCCACACACATCTGGTTACGAAAGCCGCAAGTGCTAAATTTGGGCTGTAGGGGTATAGGTTTTGAATCTTCTCGAAGCCAGTCTTTCGCTGCAACGAAGCCATGTTGTTAAACAAACATGTGGACTGGAGCATTGTCGTGCAGCATGCGAGCTCAACGCACAGCAACTACAGTTCGCGTCATCTGAATTGGCGTATGGCGTCAGCCAATAAGCTCGCAGTGCGCTGATTCCAAACCTTCAGTGAGGAATTTAATCTTTCGTAATTGATTTTGTTCATATACGAATGATTAGACACCTAACTGACAATTTGGCAACAGCGCACTGCAAGCTTATTGATTGACGTCATACGCCAATTCAAGCGACGCGGAATAATTCATATGACTACCTCCAACGAAAATGTCGCAGCTAGATAAATAAAACTGATACATTATTCCTTCTATAGATGACGCTATATGCTATGAACGGCTTATTGGCAGTGGCGCGATATTCAGTGTTATTCCAGAAACTTTTCAGAACATCCTCGTACATCTACATAAGTTATTAGAATTTGTACAACTTTTACCTTATTAAACAATATAGTTTATGATTTATATACTCTATATCTGCCTGAGATTCTCAACTACAGCGTGATATGCAATTCATTTAAATTCCTTCCTTGTTTATATTATTGTTCAATCGGAGAAGAAAACTAGGTCAGATCTTGAGGACTACTTGTGATCCGAGGACCACAATTTAAAAAATGTTACGTACTTTAACCAGCATTTTTCAATCTTTTTTCCTTTGGGGTACATCAAAGTACGCCTCAAATTCCCTGCGTGTATTTTTCCTAGATGTAAACATCGTGTTGTTAAAATTACTTTTTTTAAAACATCGTGTTGTTGAAATTACTTTTCTGTGTCCAATGTTTCTTTCCAAAGAAAAATAAACAGCGTTAAAAACAAACTTTCCAGCCTTAAACTTAAAAAAAAAATGAAATAAAGTTAATTGATGATTAATATATTTTCTACTATTTATATTAATGGTAGATAATTATTTAACAAATAGCATAAACCACTACTGTAAAAGTAATTTTCTACTGTCATCAATCAATCAAATGTGTGTATGTATCCATGAGCGAGGGAGAGACTACCCAAAATTAAAATCCTAAAGCCGCCCCTGCGGAAGATCTTAGAAGACGTTAAAAATCTCGCGACACACCTGACATGTATTTGCGACACAGCGGTTGGGAAACACTGCTCTAAACCAAGGATAACGAAAGTGCTTACCTAATTGTGAACTAAAACGTTTGAAAAAAGTTTGAAAGCGGCACCTTCAGTAGGGATCTTTTAGATAAGTCTATTTATTACACAGTAACAACAAAACGTTGTGAATACCTAATTGATTTTCACGGTCACGTACGTTAAGCGAAATTCCCATGCGTGTGAAGGTGCGAAACACGTAGGACAAAAAAACAATCTCTTCCCACTCCTGCAAGTCAAGGTAAATACTGGTCTATTGAAACAATCACAGGCTACAACAACAATCCAGTGAATGTTGGTAGTCAAAACACAGCCACGGCACACATTCGAACACGAATAGGGATAGGTCTCTCATGGGCGTGCTTTACATGATGCAACTTACATGTCAAGAAAGTGAAAACAAGGTGCAAACAGGCTGTAATTTTGAATGCAGTAATTGCTTTTTAAAAAAGAAAAGTTCCTCTCCGCTGTCCACAAATGAAAGGTGTCCACAGATAATGCTGCTAGAATTTAATTTCCATTCACGGACGCATTGAGTGGGAAGAATACAATCCTTGTTATCGTGTATTTAATTCATACTTATAGAAAGACAACACTGCAACATCGCAATTGCATATGGCAACTACAGTCTATTGCGCAGTACTATGAGCACACATGGAAACCATTATATTTCTGAAATTATGTATATTGAAGATTACAAAGGAATGATAACATTGCATACGTAAGCAGATATACAGGGTATTTCAAAACAACACCGACGTTTGGGAGGTAATTCCTGACACTAAGATACAACAAAAAGTATAGACCAACCTGGGTACACAAATGCTTTTTTTTTTTCGGAGTTATAGGCTGCTGAAAACATTTTTTAAAAAATAAACTTTGAAGGTATTTGAAGGAGTTTGGCTAAGGGTATATATTTGAAGTAGCCTCACCAACTACCTTTATAAAAATTGTTGCGGAAGTACAGCATGATTCTGAAACATGGATTTTTGGATAAGGCACATAATAGTCCATAAGTGAAGTCTTTATCCGACTATGGTAGATCCCATAGTTATGGGGCTATAGACTTTCAAAATTCATTTTTTTTTAATGTTTTCGGCACCTGGAAGCATTTGCGCACCCAGATTGGTCTATACGTTTTGTTTTATGTTGATGTCAGGAATCACCTCCCAAATGTTGTGTTGAAACACCCTGTATATTATATATATATATATATATATATATATATATATATATATATATATATATATATATATATATATATATATATATATATATATATATATATATATACTGATGTTTTGCATTCCTTAAAGACATCGAAACCCACAAACCTATGCACGCATGTATAACGCGTATAATATAACCTTCAGAAGCAGCAAAACAAACAAAACCAAAGAAAGAATATACAGTGCAGAATTAAACTTAATCAACTACACCCTGTTTCAAAAAAGAATATACGTATTATGAAGAATTATTTTGTTCAAACTATCGATCGCTGCGCCTCGGCTCGGCTATTGGAAAAACTAATACATAGTCTAGTTTACATTAATAGCCACTAGATGTTAGTTGTCTTCTGTTTTGCTTGGTAACCGTCATATGTTTAAAATGGCTACTCCGCAGCAAAAATAATTTTCTGTTCTCGAGTTTGCGAAGTGCAATTCCGTGATTACAGTGCAAAGACTTTTCAGGTTGAGGTACAACATTGATCCTCCGAATGAGTGGAACATTCGCAGATGGTATCGATAGTTTGTAGATACAGGATGTGTATGTAAAGGAAAGAGTCCTGGCCGCCCTCATGTTCCTGAAGAAAATATTGCACGAATTCAAATTGCTTTCCAATGTAGTCCTTCAAAATCAACGCGTTGTGTGAATCGGGAGTTACAAGTGCCGACAACAACAATTTGGCGTGTTTTGAGACGTCGGTTGGTTATGAAGCCTTACAAGTTACAGCTGTTACAAGCTCTGCCTCCTGATAACGCAAGCGTGTGGCATTTTGTAACGAGATTCTGGATTCTATTGACAGTGATAACACTTTTGCACAACGCATCGTGTTCAGTAATGAAGCGACTATCCGTGTTAGTGGTCAGGTAAACAAACAAAATGTTCGAATTTGGGGCCTACAGATCCCACATGCCGTCATTGAACATGTACGAGATTCGCCCAAAGTCAGTGTGTTTGGTGCGATATTCCGATCATCTGTTTACGGCCCATTCTTCTTTAATGGAAACACGGTTAACAGTCAGCAGTATCTCGCTATGTTACAAAACTGGTTGTTTCCGAGGCTGCACGAAGACAACCTCATTTTTCAACAAGACGGGGCACCCCCTCTCTGGAGTCGCCAAGTGCGTGAATATCTGAATGAAACTCTACCGAACCGTTGGATTGGTCGTCAAGGAGCTGGCGACTTAGCATGTCTCAGCTGGCCTCCACGGTCACCGGATTTGGAACCCTGTGACTTCTTCCTGTGGGGTTTCGTCACAGACAACGTTTATGTACCACCACTCCCACAGAACCTGGAAGAGTTGAAGAACCGGATCCGTACTGCTATAACATCAGTGACACAGGACATGCTTGCCCGAGTGCGGGAGAAATTTGAGTATCGATGTGATATTGTTCGTGCCGCTGATGGAGGACATAATGAACATGTGTAATTTGAACTTGAGAGGTTCGTAAATGTGTGTAAAGTTTCATATTCGTATGTCTTAGTGTTTAGTAAATACAGAGGTTGTTCAGCCTACGTTTGGTCGATTTTGTTCCTTTCCCCTCCCGGGCAGAATGGACTCGTGGCGTCCTGCAGTGTTGTGCAGTGGCTTCCTGGGAACGGAGTTGTTTTTCCGCGCGGACGACAATAACGAACAAAACAGGACCATTGTTGTGAGTATTGTGTTAAATTTGTTTCAAAGTGTGTGGGTTTCCGCTCTGTGACCAAAATGCCGCCCAAACTAAACCGGTTTTGGGAAGGCTATGTTGCGACTCTTTATGACGCCCACTTTAGTGTTTTTGTCATTAGAAAACAGTGCAAGAAGAATGGTTGCAACATCAGTTCAAGTGGAATAAAAAAATGTTATTAAAAAGTACAAGGGCAACGAAGCTCCACCATTTGGATCACCAATGAAGGACGCGGAAATGCACCAAGGCCACCTCCACCACGCAGAGGAAACTTCGCAAAATGACAATGCAAGAAAATCCGCCAACACAAAGGTGTATGGCTAATCGTCTTGACGTGTCTTTGGGGACTGTGAGCCGGACGTTACACCATTAACTCAAGCTGGAAAAAGTCATGAAAGATCGCGGCCATCTTATCACGGATGCCCATCAAAAGGAACGAAAGTATAACGCCCGGAAGCTGTACGAACGGCATCTGGCAAAACAAAGGTGGATGTACGTCGTAACGCTCGATGAAGCATGGATTTACCTTTCCGACTGCGGCAAACCAAGAGCCATCATGTACCGAGAGAAAGGCGCCAAGAACTTCAGAAGGTGGGTCCGTGTTTGTAAAGAATCCTTCCCAAAAGGGTTCATGGTCGTTACTGGCTACTGTTACCAAGGTAAACTGAAGATTTGTAGAGTGGCGAAGAACTGTAAAATAAATTCGCAGTATTTTCAGGAGCAGATCATGCGGCCGATCTACGAGCATGAGATTCCAACAATGTACGGAAATGACGCCAATCTAGTGCGCATTCACAGGGACAAAGCCTCATCACATACCTCACGATCGTCCCTCGCATTCTACAGGGAGATGGAGGAGGCAAGTGGTATATAGGTGATACCTTTCAATGAGGTACCTGTTAAATCTCCAGATGCAAGTCCTATGGGCTATTGTGGATTTGGATTGCTGAAGCGGGCTTTGGGAAAACGGCGTGTGACAACTGTAGAAGGACTTTGGAAAGCTGTGCAAAGGGAATCGGACAAGATTCCCCTCCCAGTTCTTTAGAGAAGCCTATTACAGTGGAAATTCCGCTGTCGGGCTATTGTTAGGAACCAAGGGAAACGCATCGAGCACTTACGGGCCTGGCGTCATGGATTCTTCTTTCTAAATTTTTAGGTAAGTCGAAATTGGCCAAATGTAGACTGAACAACCTCTGTATATGCATTGGAAATACCTACGTATATTCTTTTTGAAACAGGGTGTACTTTGTACAATGGTTCATCTAGATTGGGTTGGATTGAGTTTAACGTTTCTTTTCAGTCTCCAGGCTATATGAGGACGGACCTACTATTTTAAAATAGGATCCAAACAACTACTTGGGCGCATTCCGAGGCAAGTAGTCCTCATCGGGAATGAACCCCGGGATTACGCACTTTAGATGCTCGGCCATGAACAGGCACTTGTTATTTGATGTTTGATTAGAATGATATGGAATCCGGATCTTCTGCACGAAGGGAACAATGCAAACCCTTTAACCACGAAAACACTTTCTTGTTCAAACATCTGACAACTCATTAAACAAATAGCAGAAGTATGAACGCGTTATTCCTAAGCGTATCAGGAGAACGAAACTTCTACTTATAAATTCTGAATCCTTAAAAACATATCAATCTGTGTGTGAAGAAAGGTTCCAAATAGTGCACACTCAAACTAATAGGTGTCGCTACTTGCACTATATGCCTAACTGATGCCAACAGATGATGCTAACGTGCAGGCAACTTGTAAAACTTTTATGAGTATTTAATTGGAACATAAAAGTTACAGTTTCAATTTAATTATTTCAAAATAGGACAAGGGATAACCATATTTAGATTTAAGCATTAACTTTTGTGTATTTCTACAGTAATATATTGTGAGGATTTTATTGCAACTTGAAACTGTATTATTTCAATTTAATTACTTTAAAATTTATAATTATGAATGATATTGTACATGAACCTGTTTCGCTGTTTAGTCTTGGGTCAATTAACCCCTTTCTGCATGATTTTTTTTTTCTTTTAGCGAAAAAAATATCAGTATTGGAAATCCTCATATGAAAACTTGAAAAATGAATTAAAACTTGAATTTTAGATTTTTCACTTAATTCCGACGAGAAATAAGTACCATATATGACACGAAAATCTCTTATTCATACACGTCAATATCTCACACAGCAGACAAAACAGTCATTTGATGCCTTTGATAAATCACAAAAAAGCTAAAGTGAAAAAAGGGCATGTGTCATATATGGCACGGCATGCGGTAAGGTGTTACCAAAGAATCAGAGCTTTCAATTAAACATGATTTTAGCTTACAGTGTACAGGGAGCCAAATGCTTGGGCGCAACAACTAGTACACAATTTTAAGTAGATAAATATTTTGACTTGTTTCCCAGAATTGGTTATTTATAATATATTCAAGTATATAGTATAGAAAACTCATCTAAGATGTAAACATTTGACTGCGAGTTTTGTATGAACGAAAATTGACTATGGCTTTTCTTCACATAACAAACGAAAGAAATTTCAACGGTTCAAAGAACACCTCACACCCTGTGATTTTTACGTGACATCAGTTTAACGATACGGAGGCCCGTGATTTGATTCGGACCATTAGTTCTCAAGGCTATCAGGATGGAATAGTGTTGTGGCCACGCTCTGCGGTGCCCTTCAACACCTAACACTCAGTGGGAATCTGTAAACGGGAGTCGCTACCTACCTACTGCTTCCTGATTACTTTTGACATTTGTAATTTAACATGAAAACACATCTTATTTAGAGAAAAGGGAACGATACGAATAGTTCCACAACCAGCCACTTTTAACTCTTTCTTACATAACGCAGAACAAAAATGAAACGAAATTATGTCTGTACATCGACGCGTTTTTTTTTAATTAGTGAAACTAATTAAAACTAATATGAATATTAACATTACTCCTATTGCAAATGTTTTATTTACACCCATTATAAAACTGAGATAACTGGAATTGACTGATTGATTGAAGTTTAACATCCTTTTCAGTACCATTATTGCGAGACGAACTACTTCTTAAAGTGGGTTTCAAACCAGTATTCGAGAAATGTACTCAAAATGAATGCTGAAGTTAGCACCTACCCATTATATGAGGAAAAGAAGGAAATCTATATGGCCTTAGAAATTCAAAATTTTTCCTATTATTATTTTTTCGATATGAACTAAAAGGAAATAAATTAACAGTAACACTGTTCACTCGTTAATTACTTCTTAAAGTACACAACAGAAACAGTTTTTCTTTTTTTCGAGAAATAATCTATTCTAGGCATAGGCCCTAACGAAACTCTCCGATAAAAATATTTTTAGACTCCGTACAGAAACAAATTCCTCTCCAGAACTACGGTTCTGAAAGACACTGATATTAATGTGGAAGCCAAATTAAGAGAAAAGGTAAATAAGTTTTGTAACAAACTTCCTGTAGATTTTCTCTAGTTATCGCTTCAGAACTGCTCAACATTGTTCGCAGCTTGTAAACGATTTTTAGCTAGCGATGTTTGCAAATAATGATGTCAAAATTAATTTCTGGTTCATTCATGAAACGCACCGAATTATAATTTGTTTTTATTTGAAGAGAACCGATATGTCAAAATATACTTCGGTTTTCTTCCCTAAGCATACCCTATTACGGTTTTTAATTCTGTGAACAGAACCGGTATCTCGAAATGTATTTCGGTCCTCTAAGCACATCTAACAAAAACGTTTATTCAGGTTCCAGGTCTGGAGCGCAAAACAATTCCATTTCGTTAACATTGACAATTCTGCTTGGATTTTAGAAAAATAAATCCTAAAGCTTTACGGTACACATTCTTATGTAGTTGTGGGTACAATGTTGAAAACCTCTTTATTACTGAGTAAGTTAAGAAAGAGAAAAGAAACAACGAAAGACTGCGTTCCATTACTGTATTCAAAAAACCATAATCCAAATTTCTTTTTTTTATTCTTTAACGAGAAGAGGGTGATACAGTCTGAGTTATCTATATAAAAATAACACATATAGCAACTGCTATTAAAATTAATGAGTAATTAATCTATAACGAACATACACTTGAATAATGATAATAAATATACACCGCTATTTACTGTGTCCAGCTTCTCTGTTAGGTTTAATTAATTAACAGTCCGGTTTTGTAAACGAAGACTCAGTCTAACTTCGATATAATTAATTACATGTGGTGTTGCCTCGCATCATGTAAGCATAGAAATATCGAAAATTAATTAACTTCTAATTTCACTTCCATTACAGGTCATTTACACAGAAATTTTATTCCGAACAGAGAAAAACAATAACTAACACAAATCATTATGTGCTCCTAAAAATTATGAGCAAATCAATTGTATCGTTGTCGATATTCATTTCATCACGAACCGCTCTATCAAAGATGTCCGCAGCTTCGATTTTCGTAGTTCAACAAACATATAACTACAACTATTATTTTAAACAGTATTTGACTAAATCAACAACAATAAACAAAGCCAATACAATTTTCAAGTCACTAGGCCCACAAGAGAAGAGTTCTACCAAATGACTTTGAAGGAAGTGGATTACAAAATAAGTGGATCGCATGCAATGCGGCAGAATACATTGCATGCTTTTTACTAGCTGCGTGATATTAGTTAACTGGTTCACAAAAGTATTGACGGTGGCATGACCCCGAAGTTTCTGGCAAAATTTCAAAAAAAAAAAAAAAATAGCTGTGTCTAAAATAGAATTCCGATATACGAAGAAAAAAATATATATATATATATATATACATGAGTAAGGTTATACTGATACCAATATTATTTTCAGAGAGTGAACAGTGAGTCAACTGGTTTCCTATTGGCAAATTCAAACTCTCATGAACGGTGAACTCGTGGTGCCGGGTTTGATTCCCGACACGAGCATATAATTTCTGACGTTGACTCAGCCTTATAAGGTATTAGAAAGCTCCTTGAACTATCATTTAACAGGTATCGAACTACAGACTACAAAACAAAAAAAAACATTGGAGAAGACGAGACGACCAAACACGAAAAAATCAGTCAGGTTTAACATATACATGTATCGTCTGGTAAACCATTGCGACAGGGCTTAATTATGAAGGTTGTTGATTTTAGTTATATTCCAGCATTAAAGACTATGCATCACATTTATCATTTTATTTATTCAATAATCTGAATATCTTCAGTCATTTTATCTTTCTTCCAGATAAAGGTATGATCTACATTTGTTCGAAAGAATGAGTAGAGCTACATGGCTGAATCTAAAACCGTATCTTTTTTGTAAAACTGTAAAACAAAATTTTGATTAACTTGTAAGTAATTTAAGGTTTGACCCTCCTCTTTGCATTCAAGTATCAAAAAAAAAAAAAAAAAAAAGGTACGTGAAGACGAAGAGGTAAGTTAGCTAAAGACCGTGAATCATGGAAGCTTCTCAGTTGCGACAAGTGTCCTGCCAATAACGGCGGAATACCTATGATGAAGATAATTTATATTTAAGGGAGTCCAACATGAATGTGTGAAAGTAAATTTCTGCACTCCCAATTCCCAAGAGATCGACACTTCCAGGAAGTAATGTGGTCAGCACCAGTATGATACTACACATAAAACATTTGATGATTTTACAATGCTAATAACGATTATTCTCTGTTTGTTAGTCAGATTTTTGCAATTTAAATAGCATGCACTCCATACTAACTAGAGCTTTTAAAATTTGTAGCCACATAAACCCAATGGCAATACAATATTTTTTCATGTGACTTTCGCTGTACTTTATCATGTTACAGTGATAGTAAGAATTTAAAAATAATTATAGCGCCTGCTGTTTATGCCACCCAAAACCCCCACACGTTTGGCTGGTTGCAGACGACTAGGCGTTCACTTGCTTTTATACCACGTTTCAGCAACTCTTCGTAGTAAGAGAAAAACACTCTTCCCACAATGCAATTTAAAATATTGAATGAAGACTACAGTAAAACAAATGAGTATCGTTTCAGATTGAAACTAAGACTTCCAAACTATGCGAATTCAATACTCAAATTTGAATAGTACATGTATAAGTACTGGTTGCAATAGGGAATAAGATAAGTATAGAACCTGCTCCTCAAACGATGAATATACACCAAAAAAAGCCATTACTCGCTATCTCTCAACTCTTTTTGTTCTCTGGCGATAAAAGTTGAAACCAAAATGTTTATTTCAATCAATGCCGGATTGAATAGAAAGCTAAAGGAGATGAGCATGTTCTTGGGACACTGAATCGATTGCAAAAGGCCATCTTGATATCTTTTACCGCTTCTGCTCTACAGAAACCAGTATTGAAATCGGAAATAATAGTAAATTTGAACCACTTTTGATTTTGGTAGAGTGTTCTGGATAGTATGACATGTTGCCTTGAAATGCTACGTCGTTTAGAAAAAAAAAAAACACTTCTCGCTGTTTATTACCGTGTTTATGTGGCGATAAATACTGAAACCAGAAATGGTTAATTTTAACTACTACCGGTTTGAACAGAGCTCCAACGGAAGAAATTAAACCTATTCTTCGGACGCTGAATCGATTTTTTTTTTTTTTTTTAATGGTAGCAGTTACCGTTTTTGCTCTACGGAAATCTGTATTGAAACAGGAAATAATAATAAATTTAAACTACTCTTGGTTTCGGCAGTGTTGTCGATAGCCATGATACCTTGTCTTGAGACGCTAAATCGTTGACCAAAAAAATCTTGCTATTTGTAACCGTTTCCGTTCTATGGCGATAAACGTTGAAACTGGACATGGCTAATTTTAAGCACTTCTGGTTTGAAATTGAGATGAATCTTTCAGTTTTACGTTCCACGCTTATCCACTTTAGGCTAAGCGAGATTAGTAAAGCAAGCGAATGATGATGGAAGAATTGGTAGAATGACAGAGTGGAAGGAAACGAGAGTACCCCGAGAAAACCCACCGAAACGATATTGTTCACCACAAACTTACTTGCCGGGGATCGAACCCAAGGACCTTACGTACCAGAGGTAAGCGCTCTGCACTTCTGGCTTGAATAACCGGTTAACGAAGCAAATGGAACTTATCCTTGAGAGGGTGAATCGATTATAAAAAACCACATTTTGATAATATTTACTGTTTTTACTCAACGGGAATCAGTATTGAAACCGGAAACAATAGTAAATTTGAATCACTTTAGGTTTTGGTCGAGTGTTGTGGACAGTCGTATGTTTCTTAAGACGCTGGGTGGATCATTTACCAAAAAAAAAAAAAAAAAAAATCTTGGCTATATGTTACCGTTTTCGTTCTATGGCGATAAACTAGAAACCGGAAATGACTAACTTGAACCAACTCCAGTTGGAATTCAGTTAACGAAGGAGATGGAATATATATACAGTGGCGGATCCAGGATATGATCAAGGGAGGGGCTAAACCATAATTTGCCGTTTTATCCAGTGTAAAGCTGAACTGAAGCCCATTTTATCCAGTGTAAACCTGAGCGTCAAGGGGGGGCTATAGCCCCGTAGCCCCCCGTTAGATCCGCCCTTATATATATATATATATATATATATATATATATATATATATATATATATATATATATATATATATATATATATATATATATATATATATATATAATACCGCATCTCAATATCCTTGACCGTTTTTGCTGCTACCTGTCGAGAAATGGAAGGACGGACAAAGCCGTTCTGTAAGACTTCTGACACTTACGTATACCATAGTTTGCAAGTCTAAAAACTGTTAATTGCGTACAAAACTTAAAAGCAGAATGCTTTTATCAAATACACTAAAAACGGGCTAATATATTTTTGAGAGGAGTAATTCAGTGCTATTGCCTTATTAAAATAGTTTTTTTTTTTTTTTTTTTTTTAAGTACGAAACAGGAGGAAATTATTTTTTTTCAATACGGTAAAGTGAAGGAATGGGACTGACTAAAATCTCTGGAGACTGAACCACTAAGCCTCAAACACAAGAAGCGCGCCCAATAACTTCAGTCTTAACTCCATTTCTTCTTTTTATTCTAAAATAACTTTCCTCCTCCTTAGAACATTTTTCGAAATAATTTGAAAAATTTGTGATTCCTACTTGCAAAATAAGCTTTTCGTCATTGTCCCGAAGAAAGCACATAGAAATTCACATTATCAACTACAAGTTCAAATGGGCTTTGATCGAAATAGGGATTCCTTACACCAGAAGTGACAGCTTTGCCGCTGAACCACAATGGCTCAGAATTTTCTTTTGACTTCAAACTGAAAGTTACTTTCAAACTTTGTATGTCAGTAACCAAGTAAACGTACAATAATATTCGGCACATGAAAAAGAAAATAGTTTTGAGGCAGTCTCTGCTAATACAACCTACTTCACGAGCGACAGAAGAGTCTGGTATGTGTGATATCCTATGGTGTACTAAATGGAGTTTTTAAAGTTTGTAAACTAAGTATGGGAAATTCTCGGATGGGACTTTTTTTTTTCTTTTCCTCTTCCAGGTAGGTGTAGGAATAATGTTCTGTAGCATGAAACCAAATACCCTCGAAACATCAAAAGGTACTTTTCCATGTCTTCCTCACATCCGATGAATAATTCATTCATCTCCCAAAAGAATAGCATCGAACAACTTCGAATAGACTCTACTAGTCTTGTAACTTTCAAAGTCGCCCGCACATAAATCAGCAATAAGCACACGCGGCTTTCTTCCATTTCTAAGAAACAACTCTAATGTATTATCGTAACCACTGTGAAGATATTCTTTCAGACAGTGAATGTACAACTTTAAATATTACAGTTGTAGTGGTTTACGGACGGTTTGGGATGTTAGATCCATCCCCGTCTTGGCTTTTACACCTAGTTTCGGAGTTTGAAAACCCAGGTAATATGCGGTCTGCATTATTTCTGTATATCACTAGCAAAGACAAGCAAAATTCATATTATCTTTATTTTAAAAGAATAAAAGGAAAGTTGCATCAGGTGTATAGCGACTGCAATATCTCAAAATGTCTAGTCTGTTGTTTAAATAGATCTGAAAACTTCATAGCTGTCATAGAGATATATTTCGATCTGTAGTCAGGGATCGCTACGTGAATAAACAAACTTTGGATTTCTTTTCTTTTCCTTCCATAAATTGAATGGGAGTCACAATTCTGCCACCCAAACGCAAAAGACCGTATCTGAAGACTTGATCGAAATTGAATTAACATGTTTTTCTTAAATTATATTATGCTGACAGTAAAAACATCCCATTTATTAGTATGCATTAAACTATGAACCTATAATACCTAGAGGGAGTGTTCAAGTTTCGTTTGGTTGGCAGGAGAAATCACTAGTGTACAAGAGCAATGCATCTTTTTAGTGGCATCTCCCGCCTACCATGAGTCAACTCGCCAACTATCATCAGTGCCCAAGTTAAGAGTTCGAATATCGAATTAATATTCCGTGCGACCGGAGGAAGCCATATTCAACGTATGTAAACTGAAAATCCGATGTAACTATAATTATTTTGCATTTTGTAACAAAATCTGGATTGTTAATGGTTTATATGGACTCTCTTATATACAGTTACAATGCCTGTCCGTCCGCCTATCCGTCCGGCAGACAAAAGACCTCAACAACTACTTGACAGATTACCATAAAAGCATGAAAAGGGTCAAAAGTTAAAAATGAGGAACTCATTGATGGAGGTGATATTCAAACCTACTACCTCTTCCGGTTTCAATATTGAGAAAATATGCCATACAAACCACACTCCTTCACGTGGTGTACACCTGACACTGTTACTTATTTTTAAAAAAGGCGACAGTTTGAAATCGGATTAAAACTTTGGAGCTACCTTGTAGAATGCTCTCTTTCTGTTCGAAGTTTCGCGCTTTGAAATTAAACCGCATTGAGCAACACCTGGAAACAAATTAATTATTCACACGAAAAGAAAAACAGAATCGACCTCTTTTCGACTGAAATCGAATGCCTACAATGAGGGTAAAAACTTTGATTATCTCGGTTTACAAAATTTAGCGCAAACCAGACTAGAAACGACGGAACTTAATGGTGTACCTTCCATCCACCTCGTGAACGGTCAATAAGAGTTCATCTAACATTTACAGAAGTTCAAACCAATCTAGCACTCAGCAGTTTCTGCCACTTTTCCTCTGAATAGAGATGCTCTTTGCCCCACTGTCCATCGACTGCAGTAATCTTAACTGGCATTTACTGGTGGAAAAAAGGGGGAAAAAATATGAAGGTCATCTATTCCATTAAAAGTTTATTTTATTTTTAAACGTTCAGTCTTGGAATGTAAGTTTCAGGGAGGTGCTTAGATTATTTCAAATATTGTTTAGAAAAACCAAGTTAGCTTATTTTAATCAGAACAGCTTATTATTTTAGGTTCAATAATTCAAAACAATTTCTCTGTGTTTCATTCACAAGATGAGAAGCAGCAGGAAATAAAGCAATCAATCTCTTTCGGTATTCATGTTGTGTTAACATGGTGAAATCAAGTTATACGTGAAATTGCGACAAACATTTGCAAATACTTGCCTTATTTTCCTAACTGTAACAAATATGAATGTGATTATTCTAGTAGTTTCTTTGTGTTCTCTATAGTTACTGATGACTAAATATTGACTGTAAAGTTGAATACACATTTAACGGCTGATAATGCTTAATCCATGAAAAGTCTGAATGCTTTGGCTCCAGGATACATTTGCTTTGTGACCATATGTTCCGGCTGTCTTGTTTTTCACTAAGCTATGCGTTTCTTTCTGCTTTATAATTCCTTTTTAATTGTGAGTACCAGTCACAGCGAGTCTTCTGAGAAGAAGCAGAAGTGACATTTGGCCAAGTTCACAGATGGAATCAAATAAGAACCGTATCAATGTACAAAGAGGTATTCTGCTCACTTCCAACGATAAAAGTAAATAAAAAAAGTCTCAACATGATTACCGCTCTCTTGTGGCTAAGCAGTTAGCGTATGCGCCTTGACATGGAAGACCCGGCTTCGATTCTCGGAGGAAGCTCATGTGGTTTGGATCCAACGTTAGGCTGTAAGCACACGTCTCGTATAGCTTCGTTGCTGAAAGCGGCGCTAAACTCAAAATCAAATTGAATCTTCATATGATTGTCTGTTATATTATTAACCGAACCTTTATGCTTATCGATTTATTGCAAATCTTTGTTCATATATTATGTATTAGATATCCACCAAAAGTGTCATCACACAACTGTTCTAATATTCTTCACAGAAATCCACGCTGTTGCCTTGGAATAGTTCTATGTAATTGTTGAAAAGAGACTGAAGGCAACTTAGAATTTTTCACGGGCACACCGTGTGCAGATTAAGAGTAGGTGCACTAATACCCCCCCCCCCCAAAAAAAAAAAAACTTCTGCCTTTGCCATAAAATCCACTCTCAGTATCTTGAAAAATGGTATTTTATAAGCGTTGCTGCTTTATTCAACATACACTTGCTTTAAGAGCTAGTATAATTATTATGGCTATAAATACAGCATTTTCTGGGAAAATTTCTACAGATCATACGATATTTAGAGGTTTACCCGCGCAAGGCCGGGTACTTCAGCTGCTAATAACTTATATCCATATTCTTTCTGCTCTCTTCTTCATTTATCGAATACACACACACACACACACTGTACCTGTATGGAAGCAAGCATAAGTAACCCTAACTATGTATATCTGTAGCTCAAAACCCGAAGATTCATCGCCGCATAAATGAAAGCTGATCCAATGTATCTTTCGATATGTTTAACTTGAAACTATCCTCCCATTTTCTTGGCTCCTCAGTTTTTTTTTTTTTTTTTTTTTTTTTTTTTTCTATAAGTCTTCCAAATACCACACTGTGCATCTCCCATACACTACCCAGCTGCATGTCTAGCCATGCTAGACGTTTCGATTCAATTATCTCCAGTACATTCGGTGACTCGGGGTACTTATTGCCATTTTAAACTTTCTCCATTCACTCGTATGTACGTCTCTTTCTGCGACATTTATATATAGGTACTAATCTCTGTACTAAGAGTGACGCCACCGACTCCAGTGGCAGGGAAACCTTTCCAGCTGTACCGCATGGTGTTGCTACTTTCGGTAGGTAGTTCCGAGTTGTAGCGCATGGTATCGCTACTCTCGATAATACCACAGTTAACCCCTTTAATGAGTCGTGTCTGCTGCTTTGAAGAAATAAGTATTTAAAAAAAAAATCATATTAAATGGCAGAACTATACCAAGTATAGATCGAAAAAATTGCGTCTTTAGACACACTCACCGACGACGGAGATTTTTTTTTAACCCTTTCGGCCCTGATTTCTTGTTTACTCACAAATTTTATTTACAGCTTCACTACTTCGATTTTTACTTAATCAATTAAATTAAGTTTTTCAGTTTAACGCCCCACGTTTATGTATTTTATGTTAAGAAAGACGGTTATTAAGGATGGTTAAGAATTGGTGGTACGAAAAGTGAAAAGAAGGGACGACTACCCCCCCCCCCAAAAAAAATCACGGCCACTATGCAATCCACCACAAACTTGCTTTGCCGAGGATCGAATTAAGAACCCCACGCATCAGATGTAGGCGCTCTACCAATGAGCCACCGAAGCGTTAACGCGATCTACCGAAAATGTCCCCGCGAGCTACTAGTAACTCGCGATCGACGGTTTGGTGATTACTGGTTTAAAGAATCTGGAGCGTATAACTAATTTTTGTGAAGTTTTAGTTTGTAAACTCATTAGCCCCTCTACAACTTAGCACCAAGCTTTCACATTCAATAGTACAACAGATCAAATCATAAACTTAGAGTAATTTGATATCTAAACAATAAACAATATTACGAATGTTTCATAATAGCACTAAGGATGCGCCCAGTTCCAAATCAAAGTTCTGAAGAGTTGAGTTGATTTTGAGTTTAACGTCCCGTTCAGCAGCGAGGCTATATGAGACGTAGACCTACTGATTAACGTAGAATCCGAACCACATGAGCTCCCACCGGGAATCAAACCGGGTCTCCCACGCCAAAGGCGCGTACGTTAACCGCTTAGCCACGAAGGAGCTCTCAAATTTCTGAAGAGTTCTCCAGTATCTTAAATAACCCTTATCATCATCTGTTTGTAAAAAAAGATGAAATATTTACTTTAACGTCCTACAATTATGCACCGAGGCTAAGAGCGACAGTGATGGTAAGAAATGTATGAAATTGTGGAATGAAGAAAGTGGGAGTAAACGGGAGAACCCCGAGAAAACTCATGCACACGGTGTTTACCCACCACAAAGCTCAGTTGGCGCGAGCTGGTATCGAACCAGGAACCCCACGCGCCACAGGTGAACGCTTTACCACTGAACCACCGCGGCCAACTTGTTAATAAAATTTAGTAAATTATGGCTGTTTTAACGAATCAAATTGATTTGTACTCTAAGAAATGACGAAAAGAAAAAATAAAATATATTTCTCGTAAATCTACCTTATTCCACTTACAATTACAAATTTATATGGGCGCTAACTAATATTAGTTTTGACAAATGGGTTCTTTGAAATTATTTAGTTAGGTCACTCATCTCTCTCTTCATAAAGCCATGCATTCTTATTCAAAGGAAGAGTTCTATGATGTAGATACAATGGTAGTTCCCTTGTCTCGGAAGACCCATGAATCAAGCAGTTGTGTAAATAACAGTTGACAAGTTCACGAACTTCACTGAAATCCACTGCCAAAGCTTTCCGTGTGAAGAAAAGACGAGCGGAAGAAACAGTTCTTAGCTGTCATTTTGCCAAATTTGCTACGATAAAAAGCACCACTTAGCTACGGTTTTTCGTAACGAACGGAGTAGCAGTGCTCCCACAGGCGACATAAAGAAAGCCATATGATGATTTGAGACCATGTTGAAACTACGATAGGATAGGATGAAAGCGTTCATTTACAGATCATTCCTGTAAATCAGAACGGTATGTTCACTACAGCTTAAAAAATATTGTCTGCTATTTCCTTTCTGATAGCGCATCTTTACTACCTTTAACTCTACTTCGTAGTAACTGTGAATGGAACATCATTATTGGACTTCAGAAGTGCTTTTTTTCTTTTTCTTTCTTTCTTTCAAAAAATAAATGTTCTTTAAATGCAGAATATTTTGCAACACCCAGATTTCCTCCAATAAACGACAAGAGCCATTTTATAAAAATAACCGGCATCTCCTTTAAATGGAAACAAATCTTTCAGGATGATTGCTATTAATTAGCAGAAAATGATTCAGGAACGTAACAAAATTTTAATTTAACGTCCCGTTCTTATACCAAGGGTAAAAGAAGCGAATAATGAATGGACAAGAACAATTACAAATAAACAGAATGAGGACCCCAAAGCCCAATACAAAGTTTATTTACATTTTTCAGTCTTTTCGCTCCAGATTAATATTTGAAATGAAATGAAATCTTTACGTCCCATGGTTATGACGGCTAGGCTAAAAAAGAAGGTGATGAGAAATGAATGAAATGGTGGAACGAAGAAAGTGGAAGAAAACGGGAGGACCAAAAAAACCTGCGCACACAGTGTTTGTCCACCACAAAGCTTACTTGGCGCGAGCTAGGATCGAACCAAGGACCCCATGGACTAGAGGTGAACGCTCTACCACTGAGCCACCGCGGCCCCACCAAATTAATATTGTCTGAGTTGTCGCAAACACTTATTAGCTCTATAAATGTAAAACAAATTGTGTGGCTAACTAACTGAATATTATGCATTGCCTTGGATTCCATTTCCAGTGTGGACAGATTTTTTACTGTTGATCAAGATTTATGATGAAATATGGGAACTAGACCCTATATAAATTAAGAGGTAGCGAACTTCAGTTTAGAAAACCAGACATGTGAGAGATATACTGACCACACATCAAAAATCTAAAAGCAGTCTCGCCGTCCGCATAACTCCTTCCACAGCCCTCTCGGTTTTAATCCAAAACCACGATGAGCAAACAGAAAGAAAATGAATACTTAAATTTTGAAAAATGAACTCAAGTCACGAACCTTTCTTTTAAGCCGACCGAACATTACTAAATCAAATTTAAAAGAAAGAAAAAAAAAAGAAAAAGAACTTTGCCGAACTTTCAATGTCTACCACAAGAAGCATGTTACATTTGTTCCCGTTCCATTTGCAATTTGTACAGAATATTTTTACAATTTTAACGTTTCTTTCCAATGCAATAGAGGGAAAGAAATCTAATTTTTAGAGGAAAATAGAATCAATACTATCTGCATTGCGTACTACATAAGTAAACGATATTGCATTAAAACTCAAAACATTCACCATAAACTAATTCAAAAGCAATATTTTAGTATAATGCACGAGCACTGCAATAGAAAGTATTGTTACTCTACAACAAATCTTAAAGGTTTAACATATAATACAGACAAACAGCTTGTCATAACTTCTTCCTGGAAAAGAGGTTGTTCAAAAAAAAAAAAAAAAAAAAAACGAATTTAACATCAATTAACAACCTTTTCTCTGATGCAGCCCCGTATCATGAAGACTGAACACTGGAACATAATATCGTACATAACTGTCTTTCATTTAACAATTAATACTTTGAAAAGTTAAGAAAAAAGAAATAATGATATAATGAGTGAAATAAAAATTATGAGAAAACAGGACACTTCAGGGAAACCATCGGTGTGTGATATTTACTTCCAAAAACCTTAGTAAGAGTTTCAACACCTAACCGTTCACTACTACGATAGTACCTTATTAAGACCCTTTAACGCCATCTTTGTTTTATAGATAAGTCAATCTGCTTGATCCCGAGTTCGGTCTCCAGTGGGATCGAATTACTATCCGTGCAACAAAAGTTGGACTCTGACAGATCAATATTCCAAGTACTATTATTATTATTGTTGTTATTTGGAAACTATACGCTCCTGTTGTATTCTTACGATTGTAAAATTATGACTTGTTAAATGTCCTAATTTGTCAACAGAACTGCTGTGTCTGTTGCGGAGCCTTTGGTAATAGCGCCACAAATATTCCACGTGTTCTACCCAACTGACAGAAGCCAGCTCTTGTTGCACGGATAATAGAGCCAGTTCACGGGAGAATTCACATAGATAAAAATTTAAATTTTACTGCTTGAAACTCAAGAGAAGGAATTTTACCTAATGTTCTAAAATTCTCGCATATGACAATTAGTACATAACATAATTATTCTTTCCTTAGTTTGACATGATAAAACATAAATTTTAATCTATGTTCCCTCTCGACCTATCTCTGCCTCGGATAAAAAGTCTAGTAGAAATACGGATCTTACTTTCAGGAACAGGTCCTATCTCATGTAGCTTCAATGGTCGAAAATTAAACACCGTGTGATCAATAATAATAATAATAATAATAATAATAATAATAATAAACAGAGCTCTGTGGGCTTCTGCTCTTTATCCTTTTTAACAATATACATTTTTAAAACCCATCTCGCCTTTGAAACTCCTATACTGTACTCTTATTCATAACAGGAAGGAAATTAAACAAATTTGAATATTATTTCGGTATTTAAAATCTGTGCTTCAATGCGAAAAACTCAACTTTCCTATGTGTAGTGAGAATGGAGCTTTTCAAAGCAAGAAAGCAGGCCATTTTTTTTCTTTTTCTTCAATCGAACAAGGCTCTACACAGAACAACACAAAATGGTATCTAACCCTCCACGCTCCTCTACTGCCTAGTACATCTTTAGTACATGTGGTCCCGGGTTCAATCCCTATGGACGAGCATTGAATTCATTACTACGGCTCGGTGCTCAAAAGGGACGCTAAACTTCAAGAAACAAAAAAATGGCCTCCATATTGGAAAAAATGCCTAAGTTATACATAACATAGTCTAAGAAAATTACGTTTAAACATTGAGAGAGTGATTATACATAAAAATTAAACGATTCTGAGAAGTCCGATATATCACATAGGGACTTCATTTCATCTTCACATCCACTGGTCAACTTGGCCATAGAGGACTTGTTCCAGAAGCAATATTTTCTGAATTCCTAACAGTCCTATATAAGACTTTGTAATTATGTTTAATACATAATATAATCGTTCATTACTAGTAGATTCTTGCACCGTACATCCTTATACATGGAACAGAAATAGTGTTCTACATACGCCAATAAATTCTATTGCTGTTACATAGAACAGATATCGAATGACTACTGAAGGTCTAGTTACTCTAATTTAGTACAGCGTGACGTGAATCAGATGTACAGATGTAAAAGACAGTTTACAAATCCAGGACTTCCACCTCCAGATGCAAACAAGGCTTCTTTTGCTGATGTCTCCGAAGCATGATGTACGAGAGGAATTCCAACCCATGATGAAATTATTTCATCTCTAACTCTCGTATACCACCCGACACACACAGCGCTTGCAGTGTTCGGGTTACGGCGACCATATACATTCCTTTCTTCCAGAATCTCTTTACGTTCACACACAGGTTACTTGAGAATGAAAGCCGTCTGTTCAAGATACGTCTCCACCTACCATCCAAACTCTACAAGAGTACCGTAAACATTCAATGTGTGTGTTTAAACCCAACGACTCTTCAAAAATTAAACAATTTACCAAGTTTATGCTGGTTAGAATGGACCAGAAGGATCGAAGTTAGTTTCTACCTTAAATGTTAGTTTTCAAATGCGTGACAACTTCTCGAACAAAGTATAAACTAACTGTTTTTGCACACATTATTTGTTGTCCCTATTTGGTGTAAATAAAACAATGAAAGTGCCAGTAAATGACTTTTGATTACATATTGGTGCATTTAATATGATTTGAGTTTTAACGTCTCGTTCTGCAGCGAGGCTATATGAGACATGGACCTACTGATTAACGTGGAATCCGAACCAAATGAGCTTCCGCCGGGAATCGAACCCGGGCCTCCCATGCCAAAGGCGCGTACGTTAACTGCTTAGCCACAAAGGAGCTCTCAAATTTCTGAAGAGTTCTCCAATATCTTGAATAACTCTTATCGTCTTTTTTTAAAAAAAAAAAAAAAAAAAAAAAAAAGATGAAATATTTACCTTAACGTCCTACAATTATGCACCGAGGCTAAGAGCGACAGTGATGGTAAGAAATGTATGAAATTGTGGAATGAAGAAAGTGGGAGTAAACGGGAGAACCCCGAGAAAACTCATGCACACGGTGTTTATCCACCACAAAGCTGTTGGCGCGAGCTGGGATCGAACCAGGGACCCCACGCGCCACAGGCGAACGCTTTACCACTGGACCACTGCGACCAACTTGTTAATAAAATTTAGTAAATGATGGTTGTTCTAACGAATCCAATTGATTTGTACTCTACGAAATGACGAAAAGAAAAAAGAAAATATATTTCTCGTAATATATTTTTCGACAAAACAAAACATGGGTCTCTTAAAAACATGTCTAGTTGCTACAAAAAAAAAAAAAAAAAAGTTCCAACAATATCTGAGATGATGATTTTTTTTTTTTTTTTTTTTTTTGCCTGAGTTGAAATGGAAGGCACCTTAGAAAATTTAATGATACTACAGTTCATATACCTAGGTACAGCACAACGTAATTAAAACCGGGGTATCTTCCAATTTCAATTGACAAATATAAAAAAATACTAGTTAGTTATGTGAAGTAAGTGCATAAACAAAAGCCATAAAGATAACCAAAGCTTACTTATCTACGATTAATAGTAAATGCTCACATCATTATTCATACAACGCCTTGCGGACAGATAATTCTACATAACTAAATATTTAAGTTTACCCACATTATCAAAAGACAAACTTCAGTTTGAAAACTTTCCGATAACCTATATAAATGGTTAAAGCATTAAACCTCACTGCTGTATCTAACGAGTACCGATAAATTAAAAAAAAATAAAATAAAATAAAGTAAAATAAAAAGAACTACAATGAAGGTAAAGTTCGAGTTTGTGACCCCGATACTCAAAAGTGCGCGTACTTGGAAATCAGAGGACTTCCGTAGCTATCATCTTCAGTACTTAAAATTCCAATTACTGTTTTGCACTTTACCTTTTATATGCGAATACCGAAATTCCTTCTGGATAAGCGAATTATTAACATCCCCTTTTTAAGTGGGCGTGTTTTAGTTTCTACTTCTGGAGGGAACTTCTTAATGGTTCTATGGATAGCGTACGCAGTGGAAACACTACTTCGATTCAAGGTGGGAAGCTTTTGTGGATCGAATCCCACGTTAAGATGTAGGTTTACTTCTTATACAACCTAGGTGCTGTACGGGACGCTTAACTCTAAATCAACAAATTTCTGGAAGAGAAGCTATGACAATACTATCAAAGATGATCGTACTAATATTTTTGAGAGGAACATTATGTTCATTTTAGGAATACCAAGTAGCCTAGACCGAGGTTTGATTTGATGGTAGAAGAACATGAGTTCAGATCTCGTATTTCGCGTCTCTACACAAATCATATTATCTAGATTGAACTCGTCCGTGCAAGACAATACTATTTAGAGCAGGTTACAGCAGAAATCATATTCAGCTAATAAGGGAACAGATAGAAAGATAAAACGATTATGAATTATCTTTTGTATTTCGCGCTCACTGACTTTGAAAAATAAAAAGAAAAAACATTCAATTTAGTGAAAATCACAGTGGTTATGAACAAGGGCACCGATTTCTCTGTAAATTTGGAGGGGGGGAATTCAGATGCAGAAGGTATATATATATATGAAGATTTTTAAGACAAATTGCATTCAAATTATGCCCAATATTGTATATTCAGGGGGGCACATGAGCTTTGCCCCCCCCCAGGATCGGCGCCCTTGGTTATAAAAGCTCTTAAATCAAAGAGGTATGAAAAACCTTATATAAAAGGAACAGCTCTCAAACACTTTATAAACGCACTTAAATATGTGTTTTATTTACGTAACTGAAAAGATCATCATTCCACTAATGACATCATTATCTTTAAAAACAATACAGAACTACATACATTCTCTTCGAAAACAAAGAATTGCACGATTAATGAGAGCAGTGGCGGCTTTAGCGGAAAAATATGTAAATGCTAAAAGATACAGTAAGGAGTAAGTATATTTTCCATTATTTATATTAATGATAGATAATTATTTACCAAATAACATCTACCACTATTGTAAAAGTAATTTCCTACTGTCATTAATCAATCAAATTTGTATATGTATCCATACGTGAGGGAGCGGGGCTACCCAAAATAAAATCCTAAAGCTCCCCCTGGATAAGAGCTTCATTTGAAAAGCATAGAAGTTGGGTTGAGAATTAATACGCAAAAGTTGAAAACAATTTGGCAAAGAAAATCGAGAAATGAAGTTGAAAGTACGGAATCAGAACAAATGGATAGTACCTATGTCTATCTGGGACAGAAAACACCCACGGATGCTAACATTACAGAAGGAATTCACAGAAGTATTTAGTTAGGTTGGAAATTAAATGAAATCTTTTAGTATAACGTCCCATGATTATGCCCTTTAGGCTAACGGAGACGGATGATTAAGAGAGGTGAATTATGGAAGAATTGGTGGAATGAAAGTGTGGGAGGAAACGGGAGTGCTCCGAGAAAACCCACGGACACGACATTGTCCACCACAAACTTACTTGAACGCGGATCGAACCAGGGACCCCACACACCAAAGGGAAGCGCTTTACCACTAAGCTACCATACTTGACAATGGTTGATTCGAATTATGATGAATGATACAGGAAAGAACAACCTTAAGAGTCTTCATCCCGGCGAAATTAAAATACCGCTAATTTTACAGTAATTATGTGATATCTTCAAATAGATAAAAGATAATCGAAATGTGGAACAAGAGCGCCCTAGACAATATCATTTTACATGAGAAACTGTTATCACGACTCACTTATATGCTTTCGATTTCGAGCCATTTTGAAAATCGGCATTTATTTTCGCGTTTCTAAACAGCTGAAAACGGAAAGCCACTAGGTGACTTGTGATAACGGTACCTCACGCAAAATAATATTGTCTAGGGCGCTTTTGTTCCATATTTCAATTATCTTTTATCTATTTGAAGATAAAAACATAATTACTGTAAAATTAGCGGTATTTTAATTTCACCGGGATGAAGACTCTTAAGAAAATTTCCAACGAAGTCCTCTGACGGCTTAAGTAAGAAAGTACCTGTAATACGAGATAAACAGTTTACAATAGAACGGAAACGGACATTAGACTTTATTTGCGGAAGTCCAAGTGAAACTGAACTCTGTTCTACAACTACTACTTTGTACTAAGATTACGCTGCAACATTCCTGTCTTACACGACATTGAATCTTAATCAACTTCCATTACACACAACACGCAACATTTTCTTTACATTATGTGTCCAAGGTCTTGGATTTTTTTTTTATTTTTTTATCGTGCATCCCACACTGCAGGCAAACTAATAATGCAAATACGTTAACTTCCCATAAAATAAACCATACAACGATTAACAACATATAGACAACGAAAGGAGTCTTCTTACACAATTCTCCATGTGTACAAATAGTACTAGTACTCCACTGACGTAGCCAACGTGAGTAATCCACGATTCAGTGAGTAAGTGAATGCAAGGTCTGGCATTCATTCAAGAAACATGGATGGCATCTCCAAGTTACGTACTCGAAGATGTCTGTCAGTTGAATCACTCCACACATACCTGAACGCACCACGTGCTAAATATATTCCTCCTCGTATGTGCTAAACTGAATTTCCTTCCATTAGAGCTCTCGATAAATTAAATAAACACTTTCAGTTTAACGCCCCACGATTATACCCGGCCCGTTAGGCTAAGGGAGATGATGATCAAAGCAAGTGAATGATTATGGTAGAACTGGTGGAATGAGAAAGTGGGAGAAAACAGAAAATCCACAGACACGATGTTGTCCACCACAAACTTACTTGACCGAGGATCGAACCAGGGACCCTACGCACCAGAGACAAGCACTCTACCACTGAGCCACCATACTCCCCTTAAGCTAGGTTGGAGTTCATTTGAAGGGAAACACCAAACAAAAGTGAGACAAACAAATTCGCACAAAATATCTGTCGGTAAAGGTTATGTTAATCTTACTTTCAAAGTGCCACTAGTCACCATAGAGAGCAGGCTAAACACAGTGTGTATCGAGGGAATGCGCTGGTACTAATTTCATGGTCGTCGGACAATATGACGAGTATAATTGTGTGTGCGAATACGTTTGCGAGTAGATCATAGCTTGCGTGTCTAGCAATTCCTGAACGAACGCGTATTATGCAATTAAAATATTTCAATCGAAGTCATACAGTGAGGCAGTGAGAAGTAAAGTTGTATATTCCCCCAACAATCGCCTTTCCCATGGGTCGTGACATCGTCAGAATACCAATGGTCCACACATGATGTACATCATGCAAGCGGGACTACTTAAACAGGACCGTAAGAACCGCCGTAACTGACATGGCAGCGGCCATCAATGTTATCCCTATGTAAGCGCAAAAGTACTAAACAATAAATTGCTGGAGATATGTCTACGTTCCCAAATTACCTCGCACGATCACTCCACCCTCTGTTCATCGCCAAGAGCGTTTACAATGATGCTAAGAGAAACTGCTGTGGTGTGCTGAATAATTAACGTTGGTATCTGACGATGAGAGTAGTTTATGTCTTGGGCACAGTGACGACTATGTGCATGTTCGTAGACGTAGAGGACTAGGAAAATTAGCGTTGTGTTCTCCCTTGCCATATACGATCCACATTGGTATCCTGGTACAGGCGGAAATACATTACACATCCGCTCTTCTCTAGTCTTCATTCAGGAGCGTATGAGTAGTATGTGACCTCGTCAGTCTTGTTGTCTGATCTGATCTGATCTAAACACTTCACGGAATCCTATCTTCCAACAGAATAACGCTTGTTCCCATACTGTCAGAACAATTTAGACATGCTCCATTCGATACACACCTTCTACCATACCTCGATGCAAGCCCTGCTGAGCACAGTGAGACATGATGGGACGATGCATGAACGCAAGCCGAGCTTCGGCAATATACATAGACCAACTACGCAAAGATTACATCAAATAATGGGTTACAGCATCCCAGATTGACCTTCAGCACCTGTACGAACAGCTACCTAAGTGCTGGTTGGAGTGGTCTTGCGTAGTATTAATGCAAGTACTTTGTGTTCTCGAATATCCTGTACATATCCAGGATGTCAAAGGAAGCTACGGTGGGATCAAATCCCTACCACCTCCTTGTATATCAACTTTGGGCCAAATTCGTGAATGTATATGCAAAAGAAAGGAGGAGGAAGTGTTCTAGTAAACGTTTAGCCCGAACGAAGAATTCAGCCCTCTAACATAGTCATAATAAACCACTGAAATGGCCAATTCCTTTTCCTTTAGTTTAAAAATGTATATGAAAAACACAAACTGGAGTGACGATACAGAGAGGATGGGGGAGAGCACACATACAACAACTTAATAACTAAACTTTATTATAAGACAATGACATGAATTACTAACGGTACTCTGATTTCTTACACTGACAAAACATTAGAAGCAAGATGAGAGGGAAAATTCCTGAAATAAATTGTATATGGAGTGATGGCGCTAATACGTGGTCGTACAAACCTCTATTTATATTGATTATCATGAACGAAGATAATATTTCAATGCCGAAGATTGTTATGTAACTTGTATTATTAAACATTCAAATATGATACACTGTTCTGATTGGGTATAATTACAAATCAATTAGCAAACAACTAATATGTAATCAATTATTTACAAATATGATGTAGTGCACTCTCAGAACACAAATGTGACCGAGTAATTTCAAGAAAATGTAAACTAGGAGGAACATTCAGATTCCAAAAAGATATTCATATGAGACAAGAACTGAAGCTGTCTCGTCTCGTGCAACCACTATCCTGAAGTTCGAATTGTTTCTGGTGATGTATTGCTCTCCTATGATTTACTTTTTCAATAATTAGAAGTTAATTACTTTTACTTTAGTTACCATAACAAAAATAAATCGAAAAACAAAATACTGCATTACTTAAAATAGAGAACCCCAACGTTAAAAACTGAACGTATAAAAAAAAAAGTTACACTTTCCATGTATTTTTTCCAAGTACTTTACACATTTTGAACCATTCTCTTTATTGCGTGCTCAATCACCTCTCACAAATATTGACAACACATCTCGCACGAAAGGATACAACATTGTTAGCCTTAATTGTTGGGAAAAGTGCGAAATCACATCTGCAACAGTTCATTGTTTAATCTTATCTTACGACGCTTCTGCTGCGGTTACTACAACAAGGGAACTACTCTTGCTTCATGAATAGTTTCACAACTTCACTTAATATAGTCGGTATTCCCAGGCAGAAGTAAGCCGAATGCCTCTGTGTCACATCAGAGGATTGGCAGCCACTGCCACGGGGGGAGGGATTGCTCCCTCTGGTTCTTCCAAATACATATCACATATTAGATTTGCCTACTCACAAAGTGCATTATTTATACTGTTAATAAACTTAACTAATACACGTAAAAAAAAAAAGGCCTATAGTAAAGTAGGCCTATTATGTGTATCAAGGTGTGTGTACTCTCAACTTCACTTGTATGTCCGTCTCCCCCTCCATGGAAAAAAATCCTGCGGGTGTTTCTATTGACCCTTTTCCCTCGGCAAAAGAAATATAATCTCGACCTCTTATACATTCCGTCATCTTGAGTCAAGTCTAGAAGACTAATTCATATTCATTTATTTACACTCTATAATGCTATTTTTTAAAATGATTCATTATTAAAATGGAAGATCATGATCATCACATGAATATTGACACAGTATTTTTTAGTCACCATCGAATTTAACAAGTCGTAGAGGGAAACTGGCCGTTCAACATAATAACAGCTTCTGAAACTACAAGATATGGTCAGGTCAGAAAAAAATATTTCACAACGATTGGAAGCTTTCAAAATGTGAGTGTGGAGAAAAATGGAGATAATTAGCTAGGCCGAGCGGAAAACAAATTACAGGGTGTTAAAAATGATGGGGGAGGAAAGAACAGTTTTAGATATTATTAAGGAGAGGAAGAGAAACAGGTTGGGACACTGGCTAAAAAGGAACTGTATCATGAGAGATGTGCTAGAGAATATAGTGTCAGGAAAGAGAGGGAGGGCGAAGAAGGCAACAATTGATCGGCGATATTGAAACAAAAAAATCACGTGAAAACTATGAGATTAGCTAAAGACCGTGGAGTATGGAAGCTTCTCAGCTGCAGCAGGTGATCTGCCAATAATGCCAGAATACCTATGATGATGATGATGATGCTTAATCTTACATGATTTAACATTTACAATTAGTATCATAGAGCAGTTTGCACAGCGTTCATGTATGGTGTTGCAGGATCATAATTGGTACACAAATTATGCCAAAGGATTTATTTTATGTGAAAATTTGTGAGACTTTACAGGAACACAGAGATTTTTTCTTTCTTTTTCTTCTTTTTTTGAAATGTTCGTAGAACTTTTATTTTATTTTATTTTTTTAATAATAAGCCACTCCATCAGCACAACAGGCAGAAATTAAATTACAGCAAAGATATGTTCAACATATTACAATAGCTTCTACACATGGCAAATGTTAACCTAACATATTTATCAAAACTAACAGCAGCAATATTTTATGTAAAAGTTAGAAAAGCTTAAAACAGTTCAAGAATGGCTAACAGGTTTCAAAAAACTCGTCCAAAAGCCGATGAGTGTATCCAATGTGAAAAGAAAAAAAATCCAATGTGAACACACATTTACAAGAAGTCCAACCAATTCAAAAATCAAAGTACAAATCTCCGCTTAGATTCGTAAACACACTTTACGTTTTGGCTACACCTACATTTTAATCTAAATTACTCCGTCATCTCTTAAGAGTTTTTCTTCCCCTCCCCCCCCCAAAAAAAAGATAACCACACAAAATATTCGATTTGATTTAGTCTGTACCTTCCAACATCACCACAAATCAAATACTTAATATCTCAGATGAGAATCTGAATACAAATTTTACTTTTACTTTTATAGGAGAAAAAGGAAGGCTACTGTCTTGAATTATAGAAAGCTTACCTCGGGTGCTAGACGCTAAATCAAATATTCCATTTTATTTTCAATCTTTATATTCGGAATACTCCCATTTTCTTTCATTTTACCTTCAACCATAGTAGTAAATTAAATACAGCTCTTACAACGTTAGATTTAATCTTAATTTACATTGTTCTTTGAAATAAATTTCTTACAGTAACATCCCATTGCTATGTCGTTTTAGCTACGGAGGGAGTAAGTGTTACCGAAAAAAAAGATTAGAATGAAAACAAAGGAACTCCGCCAAGACTCAGAGACACGATGTTCTCAACCGCAAATTCATGTTCTGGAATTGAACCAGGAACCCCTCGTACTAGAAGTGAACGCCTAGCCACCTTCATTCGGAAGCATTTAACTTTTACTTTATACGGTATAACTATGAAAACAAAAGTATCTTTAAATTAAAAACAGGTTTCAATTTCTCTTAACAAATAATTTTAGTTTGGAAATTTAGTTTCTCCCTGACGGATAATCATTACCACTGTGGAGATCATATTTACGAGGATATTTTTAAAACTTAAACTACTAAAGTTCATACCGAAAGTTCGAAATAAATGTTCAAAATTTAGCCTTACTACTGCATTCACCTTTATGTCCATAATGAAAACACCAAGGTCACATGAAAGTGTATTACATGAAGAAAAAAAGAATACTGTTAAGCTACTAATCAATAGTGTATTGCTGACATGAACTCATGAGGTGAAGATAATTACACCACAAATACAGCTCATGAACACTTATTAAAAACAAAAGTCTTTCTCTAGTTCCTACTCCCGACTAAAACGCAGTAAAAGGATTGCAGCATTTTTCCTTCATTTGAAATAAATTTGAACCTTCTGAGCAATTAGTATGCTTGTCCTATTAAAGCAGAGCAATTCTCAGCGTTGAATAAATATTTTGAACAGTGTACTTCCTCAAATACAAAAATAGAAACATGAAAAGGGAAAATAAATTGTTTTACGAGATGTCCTACCTTGAAGTATAACTTCTCCACGGCCCTCCATAGATTCTAACACACTATCAAGAAATCTATATACAAGATAAGCTATTGAACTACTAGGAAAATTCCTCGCGCGCGCACAAACGTTTTGATTCACACACTATCTCGCTTGAAACAACCGACGAAGGACCCCCACTTGTAACTGCTACGAAACCACTCACTCAACTGACTGGACGAGACGGGACGGGACGGGAGCAAGCGGATGCACAAGAGATAACAAAAAGAACAGAAAAAAAAGCTACAATCCGCGCCTCAACTCACATAGTTAGCGGAGGTTTTTTTATTATTTCTTTTCTCTCTAATTCTTTTTATTTTAATAGCATCTGCAACACGTCCAAAAAAGAAGCAGTGCAGAGCGAAAATACGTCTCAACACTGCAACCTGTTGACTACTCGTTTCGAGTCTCTTTAGGAATGTCATCTCAAAACGAGAGAGCGAGAGATGCCTTTTTCATCTTTCATTTTGCACCCAGGGAAAAAATATGAATCTCTGTTACGCCTTACGAAAGTCCTCTACTTGTACGTACATTTATACACTATTTTCAATTATCTTAACATACTCAAGTGCTTATCGTTCTTCCTATCAGCTTAAACAAAAGATAAGAGTAAGCAGTAATTCAACGTTTACTGAATCACTTTTATTATTATTACTATTATTATTATTATTATTATTATTATTATTATTATTATTATTATTATTATTATTATTATTATTATTATTATTATTTAGTCATTTTACTACTAATGGCTTAAGAATGAAAATAGCACATATTCAGATATTTGAATCTTTTCAGGTTTTGCTACGATTTAATTCTTTTCTGAGAATTCTGAATCACATCTCCACAGTGGTGGCGAGCAAGTGTGCGCACGACGGCTATATGTTGGATACCGTTGGCAACATGTATGATAATTATTAAATCATGCGATAATTCCCATATGAAGTATCATACCTCGTGCACAATAATAGGAAAGTAGATGATATTTTAACAAATATTGACAAGACATAAAATGAATAATTCTCGAGATACTTAAGAATCGAAAGAGTGCTCTTCATTCCGTGAAGAAAAGAATTTGAATTGCGGAACAAATTTCTTCCAAACTTAAAACAATTCCTCAGAAAGGTAACTAATACAAGCAGAAAAAAAATAGCAATTAGGTAAATAAAAGCACAAAAGGAGACAGAATTATTATCAAGAAACATGATAGAAAAAATAGAGAACTTCTGTTTTCAATTATACGACGGTCAGATTTATAAAGCACAAAGAACAGAACTATAGCAATTGACAAAATTCAACTCTCACAATACTTCACATAATTCATTTGTATATGTTTGTGTTGTTTTATCTTGTAGGCTAGTACTTATTGCAGTAGTAGTAAAAGAATAATACTCGATACTGCAACTAGAAACAAGAAGTACGATAATTTTTACAAGAAAACGGATAATTTTAAAGTGCTATGTAGTACGATAATCTCAGCTAAACAGGTTGGCAACGCTGAAAAGCCTAAGTCCGAATGAGTGCAAGGCCCATTGAGAAGAAGTAGCCCAAGTTCAAACGAGTGCGAGTCGGAGTAAACATGAGCCACACTGAAATTAGAGAGCGCAAGCCTCTTTCAGAATAATTAGACTGAATCCGCACGAGTCCACGTGAACCCGGATTGCAAAACAGCCATTTCTTCTAAGAGCGATAAAGCCTTTCAAAGCGAGTCCTCCTATGACTACTTACTATAAAACTACAAGCGCCTAACGCCTTAGCAATTGTCACCTTAGGCGTCTCGCATGAAATTCTGTATACATTTCATGCAAACACCTCACATTGACCCAGGCCCGCAACCATAGGGGGGCTAGGGGGCCTAGCACACCTAAACTTTCCGTGGCCCCTCCTGACCTCAATACAAAAAACAATTTAGATATGTGTAATGTAATTTTTAATGATTTGATTTGAATAAATTATTTTATACAAATATACAATAATTGCATTTGATACAAATGTATTCTTTTATTTTGGGAAGAATAAAAACCTATAAATCCCACAGTTCAAATATGGTTTCAATTCTGATCTGAATAGAATCAGTCTTCATGGAATATCCCGATTAACGTCAAACCACGCCAAAACAGCTCCAGCTTTGTGAGTGATTGCATTATCATCCTGGAATATGAGGTCATTGTCCTGAAACATCATCTGGAGAAAGCATATGATGCTCTAAAATTGTGACAATCACAGAAAGAGACGTGACCGGTAAACGTCAGCACAGGTCACACTCGAAACTAGTATATTGTGGCCAAGGATGTTATAAAATAGAGGATCTGCCCATATGTACCTTCATCCTATAAAATAAATGAAGCCAAAAAAACAACCGAGCATCGGCATGTCTGACTACTCGGGTTTCTGCCATCGTTGTTGGCTCAAAACATTGCGATCTTATTGGGCGGAGTAGGCAGAGTAGGGATGGCGAAACTGTGACGTATGGCTTCAAGATTTTGTTGTAAGGGCAGATCCTCTATTTTATAAGATCCTTGATTGTGGCTCACAACATTACAGAGTCGTCTCCATGTTTCACAGGTTGGCAAGGACTGAAGATCATACGCTTCTTTGGATTCCGTCACACAAACACGATCCGTGGTTTGAAATAAGGTAAACGGTGACTCATCCGACCATACCACACGTCTCCAGTTATCAACAGTCCACCTTGTACACTCGCGGCACAACTGACATGCTAAGGCATTATGGTATCTTATCAGCGGTTTCGCCAATCAAACCTGACCCCTATGCAAGAGCGCCGATCCTGGGGGGCCCAGGCCTCCCCAAAGCTCATGTGGGTCCCCTGTATTTTTTATAAATATGCATTTTTATATGTATTTTTCTTGTTATATGTATTTTATGAATGTTTCCCCCCCCCCCATGTTACAAAGAAATCGGCACCCTTGCCCCTATATCCTTATTTTGTAACTTGCGGCGGACAGTTATTGTCGACACAGTTCCTTCTTCGCCTGCATCGCACTCGACGACGGTTCTGAGTGTCTGCTTTAATGTTCCTGAGGAAATAACCTGACAGTTTCTCTTAAAATCCTACCACTGTTTCATATATCACTTGGCCCCTTTCCCATTTAAACTTTTTGGGTGAGATTCAAAATGGCGGACACCAAGATGTTACCTGTTTACCTGACACGCACAGTAAAGGTTACCCTCGGGGGCGTGTGCATGGGTTTGCTCGGGGTTCTCTCGTTTCCTCCCACTTTATTCATTCCACCATTTCATTCATTTCTCATCATCACCATCTCCTTTATCCTAGCGCGCATAACTGAGGGACGTAAAACTTAAAAGATTTCATTTTTCAAAAACGAAAAGAGTAGAACTTTTATTAAATTATGATAGACTTTGGAAAATAACTCGAAACTTCCGGAAATTATTCTTAATATCGAATTACAGGAAAGACAATTCTACTAAATACATATTTAAAAAAAAACGCTCTTTGTGAGCTAAAACATGCTGAAATTATACCAAATTATAGGTAAAAACCACCTCTAATTTCAAACTATGAGCAAAGATAAAGCGGTTCAAGGAATCACAAAATCCCGTCCTTTCTTATACCCTGGAGCAGTGGTTACCAACCAGGGTATCATCTTAATACAGTGTGTCGCACAATCCCACAGGGTACGTCACGAAATTTTAGAATTTATAAATCATAAAGCCTTTAATAATTACTTAAAATCAATTTTGAGACAGACTATACCAGTCAACGCCTCCCAGCAGCAGTAATAGTGTTCAGTACTACATAGTCACTACTTTACAAATACTTATAGTCTTACAGTATTGTAATTTATATGATTATCTTTTTTTTTTTTTTTAAGAAAAAAAAATACGATCTCGATATCGTGGGTGTTGAGTAAAATGCCGATAGCCGAAAAAGATTGGGAACCACTGCCCTAGTGTAAAAGGAAAATATTGATTGAAAATCTGAAGGTTCTAAGGTCTAATAGTTTCAGAGATCTGGTGAATTGAAAAAAAAATCAATTCATTTTTTTTTTTTTTACCCTTATAGATCTACTTCGGAAAATTCCGTCGCATCTTCAGTCTAAGGGGGGATGTAAGGGGAGCTTTCTTGCGAGTGCCCAAATGCCAACCTCTCTTCCTTGTAGTGTACTATGGATACTGCATTCTTTGTTATGCAGGCTAACGAGGCTCTGGCGACTGGTGACATCAGGATAAACATGTTATAATGAAAGGAGGTGGTAATGTTTATTGAGTACGTTTTGTTTATGGCAGTCCGTATATGTACAGTTGTGTTGATCGTGACGGGGACAAATGGTCTTTATGCTGACATCTCCACTAAATAATAATAATAATAATAATAATAATAATAATAATAATAATAATAATAATAATAATAATAATAATAATAATAATAATAATAATAATTCAGCCTAAGGTGCAAGGAAAACGTAGAAAATTTTAAAGTTATACGCTTAACGATTTCGCAGGTATGGTAAAAGGCAAAATACTCCTAACATTTCAACTACGTTCTTAACTTAAGGATCGTATTTCCCCAATCCCCGTCTTATCCACAGCCCAGAGCCAGAGATGGCGTGGGTCAATGAAAACTTGACCTATAACCCACTGATTCACCACCCACCAAACCCTATCATCATCAATTCTGACCGATGATCCACTCCCTCCTTTCCAATGACTACAGCATTTACACTTGTAATAAAACAAGGCAGTGAAATTATCACTAATCGGAGTTTGAATTTCAATGGGCAATTGCTGAAGCACCGCTCTGTTACAATACCGGTGGATCAGACCTTTAAAATATAAAATAGTAAAGTGCTTGTTATGCGCCCTATTTACGATGAATTTCAATTTAATTATCGTATACGAGGGTCACTACGAAAGCTTTGAGATACACATTGTTGTGGCACAGTATTTGAATTCCAACAACTACGTTCGGTAGCGGTATCCAGAGCGAAGAAGCGAAGCAAGTTTCAACTCGCCTTGACCGTTTGCAGGGGGCATTTGGGGACCTTGCTCCTTCCCGTGCTACAATTTTTCGGTGGTATGGTGAATTCAGAAGAGGCCGGACATCGCTCAAAGATGAAGAGAGAGCTGGACGTCCAGCAACAGCTGTGTCAGAGGAAAACATTGCCGCTGTGGAACAAATGATTTGAGAAAATCGTCGAACAACTTTCAAGGACATTGAATCTACAGTGAACATTGGATCGCCAGCAGTAACAAAAATTCTTCATGATCATCTTCGGCTCAGGAAGGTTTCATCTCGTTGGGTGCCTCACACTTTGACTGAACAGCAGAAGTGCATGTGTGTGGAATGGTGTGAAGAAATGCTTTGCAAGATTTGATGAAGGGAATTCTCGACGCGTCTCTGACATTGTTACTGGTGATGAGACTTGGATCTATCAATTTGACCCTGAAAATAAACGCCAGTCTACAGTTTGGATCTTTCCAGACGAAAATCCACCCACGAAATGGAAGCGACCGCGAAATGTGGGAAGATGATGGTCGCAACTTTCTTCTCCAAATCTGGCCATGTTGCAACTGTTCCACTTGAAGAACAAAGGACTGTTACTGCTCAGTGGTACACCACTGTTTGCCTAACAAAAGTGTTCCAGAAGCTTCGGGAACGGCGTCCAAGAACTGGATTGCGTGCGATCCTGCTTCATCATGACAACGCATCCGCACACACGGCCAACATCACAATTCAGTTTTTAGAATCTACGGAGGTCAAACTTAGGACTCATTCGCCATATAGCCCTGACCTGGCCCCATGTGATTTTTTTTCTGTTCCCCAGGATCAAAGATCGCATGCGTGGGAAGAGATTTTGCAGCCCTGAAGAAGCTGTAGTAGCTTACGAGAATGATCTTTCAACACTTGAAGATAAAGACTAGCAACACTGCTTCCAAAAGTGGTTTTCGAGGATGCAAAAGTGTGTACAGTGTAATGGTGAATACTTTGAGAAAATGTAAGTGTTAAATTGATTTTAAGTATGTAAGTTATTTCACATCTCAAAACTTTCGTAGTGACCCTCGTATAATTATTTCCTAGTTAGATTACAGATACTTTCAGTAATACAAAATAGGATGAAATTTGAAAGTCTCAAATCAAGGTAAAGTAGGTCAACGTAAAGAATAAAACATTGAAAAATACGGCTGTCTCGAAAGCCAAGTACTAAGTCCTATTGCTATTATTGCAATTACAAATATTATTCAAAAGTGCCTGAAGTTCATTTTTCACTTAGATATACACATCTCAGGTAAGTAAATAGAAACAGATGAAAAAGAAAGAAAAATGGAGGCCTTGAAAGTAAAACGTAGACAAATTCATCCGCTTTTCAGAAGATGCTGTCCACAATGCACTGAGCAGAGTGGGTTGCAGTGGGTCATGTCCTGGTGACCCACACCCCACTCACAAATCTTGACCCACGACCCACTGACCCACTCCATCTCTGCCCACTATCCAGAAACACTTCAAAGTCACCGTTTCCCATCTCCTAGGAATTGCATCTTACAAAATCCCATCTTATTTGGAGCCTAGGATACAAAAAGAACATTTATACAAAATTTCAAGGTACTACGCTTAATAGTTTCCGAGATCTACTGATGAGTGAATAAGTGAGTGAGTCAAAGGACTTACTTCTTTATAAATATAGATTAACAACTATCAAGTATAAATTTAATAACTACCCTGCTACGAAGAAACCGGTTTAGTTACTGGTTATGCTGGTCTCATAAGGTTTTATTACTCCGTACTTACTTTGCCAATCTGAGTTATTGTTATCCTGTCTGGAAACAATAGTTTTTTTTTTTTTTTTTAATTTATTGTAATTTTTCGTATTTGTTGTCCCGTAGTTGAATTTTAATTGGCAAAGAACAGATTTAATTACACCAGTAAACTATCTGGAAATTCTTGTTATTTGTATGACAAATAATACGAAAACCAATGACGTTGACTGTTCAGGTACGGTCCAATTTTAATTTCTAGCATCTGCTTATTCCAATACGATGTGCCACCCAAGAGTAACGATAATAGGAATATTCCGTCCAAAACTACAGTAATTTAAAACATCTTCAAGCAATACCATGTTTTGGCTTTCCTTTCCTTCAAACCATTGCGGGTATGCAATTAGCCGCAGCTATCAGCCTAGTCGTCTCTATCGCTAATATTGTTATAAATTGAAACTGATTTTCAAAATAGCCGGTTATAAGTAAACTTGTTTATCACTACAAAATGCGAAATTAATAATACTGTGCTAAATATCTTCGTAACTGTATCAAACATTCTATTTTCTAAAGTAAAAATTGATCAATATTAAAATTGAAATTAAAAATCAGAGCATGACTCTCTTATACTTATCTTTCGGCAGCCATCTTGAATCCCCCATGCTTTGGCTTTGCAGTGTCATCTTGAGAACAGATTTTATTGTCGTCAATTATCAACATGGGGCCGCAGTGGCTCAGTGGTAGAGCGTTCACCTCTAGTGCATGGGGTCTTTGGTTCGATCCCAGCTCGGGCCAAGTGAGCTGAGCTTTGTGAACAAACACCGTGTGTGAGGGTTTCTCGAAGTTCTCCCGTGTCCTCCCACTTTGTTTATTCCACCATTTCACTCATTTCTCATCATCATCGTCTCCTTTAGCCTAGCCGGCATAACTGTGGGACGTAAAACTTATAAAAGATGTCATTTCATTTTTTCAATGTATCAACAGTAGCTAACAGCAGAAACGAAAAAAAAAAAAAAAGTATTTCTTCAAGGAATGTCTCGAAATTGTGGGACAATCTGAAACGGCACAAATTTACTGGTTTCTGAGATCGCCAGATCTTACAGCTATTGATTTCTTCCTCGGGACTTCCTTCAAAGACACTGAGCAACAATGAAATTCACCTCATGAAGATTGATTAGTTCTGCTGGCAGAAGTTTAGTGTCCTGTTTCAGCATCGAGGCTATATAGGACGTGGATCTACAGTTAAGGTGGAATCCGAACCACAGTAATGCGTTCAAATTTCACTGGGAATCGAAACCTGTACACAACTACTTCAGCAAGAACAACTTGAACTACCACTGAGAATGAAGGCAAGATTTCATTAGTTCAGACAATATGCTAATACGCTCAGGAATTTTAGATCATTTAACTTACTGGAAATTGTGATACCTAAAAATATATATTACGCTTTCTACCTTTTGGCTCTCTACTGGATCTGTGTTCAAAGAGGAGGGGAGGGGGTAACAAAAACATAAGGAAATAAAAAGAAACAGACTCACCAGGGAAGAGAAGTGCAAAAACATCTTTCGATTGATGCCAGTCACACGTCAAATGATAGTGCAACATATTACAATCTGACTTGTGACCGGCAACAACCTACAAAGTATTTTTGCAGTGCTCTGGCATAGTGAGTCTGTTCCCTTTTATTTCCCTGCTGCTTTTGTTACATTTTCTCATACTTTTATCTTTCATGAGCAAGGATTCAGGGCAGAGTCGAAAGCTAGAATGTGTAAAATATTATCAGGAATCAGAATATCAAGCAAGTAAAAAACATTAGCTAACTGCAATTTGTGTACTGCGTACGTGATACTAGTACGCTCGTTCAGCCCAATTTCTCAGTTTGAACATCATTAACTAGGATAAATAAATTTCAATTGTTATTAATATTCTACCATCCTTTGTCCTTCTCAGCAGGTAATCTGCCGAGGAGATATAATCTTGATACTGACTGATAAGGTTGATAGTATACATTTACGAAAGGAATTTAAATATTACAAATATTACAAATATTGCCAAATCATTCCGGCGGGGGCGCGATCACACACACACAAACACAAACACACACACACAAATCTCGAATTATTACTTTTTGTTTTGTTTAGTCGGTTTTTGTAGATGTCTTCACCCTTCTGTGAGACTAGCAGCCACAATGGATTGAGTTTTGCGATCCGAATGTCCGTGCCCACTCGTCTAATGCTATCGATATCCATGTTGTTAAAAGAGGGTTCGATGTTTACAAGGAATAATGAAACAGCAACATTGTTGTTTACCTATTCGTTTCTCCAATTTACTACAGAATATATTATTTTATATTGCATCACACGTCAATCGATTCGTTGTTGAAATCGATTCATCACACTTGTTTACTGTTACAGGTTTATAATGGCCCAATGACCTCGACAAAGCGAAAGCAACCGCCCTCTCCTCTTTCTATGAACGACGCCTCTGACCGACAGCAAGAAAAAAATACGCACATCGTTAAAACCCAATGAACAAATTATATTAGCAGCATGAAGTTTCCAATTTATCCATTGAGAAGGGTGAACTGTACTCACCATTCACTTGGTTCTCATATCATTTTCATGGCTTGAATCATAAAGCACTGGATGCACTCTCACTTATATCAACTACTTCATTTTTTCTCTCTCTGCTGGAACAGTCACAGGAAACTGTAACACTTCGTGCAAGCTTATGTACACTACACCTGCTCTCACTTGAATGCACGACACGAGGTTTGATTCCATTGTTTACAATGTCTTTGGTGTATTGCTCCTCGGCTTGGACAGGCTGCTCTGCTGTCAATTAGCGGCCGGTCTTAACCTCTTCGTCTTGAAATATCGTTCATTAACCGCAGCCTTTTTATTCCCTCCCTCTTTTTCCTTCTACCGTCCCTTTCAGCACGTCTCATGAAACAATTTCTACTCAGCCAATGTTCTAACCAGTTTTTATTCCTCCTAATTACACCTAAAAACGTGATTTTCTCTCCAACTATTTCTAACCAAATTTGTTTCCCGTTCAATCCAGTTACTTCTCTCCAAGGGCCTATTTTTCAAAACTACTTAGTCTTATAATTCGTTTCTTCCAAGTCGTAAAATATTAAGCAGAAATACCAGAATAATAGTAGTCATTTCTAGGTATTAATGCTAATACATCTAATTTGTCATGGTTTTATGGTATATACAACTGTAAAATATTTTATTTTGAAAAGTTTTGTAGTTTCGAGAAATAGTCACCATATATCGAAAACTAGTCACCTATTTTCTCCTTTCGTATTTTTGTACTGACGTAATAATGTAAATCAGACATTAAAAAAATAAAAACGAGTTTAAAACATAATAAAAAGAATTAAAAGTTAGTCCGCAATTTATAAAGAAACTTAGAAATACCAGTGTTTTATCTGGTAGTGCATTAATTTCTCCTCGTCTTGTCTCAATGCAACTGACTATTTCTCAATTATATGTGTCAACCGTCACGAACGCTGCTGAATGAACGTGAGTAACTAATACACATACATTTCCATTGCTTCTCGTACAACGAAACAATAGCACTTTATCTCGAAACATTTTCCCTAAGTGATACACATCTTACTTTAGATACGCAGCAATGACACTTAGGAATTTCTTCAATAAGCCTTCATAAACGCATCCTTAACAAACAAATACCAACGATTGCACTTAACTGTAAGTACTTATAAAAATGTTTACAAGCGACAATTATCACTCAAATGAAAGATGATATCATCAGATGACCGCAAACTTACGAATCTACATTTGTTTCCTACAACGACTTGAGAATACGTCACACAGATTAAAATTTCTTATATTTTTTTAAATAACGACAAAGCGCAAGTTCATTGCTATAAAATACAGTCGCTTATATGCCAAAGGTTGTAGACCTATGCATCTGAGTTGAAACAATTGAATTCCATCCGGACTAACCTGACAAAGATATCTCTATTGCTAACAGTGTTTCATGGAATCAATGGTTTTCAGTAACTAAAGCATTGAAATGAAATTTCTTATGTTCCGCTGAACTAAAGAACACGGGTGATATTTGCTAGTGATTATCGGTGGAATGAAGAGACAGGAAATGAAACAACAGATATGTCTACAATATCATACAGATTGGGAACTAACCACGCATTAACACAGAACTGTTACGTGTCCATCAGTGACAATGAATATCAGCTGCGTCAAGAACTAGAAAGAACAGCAACAATATCCATTGTATACAAATCCTTCTCATGTCTTGCGTATGTTCCAGTTTCTGAGAGTAAACAGCAGTGGCGGCTAATGTTAGTGTTGCAGCGTTGCGCAACGATCAAAGTATTTCAAGAAAAAAACATCATCATCAATAGTAGTAAAGAACAGAAAAGATACATTTTAATACTTGCATATATATATACACTTTAAATAACTTTTTTTTTTTTTTTTACTTCTGTAACTGTCCGTTCCGTTAATCCGTTTTATAAAGCGAAAAATAATCCGTCCCAGAGTCTAATTTATACTGTGTTGCAGCGAGCATACAACGACCAGATTCCTTCAGCGCGACAATTGGAGCAAATGTTAAGTCTCCTTTCCCCATCTCAGAAGTTAAAGGGACTGGTCGTTGCAGTGCTTCTGCAACACAGCACGGTTTCCAGTGAACGAGAAGGTTTTTCACGCTAAATAACATTTCTGAATTTTCTTTCACTAGCAATTAACAAATGGAATTAGTTTTTATGCATTCATATTTTTAAATTACGGGACCATACTGAAGCAAATCAATATAATGACAAAAAAAAAAGTGATTGAGAATTACAAAATAAGAAAGAAAATATCCAATAGAGGAGAAAACAAATGAAAGTAGACCCGCACTTACAAGTTAATTCTTAGCTTATATTGATAATGAAGGCTTCTTCTACAGTAATTTATTTTTTTTTTTATTTATTTATTTAACAATCACCAGATACAGCTCAGAGGCCATTTTATACTGGATTTTGTGAATCAAATATTAATAGTCAATATGTAGAATCACTCCCCCTCCCCCCTCTGTGGATATTTTAGTATAAACGTATTTTTCTTATAAAATAAGTATATTTTGTACTCTTGATAATTTCCACATAAAACTGTATGATGGGGAACGCCACATTGAATTTGGGACTAGTTAACAATGCTCAGGGGCGTAGCCACGAGGGAGGTCCACCGGGTTCGGACCTCCCAAAACTTTCGAAACGTTATTAACATTTGTAGACTTTCTTAACGAACTATACTTGTTTAACAGAGAAACGATTGATGTAGGCAAATATTTTATTTTACGCCTCATCATGTACTCTTCTTTTCTTATAAAAATAATCGTTCTATCAATTTTTTCTAAAAAATATAGATGACAGTAAGCAAGAATTACTTATCGTCTTTTCGGGTGCAGTATAAGAGAGGTTCCATATTATGTAGACGTATTGGACTTCCCTCAAAACTTGGACCCTTCCCAGTTAACATTTCTGGATGTAGAACTGGCAGTGCTGTTTGCTTTGATGTTCTTTGATTTTTGGCTTCTGTTACATGCTGATCCTTCATCTGGCGGGTTTCGAGGTTTCCTTTCCAGAACATATCACATTGGTAAGCATTGTTTCTCCTCATGTGGAAGTATATTGTGTTCATCGTGCATTGCGTAACAATCAAGACGGATGATTTGGAATGTAGTTTTTTCTTTTACGCATGTGTGTGTGTGTTGATGTATGAATATGTGACATTCGGAATTCATATACCAGTACCTATTTTGTATAAGCTGTTTTGGTTTTTAATTATTAGGTTTAATTTTATTGTGTGCTTTAATTCTGTAAACAACCTACAAATTCTGAATGAATTGTATACCATGACTTCGGTAAATAACTTGAAGAAAAATTTGCAATTAAGGATTAGACAAAACAAGCAAAGGGCAATTCAGGAGAGTGTTCGGAAAAAAAAAAATCCAGTTTAAATTTACAGGATATCTTATGGCAGTAGTGTTGTTTGCACCAGATACATTTCCTCAATTTATTTTAAATTTTCCTGGATAAACTGTGAATAAAGTGTGTTCAATGTACATTTTTTTATAACTAATCTCTGCTACGAACTTTCTTCAGTCAACGCCGAAGAGGAATTCGGATCACTGTGAGGGACTGAGTTTGCTAGAATGAATCGTTCGCAATAATCTAGATAAAATATTTAGTGAATCTACAAAGCTTCTGAAATTAATATTAACTGTATTTATGGCGTCAGCAAAAGACGAAAAGTTTTTTTCCACGTGAGAAAGAATTGATACTTTCAAGGACTTGAATGTCCCAAGAAAGGTTATCACCATCGGTTATGCTTTCCATCGAAAAAGTCCTGACAAAAAGAATACCAGAGTTCAACCAGCATGTATTAGACAGATTTGCTCCAATCAAAGAGAGAAGAATAAACTTACTAATTAACTAAGGTGATTAATCGGATAAAATGTTCTGCATTTTTTTAAAAAACAGAATTTTATTTAATTTAACATGTCACATAGCATTTGCATCTAAAGTTATGCTGGTTAGTCAATGAGTTAACTTTACATCTTCTGTCTCTTATCGTTCGTACTGCAACACCCGAAACCACAATCCACCGGCCGCCACTGGTAAACAGTCGCCAGATGACAGCAGTAGCGGTTCGCGATGCACGACATACTCAAGAGTCCAGAAAACACACCATAACCTTCGGTTGATGAAGTAAGTAGTTTGGGAATAAGTTCATGTGCTGTCAACCAATGGTGACGGCGATGTGGTCCTGAAACTGATTTTTCTGTAAAGACAACGAAACATAGGCATCTCTTCAACTCATATGAGATCAGTCATGATACTTTGCAATTTCCCACGTTGGGACCTCTTGCCGTATCGGTATGTGTCAAGGCAACACCAAAATTATAGTTTGCGAATGATCTATCCTCCGCATTTTTTCCCCCTCACAGAATAACCATCAAAAGTTCTTCACGCATATCTCGCATTGCGGTCTGCGAATTTTACAGACTAATACAGAATAATGTCCCTGATGATGATGGCGATTGGTTTAACTCCAATTAAATGCTGTTCACAATTGCTCAAAGGTTTGGCCCCAAAAGCTGCTTTAATTGCCTCACTGTCAATAGCTAGTGTATATCCCTACGTGGCGCGTCCGCAGAGATCCATCACCACTCTTAAAATCTGACAAATTACCGCTTTGCGAACGCCTGGCATACTTCGACTCCCGTTTCAATAGCGTTTGAGCCCAGTTTAAGCATGCAAAATTATTGATGCTATTTTTTAAGTCGTCCCTCGTATTTTGAAACATCCTGTACAATAAATTGCACAATAGTTATTTAATGTTGTTACGCAACGAAGAACATCAAGGGGATTACAGAACTTTCAACAATCCCCAAACCCTAAATTTTCTCATGTGTATATAAATATACATAAATCAAAATACCATACGGCAATTACGTAAACACACGTTCATGCAAGGTGTACCAAAAAAGCTCAGAAGTGGTCCCACAAAACAATCTGGATCTATGCAAATGTAAAGTGGCGACAGAATCCCGTATAATCTATCAGTTTCAGCATTAACCACTGGTTCGTTGTAATAGGAACCAAATAAATTTATTCACCTTGACTTGACGCACACAGCACCGCACAAATGCACAGAGCGCTTGACTCACAAAGCATTAACTTCAAAGTAAATATGACCGAGAAAAACAATCGTCCTGCATAGCATGCACAGGCAATCTGATTGGTCGACTTCTTGTTCCCTGGACACTCATCTGGGCATTATTGCCAGAGTGGTAGCCTCGATCTCCTTGTCTGCTATGTCACAAGTTAATGCTTAAAACGGACAGATTATATACAAGTAAAATAAAGCTACGATTGCTGTACTTACCGTAACGGCGACTGGAGAGGATGTCTGTGCAAAAATAAACAAACAAAAACTGTGTCAGTAACAGTGCTATTCGTCATGCAGAGCAGTGAATATTAATACAATGAAAATATATTCCTTATTAGTGAGAATTAACAGGAACACCTTCAAAAGATTTTAAACAAATATCTATTATTTTCAAGCAAATGAATAAGACGAAAACACGTACAGTGCACAGGTGCAAGGTCAGATAAATCATCATGTTATCATATAACTACAAGCTCCAAAGGACACAAATATGAACGTTTTTCATGAATACACAAATTAATAAATGCTGTATAGATAATTCATGATCAATCACTTGGTCACCATCTGTTATTCCAATAAACAGAATAAATATTTCACAGGCTGTAACTCAGTCATTCAACAAAAAATGCCACTGAAACTTTCAAAAGGTACCAATATAAATAAGCTTTTTATATACGTGGTTTCAGGTTCGATTCCTGTACAAGGCATGTGAAATTATACGATAGACAAATGGATAAACACAGATTCATGAAGGGTTATAAAAGCCACAGTTTCCCTTCAAACCCTACGCTGGATAAAATAATACTACCTGCATCTGATCATACTTTATAATAGACAAAATGTCACATATAGGGTGTTTGAGGACGAATGGTAACTGTTTTGAGAGGTAATAGTATGAACTTTTATTAAAAGACTACGCAGGGTGAGCAAAGAGATGTTAACATTAAACGGGTGTTTATTTGTTTTTGTTTTGTAGACTAAACTATGGCGTAACGATATTCCATTGAAGAACGAAGGAAAACAGCTGCCTGAATGAAGGTTTTTCAGTCCCCAAGCATAGTACAAAAAAAAAAAAAAGACGACCTGAACCGGACGGGATGCACCTTCGCGCCTGACAATTGGTAGGATCTACGAGAAGTTTGGAAGTACGGTTCCGTTCAAGACGATTGCAAGGGAAACAGTGGTAAAAAGAGATCTGTCCTCGTCCAGTGAGCGAGGGTACCAGCCCAACCAAGTCCTCGCGCAGACTTTCTCTGGAGACCAACATTTCTCTAAGATCAGTGGTTAGAATTTTACACCGTGATTTAGGAATGAAGCCATACCACTTGCAGATTGTGCAGCATCTCAAACGCGGACAAGCAAGCACGTGTGAATGTTCCACAAATTATTTTGGACATGGTGCGCATGGAGCTGAACATTCCACACTATAGCGGTCGTATGAACAAATACAACTGTGTCATCTGGACGACCGAGCATCCGCAGGAAGTTTGTGAGAACATGCGAGATTCCCCCAAGGTGAACTTTTGGTGTGCAGTGAGCAAATTTGGAGTGACTGGACCTTTCGTTTTTGAAGAAGAGATCGTCAGGGGAGAGAATTACTTTGCCATGCTCAGAACGTTCATGGGGGAGAACGCGCCACTTGCCATTCTCCAGCGAGGGTACTTTCAGCAAGATGGTGCCTCTGCCCATTAGTCAAATGGTTCGGGATTACCTGAGAGACACGTTCGGTAAACGTTGGATTGGCATAGGTAGTCCTCTCCCATGGCCAGCACGTTCCCTCGACTTGACGCCTGTGATTTTTTATTGTGGGGCATGGTCAAGGATCAAGAGTATGCCAACATCCTAGCAACTTGAACGACCTGAAGCACCCTATCACCCATATCATCGCTGCTATTCCTACCCAAATGGCCCAGAGAGCCATAAATCAACAATGGACAGACTCCAAAAGTGCAATAAGCGGGATGGGTGTCAAATTGAAATCCTGTAACCAAATCATTGCATTGTAATTTCACGTGAATAAACACCCACTTAATGTTAACACCTTTATGCCTCACCCTGTATATAAACAAATATCCGGAAACGTTCATAGGCAGAAACGCTTGGATACAAACGATAAAAGACTGTTCTTGATGGACTTAAATCCTCATACCAGAGCCTGCACCCTCATACCAGACCAGAACTGCGCACTGGTCGTTGATGTGGTAATGGAAAAATGCTCCCACTCAAGAGACCTCGTGAGAAGTTACATCGGTAAAACTTTAATAAAAAAACTTTCTTCAGGTACTAATTGTTTTATACAACAATTAATACATTAGATAGTTTTACGTGATAGATAAAACTCATTTTTTTTTCAATGCAACTTCCCTCACAAGCTACCTCTGCGCATCGCAGTTTATTAATGCAGAAATCACCAGCATAAAGGGTGTTCCAACAAAAGCGACGGATTTAATATGCTTAACAGAAGGACCAATATTTTTACATTACAACGGATAAATTTCCAATATAAGAATGCGAAGTTTGTTTTACGCAACATGTCTTGTTATTGGGTTGGTAATAGTGTTATTAAGAGTAACAGTGGATTTTGAGCTGGTGAAGTAATAGGATCACACTTCTTTCTAAGACAAGGGTAGGCATGGCATGACAGTTAATACTGTTTTCACTATTCGACTGGGCACCAGCTCAATAAAGTCAACTGATAACGGACTTCCTACAGTACATTTCCCAGCTCATCAGATCGGACGACATGGCACAATTTTGTCGCCTCAAAATTAACCGGACCTAGCCCCCCCTCGGCTCTCTATAAAAAAAAAAATAGTATCTGGGATGAAGGATTTGGCATACTTACTTAAGTTCGACATCAATGAGGAACGCATTGCCGCAGCTATTAAAGAAAATAATCCATGCTCCATAGGTGTACCCAATTATCAATATGAAATGCTAAATGATGTCCTGAGACTGCCGATATTGTCCAACACCCTCTAATGTCAAGTCACCACTTCAACTCCGACTACAGTTATTTCAAAATACTGTCAGATTTGGAAATCAAACAAAGACAAAGTGTCGACGATATATTGATATTCTTTTGCAATATGTTACACGGAAGTTTTCAGCATGAAGAGAATCAATCAATTTTCAAAATATCCACCCTGAGCCTGGATGCAGGCCCAGAGTCTGGCGGGCTGCCTTGACTAAAGCGCGCTTCGGAAAGTCCACATTAGGGTGCTCTTTTGCAAGGCATTGATTGAAGCACTACCCCCTGTTTGTAGTCGAGTGGGTTAAATTGGGGTGCTTGAGGGCCAATCTGATGTGGAGATGAAGTCGGAGATGTTACCCCGTAGCCACTCCTGTATTGACCATGCGCGGGAGCAGAATTCTGTTGGAACGTCAACTGTAGGTTGGGGAACGTGGTGGTTCTCAGTGGTTTCACAATGGGCTTCCAACACTAGGGTTCGGTACACGATAGCCGATGTCTTCGCCCTTTATTCACAAAAATGGAGTCTGACTGTAACGTTTAAGCTCACCTCACCTTTAGGACCTTACCATGACATACTGGGTGATGGGACCTTTGCACCGCGGAAACACTTTCAGCACCTACTGATGATGCGTAAAAACGGTCATTTTTAGCATTAAAGGATTGCTCAACTGTAAATAGCTTTTCGTCGGAAAAGAGAAATGTCCTGCATAACGGTTGAGGAGCCGTATAGCTTTCAATGCTGACGTAACGCATCAGTCAGAAAGTGACTTGTACGTTGTTTTAGACTCCGAGTCACAGGTTCTGACTGAGCACTCGTGACACTGTTGGTCTCGAGATGGACATCTGTCGGAACATCACTAATTAAATCCTGACGGGATTTCGCCGATTACTTGATTGTAGTGTCATCATTGTGCGCGGTCTGCCACTGTCATGCTGGTCATTGACAATTCCCGTTACACTGTAACGCTGGATGGTGCGGTAGATAAATCATTCACTGCTTTGCAGGGGGTTTCAGATTGAAGAAGATCTGTGATGATGATGGAATATCTACCTTATATAGCGTTATATCTGTAACACGATTCTCATAGTTGCCCCCATCGTTACACGTTCCTAATGCCACGCGTCTCACCGTAGAACGAACAGCTCAGGGATCCACTTTGCCCACAATACCCAGATGGCAGTATCCATTCATACTCAGCATGGTCGAACAGTGGTCAAAATCTCTATTTACGAAATAACTACATATACTCTATATATGCGTGGATATTGTATATGTGCCTTTGATTTTTACTGTTGCATCATTTCAACAGTACAACAGTATGTGCAGTAATATGCGTGTTTACATAAATTTGAGTTGTCTTAGAACGTGTTCCAGCAAAGGTAAGAGATTTCTCAAAACTTCACTAAGGGTTGCGACAATGATGTGATTCCGATACAAGCTATAAAGAAACAGTCCTTTTACTTGTAACTAGACGTAAAAATAGAAAACTAAGGATCAAAATAATCTAGCAAACTCTAAAATACAGAGTCAATAACTGTGCGGATGGAATATACACTTTACTGGTGAATACCGGTAGCTAATAATGATAATTATAAGGACTGAATATTGGTACTAGTATCTTTGCTCACACTCGGTCAGGAGATACGCTGATTGAAATTCTCAACATTAGATAATAAATACGTAAGAAAACATTCATAAACATTAAATCACAAAAAATACGTTATATATATATAAAGATTTACACTAACGCGTTTACGCATTACTGTTTACTATTAAAGAATTGCGTTGATTGACGGTGTCGCAACGAACATCAGTGAATTTAATGTGTTATAAAATGTGACCTTGTTTTCTAGATTCATTCAACTTCCCTTCCCATACTTTTAAAAATGCTCCATCTCCCGTGTTAATACAGTCACACATATAACTCCCAATGAAATAAACAGACATTTATAACATACAAACTAGCAACACACCCAACGGTCTAATGGCATTTGCTATTTATAGATGGTGGAGATGTTACTAACACAAAACCCTACACTGCTTTTACAAAATAGATTAATTCTGCTATTGTAAGTCACGAAAATTTCCAACGACTCATAAGTTCTCCCTCTCTAAAAACAAAGAATGGAATGAATGAAGTTCCGGAAATAATATTCCAGAAGTGACCGATAATCCCACCTTCCTAATTAACCAGCACATTGATGTGACAAAATATACATTCCATTTCAGAGGTCTTGGTATAGATGATGATACTTAACTACAACCAAACAAGAACAGTTTGTACTTATTTAATATAGACAAGTAGTCACGAACAACTCGTGAATTTCATTATGTGAATGATGTAGATAATACACATAGTTCGAGCCTTCGAGTAAAAGACTTATTCAATAATAATAACACAAAAATATACAAACAAGATAACTACTACCATTCACCTCAGAGAATTCTAATTTTCAAACTATATTCTTATATTCTTGAATATCGAGAGGTGATCGGAAAGTAAGGTTACAAAGCCTGCAGTGAAACGTGTATATATTATTTCATACAACCTATACAGCCAACAGATTCGATGCTAGTATACGAGGAGTGACCAGAAAGTAAGGTAACAAGGTCTACAGTGAAACGTGTATATATCATTTCATACAACTAATACAACAGCCAACAGGTAGTACATACATTAGGTTATTTTTCCACATAGTCTCCATATCGGTTGAAGCACTTGTAGCATCGTGGGTTGAGTTTGAAGATTCCCTCCTGGAAAAAATCCTGTCTTTGCGTGTTCAGCCACGCTGTCACGAAATGTTTCATTTCCTCGTCTAAAGCGAAGCGATGGCCTCCTAGGTGATTCCGAATGACATTCTCAGTTCTGCCATCAGATGCCGTAACGTGATTCTCCTGTTGTCCTAAATCAGCTTCTCCACGTGAGCTGTGTTCAAATCTGTTGATGCCGTGCTAAGTCGGCCACAGAGCTCGTCGTCGGTGGTGTTTTCTCTACCAACTGTAAACTTTCGACACCATTGTTTCTCAGTGCATATATTTCACGTTCAACTATATTGGCCAAGTCTGACCATTGCAAATGCATTCACAGATTTAAATAAATAAATAAATAAATAAATAAATAAATAAATAAATAAATAATAATAATAATAATAAAGAAGCAATATCTCTACTTATGAGCATTTCCTTGCCGGAGCTTTCTTCTTGGGGGATTAGGTTATCTGAACTGCACTAATGGAAAACGAAGGCGAGACTTCGCCGCCTGTATGAACGAGAATGGCAATGAATAGTACGTTACGTTTTTATTTTGCCATTGTTAACGTTAAACCAGATATTAGATCGTTCCCCTTCCAGTACAACCAAAGACATTGGATTTTTAAAAAATCAAGCTACTGGTTAAGAAGTATTAAAACAAGTAGTTCTTTACCTAGTTCAGTTGATAGTTTGAATCGACCATATTTAAAAAAAAAAAAAAAAAAAAAACCGACGCAAATGATAGATATGCACTCAATTTTACGAGGGATTCGAATGTCCTTTACCAATAGAAATTGAATTTGGCTTTCTAGCACCAAAAAAAGCTTTAATCTAGTCACGGCAATTCTTTGAAACAAGACTACAAAATGTCGTTGAAACATGTTATTCAATGATTCCAGAGTGGTGTTTCTTTTTTTAGCCTCAAACCTATCTGAACCTATTATACTGCTATATCAAAAGTCCGGGTCATAGACTAACTCCATTACGAGTACAGATACGAACTAGTAGAGTGATTGTTAAAATTACACGATTTTAGATTGAAAAAACAACTTTTCTCTTTTTGAATTTTTCCATATCTTTACTCATAACGGAATGACTCCGGACTTTTGATACACCTGGTACTATTAAAAGTGTGATGAGATTTTTTTCCCGGCACAAACTTCATAAAACACGCGACTTGGTTACGAAAGGGTACCACGTATTACTATTATTTATTCTGCCTTTCGGCAAATACTGGGACTAATGTTTTAAGATTTGGGCTTGGAAATGTTTTTTTTTTTTTTTTTTTTTTTTTTTTTTTTTACGTTTCTCGATTTTCAGCTTCCTCTTTTTTTTTAGAATCATCGATCAGTTGTTTTCTTCTTCTTCCTATTCCTTTCCATCTTTCCTTCTAAGGCGGTATGAAGATGATGTTGGCTATAAGTGTCCTCTTCTCTCCTATCCATTCTGAAACACCTTCCTTTGTTACTCTCTCTGTCCATTTTATCTTTTCAAGCTTCCTCCAACACCACATTTCGAAGCTCTCTAATTTCCGTAATGTCCAAGTCTCTAGACCATAAAATCCAATACCCCATATATAGCATTTGAGCAACTTCTTCCTCAGTCCAATAGGTCTATTGAGTCTCCCAGTTAATATTGATCTTTTCTTGTTGAATGCTTCTTTGACTATGGCAATTCTTGACGTGATTTCATTGGTGCAGTAAGTGTTTCTCGTCAAAATATTTCCCAGATACTTGAAGTTATCGTCCTCTTCAAGTCCTCTTTGTTCTACTCTGACCCGTAAGGGCGCGTTTCCACGGGATGTTCTCATGACTTTCGACTTTTCGTTGTACATATTAGTAATTTTATTTACTCATTTCTTATCTCTTCCTACTCACCAGAGCCTTATATATGAACATCCTTCACTAACAAAAACCCTCATTAGTCAATTATTACGAAAACACAATCGTTACGATGATTTTGATAATTAAATTTGAACTGGGTAAAATATACAGGTATCATCTATAATCCATATGCATCTGGCGAGCGACGCATTTGGGTATAAACCGAGAATAATTAATTATCTTATTACCATTACCATATAAGGGAACGGAAGAACATAGAAGGCATGTTTAAAACATTTTCTTTGTTCACCTGAATCCACATCCATATAATTTAACGAAACCCGAGAAAGACAAGAAATATGGGCTTTATGTTAGGCTTCTAACAACAAAAGAAGGTTATATTTCGCAGCGTACAACAATAAACCGACTAAATGTTATCCATAAAATACGTTTTTCCTCGGCGCGTTCACGTTGTTTCATTATACAAATAATGGAAAGTCAATTTAAGTGAGACTCCGCTAACATACAAAATTATTTCTGAGATAATTACTAAGAAATGAAGTTAGTCTGCTAAGTAAGCAACGTGATGATGAAACACGCTTCAAAAGTACTGGCTGCAAAAACATTTGATGTAACATTTTTAAACGCATTTTTTTCTGTCGTCTTTATTTCACAGGTGACAAAATGTATGAAAATGAATGTTCCTTCATTTATTTTTCTAATATATTTTCTACGTACAGTCACGGAAGAAAATCTAATATCCACCGTCATATTACGTCATTCGTTAACATTTTCTCCCTTAAACAATGACTGGAAACGTACCAAGGTGAGAAACTCCTTTAATTAAAAAAATAAAATTTAAAAAAAAATGACGGAAAATGTTCTACAAATGATGCAAATTAGTTTGTTTTACTTACACTGAGATTCTCAACATAAGAAGTGTGTATGTGTAAGAGTACAACGGATATAGTATACAAATTAACATAGACTGGGATATACAATATGTCCCATCCGCTAGTTTATTCCTTTAAGCAGGATTGATATAACGACAGAGTAAGTGCGCTAGTACGGGCTGCTGGAAAAGTTTCTGTAAATTACTACTACCAGTGGTGATAATGTTCTGCTATTACAAAATTCGGAAGAACAGACTTGTCTATGTTTAAATTATCTTTATTTGATTAAGCCTGTTCATTTTTCACAGAAGTTTGAGAAAATAATTTTGTATGAGAAATGGATCTTTCTGGTCAACACTTTCGGGCAATGACTTTTTTATGATTCCAAACGTGGTTGAACTCCGAAACAATCAACAAGTTACTTTATTTGGTTTTTGAGGATGAAGTACCACCATCCAATAGGACTGTATAATTGATTTTCCGAATTTCAGCATGGTCGCACATTTCTCAGTGATGAATTTCACGAAGATCATCCATCAACGCTTGCTGGTTTCAGTAATGCAGATGCTGAGTAAAATGATTGAGGGTATGTGACATTCCATGAGATTAGACTTCCTTCAACACTGACCCAAAAGCAATACATAGGATTTTGGAGGGTCACCTGAGCGTACAGAAAGTTTTAAGTCGTTGAATCCCACACAACTTCACTCAAAAACATGCTTATTCAATTGGTGTAAAGAAATGCTCAACAAATTCAATCAAGGTCAGTCAAATCTGAAGTACTACATTGTTACAGGGGACGAAACTTGGATTTATTTATACGAGCTCTACTTTTAAACAGCCATTCACTATTGAAGTGTTTCAGAGAGAGCCGAAACCACAAAAGCTGTTTGTTCGAAGAGTGCCATCAGGCAAATGACTGCTTGTTTCTTCGGTTATACCAGAAATGTAGCAACCATAGATTTAAAAGATCGAAGAATGCTGAGAATTTATTTGCCATAAATCATCAATGAATTGCTAAACACAAAATCGTCGCATCATTCTTCACCACGACAACGACAGTTCCCACTCAGCACACCAAACTGTTTATTATTATTATTATTATTCATGTGAAAAAAGTCATATTAATGACTCAATTGCCCGTACTGATCTGATTTATCACCTAGTGACTTCTTTTTGTTCCCATGTATGAAAATAAGATGCGTGGTAACCTATTTGAGTCGCCTCAAGCAGCTACTGACCATTCCGAACCGCAGTTTCTGAGGTAGGAGCCTCAGAGTGGAAAAAACGTCTTTTAAACTTGATCTGAGCATATGGAAAAGTGTACCAATCTTAAAGGTAAACACTCTGAAAACCAATAAAGCCATTTCCAGCATTGTACACGTATATTTTGCAGAAACTTTCCCAGCAGCCCTCGTATATACATTTCAACTTTTCATCATTTGTCCAATCTCACTAGCCATCTCTACATTACTTACAGGAAACTCTTCACATTTATGACTCAATCAGACAATACCTAACTAAATGAGGATTTATCAGTTCAACATTTCCTGCACGCTGAAAACTATAGCGTATTTTCGGTGTCAGAACAGTCACAATTAAGTCATCTTTAGATGAGAGTGTCACTTGAACGGGCTCTGTGCTCAACAGCCACCAAAATCGACGCCGCTAGTTACTTCTTGTGTGATACTTTTATCAAAACAACCCATATATTAACCCTCAGATCGCTATACCGGGAAATTTTATTTTCTATGTGTTCCTAAATAACTGCTCTAACACGCCATGAGTAAGACAGCAAGCGTGATAGATAGATAGATAGCATGTTATCTAAAATATGATGAATTGTAGCAATGTTGCATCTATTCTGGAAAATACCTTATTTGTTACGAGAAAAGAAAATCAGTCAAAATGGCTCGATTTTGCAGTTCCGAAAGTTAGCTAAGAAATTAGGTCAATTCCTGGGACCATATGTAGAACCTTTCAAAATATAGTGAGTCGCGTTCGCTTTGCTTGGTGCCATCAACGACAACTGTCACACATTCTATGATGTCACTTTTCTCAAATTCTACGGAGAAATGAGGCCTAAGTTGTACTAGTGCGAATAAAAATGTCCGCTCTGATGTCTAGTGGAAAACTCACCTCAGCAACACAACACAGGGATGGACCAAGGTCTCGCATATAACATCACGAACTCTGTATACGTCCAGCAAATAGGCAAGGATACTCACACAGTTAGGAGGCTAGTGCTATTGAAAAGGATCGTATGAAAGTGCACCATGGAGAACACATTGTGATTTTTCTTTACGGAATTCAAACTGGAACATTTTGTACAGCAAGACGTTAAGAAAAACAAAAAAAGAATTAATATTAACAGTGCATTTGGGCAGGAATGACGAATGAAATCACCGTTCGCCTTATTTTGTCAAGTTTCGGTCGTTTCGGTCTGACGGGAGTCAAAATGAGTCTCCGTAGGCACCGATCAACATACTCGGATAAGCCCGTAACACCGTGGAAGCAAATTCTCGGAAAAGTTTGTACCATTCCAAACGAGTAGGCATACACAATACCACTGTCGTTTGGTTGGCTTGTGCAACCGTTAAGGTGATAGATGTTGAATCATGCGTTGATACACGACACGGATGCTACATAAGTCGCAACCACCCAACAAGAATTGCCATCAGTATGTGTGCAGATCTCTGAATGTAAGGAATAACTACGTAAGCTTTGTCTATGGGGTCATCTCTGATTAAAAATGGATCTGATACGTCAATGGTTAGGATAATAGCTGGATCTTGAAAAAGACCAAGATGGTTTCCAAAAGTTCTAGACGATTATGTTGCTCGTATGGTGATCTATGACGGGTTGATCTTTCATATCTTTCCCTGTCAGATCATTCCAGCGTTGAACTCCAAGAAATAAACAGCAATTTTACCCACAAACATCCAGAAATGTTCAAAAAGAAATGAAGTTCTCATGTTAGATGAAACTGCACGTGGAAACGCAGCTCAAACTTTGCAGACTCTCCATGAAAAATTTACTCATTCACTGTATTCTCCTGATATCTCTCCCATGGACTACTATATCTACTGACATCTCGATCACTTCTTACTACAGAATACAATTACCAATGATCAGGACGACTTATTTTACAATGCTGTTACCGAAACGAAATTTGACCAAAGCAACGCACTGCGAATGATACGTTCATTCTTTATTCATGACCCAGATTCTCTCTCTCTCGGTTTGATATGCAATGTGTTTCAGTTTGAAATTGTAAGCAAAATCACTTTTAATTCTGTGTTCTTGATCATGCGCGCTTCTTCATAGATCCTGTTGAACAGCGCACAGCCTCCTGACTGTCTGGATACCCCAGTTTGTTTGCTGGACGTGTACCGGTACAGAATTTTTGCTGCTAGACGTGTGATCTTACTCCATTCCTGTGTTGTGTAGCTGAGGTAAGTTTCCCATCAGACCTCGTCAAGTGGACATTTCATTCGCACGAAGTTAATACTTTTTCAGTGATGGTTCTTTACAATGGAAAAGAAAAAGTTGAAACTGAATTGAAATAAAGGCCCAGTTCTTCCATGTAAATTACGTTCTAACTATAGTAGAGTTTCGTATAAACTTCAGAACACAAGGAAGATACGAAGTAAATCGCATACATTAATGGATATTCTTACAGACTGCTTTAGTACAGTGATTTTAACGTTAAAAACAATAATAAATTTCAAAGAAGCCAGCAATATGAAGCAAGACTATGTAGTCTCTTTATACTGCTTTCTTAACTACCAGTATAAATCGTTCACTATGAATTATTCATTGCTTTCCAAAATAATATAAGGAATGAAGAAACTACTTCACCTATACAGCTTATTTACATACTTAATTAACATTTGAAATTACATTTATTTTAAATTTATCATTGTAAGAACAAAGGTGCGCATCAAATACATTTTTACAATTAATTACATACCATGCATTAAGCGTCTCGTTAACTTAAATTTTATTACAAAAGCAAAAGTTTCACTTCGTGTTTTATCTGTAAAAAGAAAAAAAATGTGTGATCTCCACGCACATTCACTCTCTTCCCTATTAATAACATTTTTTTTAACTCTCTAAAGATAAAGATGCTTAAAATTCTACTTTTCTTTTCAATCGCATTATTATAAGTATTATTATGGTGGTCTTATTTCCTGGCAAAAATAATTTTGCATACGTTACAAACTACTGTTGCAATTTATCAACAGCAATTTCACGAAACTGGTTCAAGAATAAGTAACATCACTAAACAAATACTAAGCCCTCTGTCGCTTCAGTCCATAAAGTTATATGGATGGATGGAGAGACGCAGCTTCACACTGACTGACATGTGGTCAGCAAATCTGCACTCCGAAGCAATTATTTCCAGGTTTCTGGACAATAAATCATCATCTTTCGATTTAAATAGCTCCCGAATTATCTCTTGATGTTGCAGCACCAACATTGAACCTCCGTGCTCCCACCAAAAAATGTGCCTGGATGCTTAAGGTTAGTTTAAAGGGACAAGTTTTGCTGATAGATGGCACTACAGTTTTCGTATCTCTCCCATGTATTTTTTTACCATTCACAAAAAATCACGATTTCTCTTACAAATTTCAACCTACAGACTTCAAACTTTTAGAAAAGGAACTTCATAATCTATCGAAGGTAATAATCCGTGCCGATTTTTTATTTAGAATTTTCTTCATTGTTGAAATGGCTTGATTGTTGAAATGGATATCTAAACCTTTAAAAATGGAACTGTTTCAACAATGAAGAAAATTCTAAATAAAAAATCGGCACAGATTGTTCTCTCTAATAGGTTATGAAGTTCCTTCGCTAAAAATTTAAGGTCTCTAGGTGGAAATTTGTAAGAGAAATTGTAAATTTTCGTGAAAGGTTAAAAATACATGGGAGAGATACGAAGACTGTAGTGCCATCTATCGGCAAAACTTGTCCCATTACACTAACCTTAAAGCAAGTGAATCATGATGGAAGAATTGGTGGAATGATAATGTGGATGGAAACGGCAGAACCCCGAGAAAACCCACGGACACGATGTAGTCCACAACAAAGTTACCTGGCCGGGGATTGTACCAGGAACCCACGCACCAGACATAAGCGCTCCACCACTAAGCCGCCGTCCTCCCCAAAAACGAGCCTGAGGCCATGAGAACTAAAGGACATACACTTACTATTCGACTACAAACACACAAAACTGTCATCTCCCGGATGTTTTGAAGATCGTCAGATAAGGTAATTCAAATCTCAAAAAAAGATCATGTTTGGGAGGGACGAACTTTTCTCCCTACTGTCTCCGTATTTTAAAAAATCTTTCTTATCCTTTGCTTCCATGACGAAAGAGTTTTCTGTCGAAACTTCACATCTGCAGTTGCACCACCATAGTATAAATTTAGCGTTGATGACAGAAGTCATTTTTACTCCTTTATATAACAGTAAATATTACAACACGGCTCCCAGTAACCATATCCCGAAAGAGGGTTTGATAATATTGTCCTATACTTTCTCTGAGTCGGAAATCCGTAAGCAATACCGTTTTCTTTACTATTTTCACTGGCAGTGGCAGATATGCACCCAGATATGGACCTGGAAACTCGTCAGAAAGAGGTGAGCAATTTCACGTATTCTCCAATAAGCAAAAAATTTCATTGATTAAAAAAAAAAAAAAAAAAAAAAGGCAGCGAATACTACTGCAATGGGTTCAGTGAAACTCATGGGCTACATGCTATCTTCAAGGCATATCAGAACACCACACTGATCTGAAATATTTATTTATCTTGGCTAATTCACAATAGTATTATTTATTTTCCCAATTACGTACATGCTAGTTTACGACTATTTCTTCTCCCTTACGCTTTTAACGCGCCTGACTTAACACTCACACAGTGACAGGATGTCTGTTGCATCTGCCTACACAGCCATTTAACTCTACAGTCGTTTAACTTTTAATATATCCACATACAACGACAACGGATTCTATCTTTACATTAGGTACTTGAACCAGTTCCACCTACATCTGATGTTCATGTCAGACGCTGAATTCTGACAATTTACGAACGCTATATGAGCCTTTTTCGCACAGTAAATCCGTATACATCTCACAGCTCCTGCAACAAAATCTGAATCCAACAAAGAAATACAGGTATATCCAGTTAGATTATTTATAAGCACGCCGTGGCTGAATAATGAAACCTTTAGCTTAATATTATGTTGTGCCCTGTATGTCAAAGTGTATCCAAAATGACAATGTCAATCAACTTATAGTGGAAAAATTAATGTAATAAAGAGGAGGGAAATAAATAAGACAACCACCAAGAGAAAATCGAAGAACATGAGGTCATCCACAACAAACTCATATGGTTTCGGATTGACCCAAATAGCTACCATGTGTCTTTGGTGCATGTGATCCTGATCTTTATTTTCAGTGAGACAGCATTTAAAAACGTGAACCCATTAAAGTGGATTGTAATACTCGAAAAGCAGAAACGTAGTAAACTAAATAATACGATTTTGCATGTGATTCCGTTATCACAATTTATCTATCTGCTTTCGATTTGCAACTGTAGATAGATTTAGCATTTTTTGCGGGTTCTGTAAATAACGGCATATCAAAAGCAGATAGGTGAATTGTGGTAAAGGTATCACAAGCAAAATCGTATTGTCTAGTTCACTACGTTTCTGCTTTACGAATATTTTTATTTGTTTTGAAGACATTACAGAAAAATTTTAAAATTAGCGGTAGTTTATTTTCGTTGTAGTGAAGACTGTAGAACCACATCTCATATAGCTCGATAATGAAAAGGGACGCTAAGTATCAACAAACCAAGTTCCCTTCTAGAAATGAGAGCTTTATCATGACTCACTTAGAAGCACAGGACTCGGTTTAACCCTCGCACTACCTACGTATTTCTTTTTGTAACGTGGAATACCAAATGGGGGTGGGTCATTTTCTACCCACCAGTTAAGACTGAATATATCCCGCAAAAGAAAAAAATCAGAAACTCTCACAAAAATCTACAAAGACTGAAGTAAACAGTACACGGGATAATAGTAACAGTTATATATTAGACTGCCATGTAGGAGTAACATTTCTAAATGTCAGACACATCTACCAGCGGGGAGCGGGGTACTTTGTGCCCACAAACTTAAAATAGCAAATTTATGAGACACAATAACGTTTAATTTGTACCACTGTAAAGTATGCGCTTTAGCTAAACGTGTTGAGCAATAACATATATTTTTTACAATTTTAAAGAAACAAATAGAGGTTTAATTACAAAAAAGATACTGTGGTGGGCAAAAATTCTCCTCTTCCGTCCGTTGGTAATGCGAGGGTTAACGTCAGTGGGAACTCAAATTCTTCTGATTCCATAAACTGAGCATAGAAGCATAAAAGCAGCATCTGAAAGTGTAACGTACAAAGCCTATGAAAATAGGCAACTCACGTTAGAAATGAAGTTATTAACAGATACACTTTCGCAGCTTCGTATGGCGACCTGGCGACCGGAAATTTTGCGCCCTGACTGCAAATTCCAAGAATGAATTAGAAATACTAAAGTTTTTACTGAAGCGCCGAACTGTGTTCTCCAACAACGCAGGGCCTGATGCAACTGCCCCACCTATGGGACGGGCCTGAATGCGGTAACACCTGTGTTTGATTTTTTAAAACAATCTGGAAGACCTGAAGCAAAATTTGCATTTGATTTTTGAAGAACCCTCTCCCAAAGAAAAAAAAAATCAAGAGCAATGATAAACTATACTTACAGTCACCAGCAACCTTGCCTCTGTTTTTACGCAATGGAGGTATTGACGATCTCTGAAGCAACTTCGGGTACCCAAACGAACACATGAGTCTACTTAATAATAAATTATTTCAACTGCCTTTGCCACCATTAACTTTTCACAACTTTTTTTTAAGATTTCAAATACCATCCATATGGTACTCAACAACAATAAAAAAAAAAGTAAATAAAATACTTCTCATAGGTTAGAAAACAAAATTTCCCTGTTGTTCTTATCCTGACCTGCTAAAAAAAAAAAAAAAAAAAAAAAAAAAAAAAAAAAACTAAGCAAGAATTACAAAACAATTCGTTCAACAACAACAGCAAAACCAAAGTACCGTCTTTCACAAACCTACGCTTAAGAAAGAATAACAAAAGATCCGCTATAAACTTAATTAATATTCTATCATTGACACTACACAGAACTTTAACCCATCCATAAACATTCACCCTTCACGTATTAAAACACTTCCGGATAACACTCTCGCATTATATTAAGGAAGGAGTGTTGTAGATTCCGTTTGTAATCAATCGTGCCATTGCAACATCTTAAGACATGACAATGAAGGAAGGGTGTGTCTATCTTGGATTCTATGTAAACTTAAAATTTGTTTAAAAAATAATAGAGGAACTTAACAAGATAAGGGTATTACGATACCGTACATAACTACGATATCAAAATCAAGTTTTTATACTCGCAAATACCTTACCATGTTAGGAAATTGCTAGAAAGAAGGTTATACAATAATCCTTTTCTTATCGATGTCAGACCCACTTTAGTGGACACTCACGAAACACTTTGATTAGGTTAGGTTTGGATTTAGCATTGTTGCTGTCATTGACTGGTACAGTCTGTATAAAAGTTTTACAGTAAAAATAAAATATGTAATATTCAGGGTGGTCAATTTATAATGACAGTAGTAAATATCTCAGAAATCGTAAAAGGCAGAGAAGTGAAATTTTGCACCAAGAAACTATAGGGACGGGGACAACGTCCTAGGTATTCTGTAACATCACCGGATGAACAGTGTTGCTAACTCAATATAAATGGATTATGTTTTCTTCAAATGACATACGTCAGATTATTACATATTTCAAAATAATATGTCAAACGAAAATTTAAAATACCAAGTTTATTAATCAGTGTTGCAAACTAAGGATGTTATAGTATCACAAATATCCAAAGTTTGGAAACCTCTTTCACACATACAGCACAACGGAGATGGACAGGATAATGCACATCGAAAGTACCTTAAGAGTCTTCATCTCCGCGAAATTAAAATACCGCTAATTTTACATTAATTATGTGATATCTTCAAATAGATAAAAGATAATCGAAATGTGGAACAAGAGCGACCTAGGCAATATAATTTTACATGAGATACCGTTATCACGACTCACTTATCTGCTTTTGATTTCGAGCCATTTGAAAATCGGCATTTATTTTCACGTTTCTAAACAGCTGAAAACATAAAGCCACTAAGTGACTTGTGATAACGGTACCTCACGCAAAACAATATTGTCTAGGGCGCTCTTGTTCCATATTTCAATTATCTTTTATCTATTTGAAGATATCACATAATTACTGTAAAATTAGCGGTATTTTAATTTCGCCGGGATGAAGACTCTTAAAGTTGGATACCATGGTCATGGTATGACTTGTTTCGAACGAATAGGAAAGAAGTTCCAGGGCTTGAAAGTTTTGAATTTTTTTGAAAGGGTTTATTTTAAAAAATGCTTATGAAAAAAATACAGGAGATTAAGACGAAAAAATATAGAAGGTTTGGTGAAGCTGTAAAAAAGGAACATTTCGATTATTTTCTGGAACATTATGAAGGAACATTTGTGCATTTAGAACATTTTGAAAGAACAAGGAACAAAGAAACTCACATAACAATATTTATACCTAATGGAAGGAACATTTTAATTATCTAATAGGTAGAAATAAAAAAAAAAATCATATGGAAATTACATCAATTGTTATATGAACATACATTCTAGTCTAATGGCGTGGGAGACCCGGGTTCGATTCCCGGCGGGAGCTCATGTGGTTCAGATTCCACGTTAATCAGTAGGTCCACGTCTCATATAGCCTCGCTGCTGAACGGGACGTTAAATCCCAAATCAACTCAATTATACTATAAATATAACTAAAGGATACTTATTTCGTTGCAAAATTTTATACGAGTTTCTTAAGTGTTTTCGTACGTAGCTCACCAGTACTAAGCAACGGTCAGAAGGAAAGTGTAAAAAGAAACTTGCACGGGAAAATCAGCTAACTGTATATTGTTTGGTGTAATCATCTTTAGACAATAAGTAGAAAGAACGAAACACAGAAGAGTCTCCATTCCATCACCCTACTATGGAGACAAAAGACTCTCCAACCAACCAGACCTTATTTCCTTACGTTATTTTCACAAGTGGAAGTAGCAATGCCACAAAAATAGAAGAGGTTTCGTTAAAATATAGGAGCATTGGAAAGCGTGGAATTAGCGGAGGGGGAAATAAAGATATATTTTGAGAGTACTCCGACCACAAACTCTCAAGATCTGGTGAGCTTCCTCGTGGCTATAAGGTCAGAGTACATGTCCTTGGAGTGGGAGATCCGGGTTCTATTCCAGGTGGGAGTTCATGTGGTTTGGATCTCACGTTAAGCTATAGGTCCACGTCTCATATATTCTCAATGCCGAAAGGGCACTAAATTCGAATCAACCAACCAGAAATCACACGGCCTTGCATAGACACATCACTCGCACTAGAAATAATCCGCCTACCACGAGCAACCATATGCACGTGCTTCACATTTTGCAGCATTCCCTTGAATGCATTCTACAAGACACTGTACAGATTTATCTCACATATAAAAATGTTACATACCTTCTTTTGAACTTCTTTTAAATGAGCAATAATGACACCCTAAAAATATACACTGACCAGTCAAAACATTTTGGTCATTTACCTAATATCTGTTCTGCCTACTTTTGGTTTGCATGACAGCAGCGAATTCTTAGTAGGAGGCTGAAGGCACGGCGCACGACATCTGCACACGTGTCATTTAATTGCTGTAAATTCCCATGAGCTCTGATCTGACGTTCAATGATATCCCAAAAGTGTTAAATTGGATTAAGATTATATAAGCTTAGGTGCCATCGCAGCACAACGCTGGTTTTGTGACAAGGAGTGTTGTTCTGCTGAAAGATGTCCTTTCCGAGTTGGAAATATGGCTCATATGAATAAGTGTATTTAATCAGCAATGACCTGTCGATAGCTAGGAGCCACCATGTTGCCCCCACATGCACTACTGGATCCATGAATGACCATATGAAGGTTACCCAGATCAGACAGGGTGTCTACTAAAACCCCAAAATGAAATTTCGTGATCTTTTCTTTCCCGAAGCATAAAATTTCGTAACATTCTCAAGGGCGAATTTCGGTGCGAATTGGGCCAAATTTTCATGCATGCGATAGAAGCGTGCTTTGCTTGCGATTTGGTAGCGTCTAAAGCAGAAAATAGAGTTTTTGGTGGTGACTTTTGAAGTTCTATAAAGCAAAATTTTCCAGTCTACACTACATTTCTCCAGATAAAAAAAAAAAAAAAAAATCGTGACCTAAAAGCTAAATTTCTTGACTTTCATGGCCGTTTTCTGATTTCGTGATTTTTCATGACTTTCGTAACCAATAGACAACTGTCAGACCATTGATGTGATGAAGACAGTATCGTAAGATTTATCACATCATACAACGTTATGCTATTGCTTGATGGTCCGATCACAACGGACACGTACTCATTCCAGTCGTAATCAGCGACGTCGTGTGGTTAACATTGGTACACGTACGGAACATCGGCTGCGAAAATTGTACAGTGAACTGTGTGCTTAAGACACATTTGTGCTTTGTCCACTGTTAAAATAAGTCTGCTGCTAACTGTGCAACAGTCTGCGCCCTATTCTGTCGTTCCAGCTTCGACAGTCTACGACATCCAACATCTTTAATAAGGTGTAGCCACCCCACTTCCGGTGGTTTGGTGCTGGTTTGAGGCTTCTCCCCACCTTTGGAATACACTAACCATTGCAGATAGTGAACATCGGACAAGTCGCGTTGGTCCGAGATGCTCGTTCTCAGCCGTCTGGATACCACAATCTGGCCCCAATCAAACATATACCGATAGACTTTTCAATGCCGCACACAATCATCATACTGCCTGATCGAGTGAGATTCCTGTCACCGCCTGGCGAGTTATTTTGCTGTACCCCATGACGTCAACCCTATGACTTAGTTCAAAAAGTAGTTAGTGGTCATTATATTTTTGCTAGGGAGTGTACATATTACATTTGAGTTCCATATATAAAGGTAACCAAGAAAATTCTATCGCTTTTTCACCAGCCACCTTCGAACATCGATATGTCACCTACGACTTATCTGGAAGATCAAAAATAGTCCCCATCAACATCGACTACCTTATGTTAACGTTCTTGAGGCCATGGATTCCATCGCGGTAGAACTTGATGGGCCTTGAAGTGAAGAAAGTATCAAGTGCATTTTTGCACCTCTACTAGGGATCTGAACTGGCGTCCTCTAAGGTGATTGTCCAAGGAATGGAACAGGCGATAATCGCACGGTGCAATGTCCGTGGAGTATGGCGGATGCGATAATGTTTCCCATCCAAAACATACAATGGTGTCCTGGGTCATCCTAACCACGTGGGGAATAGCACTGTCCTGTAACGGGAGGACCCCATTGCGATTCAGAAGTGCTGTGTCCAGAGTTTTCAGTTTTTCTTCAACACAGCTCAACTGCTGACAGTACACAGTTGCATTGATGCTCTGGCCAACTGGAAGCAGTTTCCGATGCACAATGCCGCGAGCAGTCCACCACACACATAGAAGGGCCTTCTTCTGGTGCAGTGGTAGTTTCGGCTCTTTTGGAACCAGTTCATGGGATGATGGCGCCGTGGAGCTCCGTAGAGGACCCACTTCTCATCACTGTCCAGAAATGGCTCCTTCCTCAGACGAGAAAGCAAAGAAATACAGGTGTCTGCTTGCGTCGCCTTCTGGCCCGCAGTCAAATCATGTGGGTCACATCGACCCAACTTGTAGAGCTCCCCAAGTTAATGGAGGTGCAGTCGAATGGTATCTCCACTCACACTGAATTGTAGTCCCAGTTCCTCACATGTCTGGCCACTGTTCGCTTCAATTGCTGACTGAAGATCTTCATTTTATACATGTGTTAGTCTTCCGGCACATGGTGCGTCTTCGAGTGTTTCGTCACCGTCCTTAAACTTGGTTAACCACCGCTGCACTGTCCGCGTAGTCACGACACATTCATCAAAGATCTGGTATATCTTTGACCCGTTTGAACTTGTACAGCATATACGCCCTTATGACGCTCTGTGCAGGTCCCATGTTTACTCTTTCCTTACGCAAGTTCATGGTGTAACTGAACTGTCACAACCAGGCAGTATGTTGAATATACCTACACCAACAACTGACCTTCGCCTCATCTCCATTCGCATTCAACTTACCTCGTAAGGGCCAATTGGACACAGACCTCCACAAAAAGCAACAGAACTTTCTTGGTTATCTTTATAGAAGTCATGCAAACAGCTATATCATTCGAAATGCTAAGCGTCCATCGCCCTAACATCTGCAGACACTGTAAGTAATCTTTACTTAAAGTAAGATAGAAATTCACACCCAATTCTCACAGCAGCTTAGTTTTAGACTGCTCACCTCTGGTATGAGGGAGGGGTCCCTGGTTCGATTCCCAGCTACGAGTTTCTGGTATTTGGATTTTCTCTGCATACTCCTGCTTCCTCCCACATCTTCACCCCACCAATTATTTCCATCATGTATTATTTTAGCCTACAAGACATATTCGTCGGACATAACAGAGAATTTTTTAATTTCATTTAATACTGAACGCAAATGTAAGTTATGATTATAAATGCACAGACTTTGTTGACCATTATTGATGCCTTGTATGAATTATATCGACTGCTTTTATTTCAATGCGGAAGAAAGAAAAAAGAAGCATTCTTTCATCAGTACGACTGACTGCTATTAATAATCGGAAAGCACATACGAACATCAAAAGGAGTTTCTAATACTAATTTCAATATTCGTGACTTATAGAAATGCAACCATTATGAATGCAACTACTGGATTACGATAAACATCACAGCACTTAAAAATGTTTGTTTAAATTATGAAGAACAGTTAACTTAGGTAGGTTCTAAGTAATTATACTTTCAAAAAGAAAAAAAAATACGATTTGCATACCATTTTCTCTTGAAATCATTTTTGGTATGTTCCAGAAATATTACATATTTCATCTGTAACACTTATGCAGATACACTGTCTGAAGGACTGTCACTTTCTCCAAGAATTCTAGGATATCGTGCAATTTTAAATCATATAGCATCATGAAATCAAACCATTATTTTCCTCAATCTAGTTTAAACTTTGATTTACGGTTGCTGATAAACAAACAGTAGTGTCTGAAAATCATTCCAGTTCAAATATTGACCTAATTCTGGAATTACAAACAAAAATAATAATAATAATAATTCCATCGCGCACACACTTGTATTTTGCAGACAAATGAAGATAATAGGGGGAAAAAGTTTGCAATGCAAAACCTTACCGCGTTCATTGTTTCTTGTATTAAAAAAAGTATGGTGTTCAACTAACCCCACACTGAGTAAAGTGAAATTTAGCTCAATGTTCCACAAGTATTTCCATTAGGGCAGTGGTCGCCAACAAACTTACGAAACTTCTGAGCTACCGTATCGTTTGTAGATCCTACTGTGAGCTACCAACCAAAAGAACTACCTACTTTAAAATAATAATAACAATAAAAATAATCTTACATTAAGATGGTTTAGCTCAATGGAGGAGTCAAGGTTAGCCAACCGAAGTGTTAACGCCATCCACCGAAAATGTTTCCGCGCAAGCTACTAGTAGTTCGATATTGACAGTACGCCGATCACTGCATTAGGGTATAGCAGACGGATAATTAATGAAACTCAAAATAGTAATACTAAACAATCTCTGATCGAAGAGCGTAATGTTTCTATTAAAATATCTATGTGTCTGATGAAGTCTAGCTTGTTGGTGAAACTGTTTCACATAGACACTGTAATAGCAAAAACATTGATCTTTGCTTAGAGGCTGTACATTATTACTATTTTGAATAAACAAACATGAATCAGATAGTTAACTGAAACTGAATGATTATGAAGGACCTGGTAAGAATTACAAACTCACATGGTCTGCGATCGAACCATAGATCTATCGGATCAAAGACGACCGCTCTACCACTGAGCTCTTATGCCCACCTACTGCCGGAAGTAGACTATTCTTTAAAATGGATTTGAGCCACACATAATGAACTACTGTGGACATAGTTTGTTTTCGAATGTGTTTAGTTACTGGTAGATGGTGGTGCTATTTTACAAAAATCCTGGACATCTTGCAATCTTCAAGTTTTTCACGTGAAAAACAAGCTTTCAGTGCTAAGTTTTCGAAAGAAAAGGTTAGAGATGATCATTTAGAGTGTTCTTAGTAACATAGGAAAGTAACTGGCCTACTACCACTGTTCTATTGGTCTAATAGCCATTCCTGGCTCTAGTAGCCATATATATATATATATATCAGAACTTCTATACTCTCTCTCTCTCTCACACACACACACACACATTATATATATCAGGGTGGAAAAAAATCATGATTTTTTTAAAAAAAATCATTTTTGATGTTTTTTTTTTTATTATTTAAATCAAATCTTTCTCCTCGTATAATACAAGTCGTGAACTGAAGAAAAATAATTACGAATTAGTATTAAATGCCAATTATGCCATTTAAGTGAAAGTATTGGGGTTGAATTTTGAATTAATCCCTAATCGTTAACCTATATTAATCCCAAACTATGTTTCTTAATTTTAAATTATGGCTTTTTTTTCTTTTGTTAAATTATAGACTTTCAGTCAAGCATCATCCCTATTTATCCTAGGATCATGGTCCATACCTCATTCTCTTCGGGATAAAACAGCCTTTAACACGGTAACATTCACATTTTCCCTATCGTATCCCTGAAGCGGAAAATTTTGAGAGAAGTCGGGATTTTTTTCTGAATTTTTTTTTTTTTTTTAATTTTGATCCCCTCTGGACTCCGCTGTGTCAACGCACAGATTTCAAAATCAACTGGGAAATACTAAGGGTGTAGTAAATGTGTGTACAAAATTTCAAGCTTCTATCTTGAATAGTGAGGGCGGGAAAAATATTTAACAATGAGCTAAGAACATCCTCACAATACCCCAGATGACCCGGATGTAATATAAAAATTTTCTCAGACATCCCCATTCATCCTAGAATCATGATTTGAGCATTATTCTCTTCAGAATAAAACAGAGTTTCAAACGGTACCATTCAAATGTCTCCATTGTGTAGGCTATCTGGGCTGTTAAATCACGAAAAAAGGGGATTGATTTTCTGTTAAGAAATATCCCCCTTTTTTACTTTTTACCCCTCTGTACCGCCTCTGTTTAAAGGCAAAAATCTGAAACAAATCTGAAAAATACTAAGGGGTGCAGTGAATGAGTGTCCAAAATTTCAAACTTCTAGATGCAAAAGTAAGCCCGCGAAAAATAATATCCCTAAATACCTTAGATTCCCGTATAAAACATGACCCCAGATAACAGTTTCCTGAGACATCCCTATTTATCCTAAGATCATGGTTCGTACATCATTCTTTTCAGAATAGAATAGCCTTTCAGATGGTACCATTCATGTCTCCATCTTAGGCGGGAAAATCGAGAAGAAAACCTTTTTTTGTTAAAAATATCCATTTTTCTTTCTTTTTCTTTTTACATTTTTGCCTCTGTGGACCCCCTGTTTTCACGCAGAGATCTGAAATCATCTGATAAAACTAAGGGTGCACTGAACGAGTGTGCAGAATTTTAGTCTTCTGAATGCAAAATGTAGGCCCGACAAAAAATAATAAAAATAGGCACAACAAAAAATATCTTTTTTAAAAAAATTATGACGTCCTCACATCCTATGTCTCGACGCAGAGAGGCATGAAAGCATATGTAACGTGCTCTACAATGCCTTCAGTCCTGAAAAAACAAAGTAAAAAGCTTTATTGGTACTTTTTTAAATCGAATAATGAAGATTTTGTCCTATTACCTAAAAATAGGTGGTATAATTTAAAAGGTTAAGCGTTAAGGAAAAAGTACAGCAACGTTTATCAAAGTGACACTTTTTCCCACAAAAGTTACTGATATTTGGCAGGGGCATATTTTTAAGGAAATTGTAACTAGCTTGCGGCACGAAATACATAAATGTTGCCTGAAGTTGTAAAATCTAAAAAAAATTCGGAGAGGGGACAGGACACTTCTAAATACGCCCTATTATCTGGCGTCTATTATTTTGTGTGCCCTATTATTAAATATATAGACGCGCACACAAAATAATCTTCGTCTTAAATGTCGATGTTGATTTCCCCGTTGGAATAGTTAACGATTTACAATAAAAACCCTATGTTACGAAGAGAAGAAAACAGGATTGCCCTGTTACCCGTTCAAAACGGGATTTTCCCTAATCATCCTCCGCATGACACTTGTTTTCATAGTATGCTGTACATACTGTACATTTGAGTCTCATTGTATTATGATTATCATCTTCCATAATCGAAATGACAGAACAGAAACGGGACTTTACTTATTTTCGCTTTAAATTATTTTGGAATTTGATTTAAATCAACGATTTTTATTTAAAAATTCACGTGATTTAAATCAGACTGATTTAAATCAATCCACCCTGATGTATATATATATATATATATATGGTGTCCCAGGAGGAAGGGATAATACTTCGGAAAATGGTAGTATGGGTGATTCTAAGCAAAAAAGTTCATATGATCACGGGTTCTAATCTCAACGGTTTGAGAGCTGCAGGTTGTGAACCATTTTTGACTTTATTTTGCATATTGCTCACCCTGTAGATATTCTACAGAGGTAAAACATAGCGGATTGGAAGATGATGATATGGCCTTTCCAACGGTATGCAGTATGTAGCACTGGTGTCTTTGGAAGAGAAGTTATTGAGGGATATTTGGGAATCAGTGTCGCCATCCAATTTATTTAAATAACCTTAACTGTCCCAAATTTCCCTCAATAGCTTCCCTTCCAAAGATACCACTGCTACCTGTATACCGTTCGAAAGCCATTCCATCACCTTTCAAATTTGCCATGTCTCACCTCTGCAGAGTAAATACACGATGAGCAATATACAATATGGTCAAAAATGGTTCACAAGCTGTAGCTCTCAAACCGTTGATATTAGGACCTATGTTCATATGAACTTTTAGCTTAGAATCACTGATACTACCATTTCCCAAAATATTGCCCCTTCCTCATGGGACACCCTGTATATATATCCAGGGTGGAACAGGGAAATGGGAAATTTTGAATCTACAATCTGAAACACTGTATAGTCGCCATTTGTTTGAGACCTAAAAGACAGCATTGAGAAGACTTTGCTATTTAGTAATAATGAAGTCCTGTTTTTTTGTGGAACGCGTGCTCGCTGTAAAAGCATTTGATAAAAACGATGACATTCTATGGCATCCAGGATCCACTGAAGTCAGTGTCTCTGATTTCCCTCTGTGGCGAATCTAGAGGACACCTCGAAAGCAAAGAGTGAAGTACACGTCCTGCAAATATCGTTGAACAGAAATTGAGGAATAAAGGACTTACTGGCGTTCCTCAAGTCGTAATAAACTGAGCACTCCAGCGAATTTTCAAAACATACTCGTATCATAATGAGTATGCCGAGATGGGCACATCTTTTTGATGTCATCTTCAAGAAATAAAGTGACATACCTATTATTGTTGTCAATGGCATACTCTCTAAATGATTTGAATCATTAAATGTATTCCTTTCTGTGTTAATGCATTTTACGTCAACTGCGCCACTCTATATACAAGCGGCTCGGTGCAAGACAATGGATGGTATGTATCTCACTTTCGAGCAAACTTAAAAAACATTCCCATGCAATGCAAATAACATACTAAAGAAGCTTTCCCTGCCGTACGTAGGTACAATCCCGAACAAACTACCTACATACTGTTCTGCGGTTGGATCCCAACCCAATTCGCCTAGTAACTCAATTTCATCGGAAATGACACTTACCACTGTCTTTCCGCAAGCCGCTCATATACATGTTAAGTGACAGTCATTTAAATATCGATTCCTGAAAAGACAGCGCTAGAAGGAAATTTTCGAGCCACGGCGATGTGAGCAACACTTTGTTGGTATAATAAATGAAAGTCAACGGATTAAAGTAACCAACTATCTAACCTCGACACAATATCCATTTGAATCAACTTCGTATCGAACCAAGAATAGTCAACTCATACAACCTATCGCATTACTAAGTTGGTGATTTTCCACCAAATCTGATGTTTATACATCTAAGGATTGGTGGACAATGTTATTCACCACAAGTTCAAATGCTTTGGATTTAAGCAAGAAGCCCTCAAAACAGTGGTGAAAAATCTGCCATGGATTCACCATATCCATTTTAAAATTTGTAATGGTGCAACTAATGAAACCAATCATGAAGCAAAATTAGATAAATGGTTTTATTTCTTTTTATCATTATCAAATGAGGTCCTGGTGGACTATGTATGTGACCTCATCTAATGGGAAATTTTCATGATATGCCAACACTGAGAAGTTTTACTATAGGTCAGAATATTTACCCAGATTCTTCGTCTGATCAACTGAATCTTGATATAATAATAATAATAAAATATTTCTTTGTAAAAATCATACTGGAAGATGAAGAAAGAAAAATACAAATTAAATTCGGGAAGGTTCTTGTTACATTTATATCAAGACAGTTTTCATACTGTGATGAGACAGCCCAGAACATAGTCTGGGTTTTATCTTTCTTTCAAAATGAAGTAATTATACCTTGGTTAAAATTAAAATAGACACATAGGCATCTTGTACGATCGAAATAATAATAACCACGCTGAAAGTGAAATCTTTTAGTTTTACGTTCCACGTTATGCCGGCTAGGCTAAAGGAGACAGTGATGAGAGAGGAAGGCAATGGTGGAATGAATAAAGTGGGAGGAAACGGGAAAACGCCGAGAAAACCCAAGCACACGGTGCTTGTCCACCACAAAGTTCACTTGGCGCGAGCTGGGATTGAACCAAGGACCCCGCGCACCAGAAGTGAACGCTCTACCACTAAGCCACCGCGGCCTCCAATATCCACGTTGCGTTTTCTACTTTATTACCTTATTTCTGATATGCTGAATAATTTCGATGGGTGTGGTGCACAGTTCAGAAGGAAATATTACTGTACACTTACAGAAACGTTGTGACTGATTGGACATATGCCTAAATTAAGAAGAAAAATGGCCTATCCACGACGTATTCTATCTCCTAAGTTTCGTATTACCATACTATGTTGTAACGGAAACTGAAATTAACCCGATTCGTGCATCAAGGCAACTAATACAGATACCTGACTTAAATGTGGCATCCGATCCACATATCCATCAATCGAAGATCGAACTCACAGACACGCAAACAGAAAGTTTGCGTTATTGCTATTCGGATCTTCCGTATCTGAGTATTAAGTCCCTCGAACTACACCAGTCTCCCAATTTCATACTCTCAACAATATTATCAAGAGAAATCATGAACCACATTTGAGAATATAGTACAAGAGATCGTTTAATCTAGCCCATAATATCCTGTGACGAGTACAGGATAGAAACATGAGTATAAATATATTTAAATCGGATTGAATGAAATAACCAAGTTCATGACAGTTCACTAATAAAACCCTAAACTATCTACTCACCAAGATTTCACACATACACACTTATTAGAAGATGCAAAAAGCATCACACAAAACCAAAAGATGTTAAAATACATAAAAGTTCTTTCGTTATTCGCTTCATCAGACAGGGGAGATAAAAAGATATACTAAAGAATAAACAATTGGTTACTCTCGATTCGAATATGGCATCCACCTTGACTTTTCATAATTATATATTCCCTTCTCTCTAAGTTCTTTTCTTTCTATCTCATGAAGTGTCTAGCAAAACTAATTATAGTTCTGTGTTCTATCAACGTTTATACAATACTATTTCGTGACACGTAATATGGTGAACAAGCCCGTTTCTGGATTCATTTGTTCCACTCACGTGATATCTCTGTCACACATACTAATACATGTTTGATAGAACCGCATTTACAAACACATGGATTCGGCCCAAAGTTAGTAAAAAGAGGAAAATGATAGAGTATTCAAAAAACAAAGAATTTTCATTATAATGACACGGGTAACCACACTGAGCGACCACACAAGAAGCTGGTCGTGCTGGAAGTCGATCGTATAGATGTTGAAGGTGTCCCACGCTCGCTGTAGATTTAGCGTCCTGAGCAATGGTCGTTTGCCAGAGCCCGGGTAGCGGCCAGGCATTGTCTCATCGTGTCTTACACATGTGCTCAATGAGAAGTAGGTCCGAAGACCCAGTAGGCCAGGAGAGGTCTCTACCGAGTGTAGGACGCTGGCTTGCTCTGAATGTATACGGACGTGCCTTATCCTCCTAGTAGACAGAGAGTTTCGCGAAATATCACGATAAGGAGGGCAGACAGGATTGACAACATCGCCAAAGTACGATGCACTAGTCATACTCCTCTGAATTAAGATCAGAGGTGTGTGGGATGTGAAAAACATTGCCCTATATCAGAATGTCATGTGTGGATTGTACAGCGAGTAAAAAAAAACTCACTGAATATACGGAGAAAATTCTCGACGATGTGTAGGTGTTAACGGTAATCGTTAGAGAGGAACTCTGGTACGAATACTTGTCTCCAACGTGTAATTGTTTAAGTGTTCCGGAGGCACGGTGGCTCAGTGGGTGAGGAAGAGTCCTGGTTCGATTCCAGCCCAGGTGAATTTGTAAGGTACGGCATCGTGACAATGGGTTTTCTCAGGGTTCTCCTGTCTTTCCCACATTCTCATTCCACAAATTATTTTATTATCCTTCACTTCCATTGATTATCCGTATCCCTTAACGAGCTTAACCTGAAAGGAATAAGTCGTGGAACGTATTTAATTCTATTCTTTTTAGGGAGATACATGGTAACTCTGCTACTTAGTTGAGCGTAACGATCCTCCCGTCCACGCGTTCGTCAGGATCCCTGTACAAATCGTCAACGGTGTTCGCTGGGATGGCATTGCAGACATGAACTGTAATCGATACACAACGAATTCCCACATACAACTACATTCATCGCTATTGTCGACAACTCGCAAACTACCAGCACCGTACCCTTTATAGATAAAATATTCGATGATGTGAAATTTGTTCAAACCGAACGACGCACAGTGGTCCGATTAGCGAAAAAGGTGGACAAAAGTCATTTTGCGAAATGCAAGTTACAGACACAAAAGAGTTGTAACAGTCATCTTCGAGAGTCAGTTCGTAAGAATTACGTGAAATTGACTGAATTATCTCTTAGTGCCGGTAACTGCAAACGTCCAAAAATGGCGGAAGTTTCATTGCAGGAAATTAGCAAATGTGTGAATTGAGTTTGGGAAATTATTTTCCAAGCAATCATGATAATGAAGGGCCATATTGCAATTATTATACACAGGTTATAGTATTGCGTACGTGATACAATTAAAATGAACAATGTGTATTGCATCACAATAGTTATAATAAATGCACATATTACTACTCCTGTGTACGGGAGTACTACAGACTACTTATAGAGTTTTTAAAAAATGTATACACATGTATACCACGAAATTTAAATATGGATAACAGAGGATAGTTGTCAATATACTGTGTAAGTTTAATTGTCTATTTCCGTCTATTACAGGAAATATGACCTTGGAATTATGCCACTGAAGGTGGCTGGCTGGGGTGGCGAGACGAGCAGGAGATAAGCACGTAAAGCAATTGTGTTTATTTGACAGTAGAATCACACGGGGTGAGATGGATACGACAGAGCCACAAAATTTTTCCCATTTGGAGTTCGAACAATCCATCCTCCATGCACACATTCGATCTTTTGAGTGTATATTTGATATCTTCCATAGATCAGATTTTCAGAAATGGAATGCGAGTGCAAAAGATGGAACCCGTCAAATGTTTGAAAGCAGGAAACAAGTTCGGAAGTAGTTCAGTGTGAATATACCCAAGAAAGGTTATGAAACTACCAAATGATGGTAATAAAACCCACAAGTTCTTTGCAGCATCTCAAACAGCTTCAGAGATAACGGGGATAACCTCGCGTTTCGGAACTATCTTAACAATTTCCTGTGGACATGACATACATATAGCAAAAGTTAACACGTACTTCATCGAAACTCTGTTATTTGTGCGATTATACCCATAGTACTACATGCTACCCACCATACACCAAGTTCCTATTCACGAGTCAGTAATTGTGCAGGCAGGTCTTTTACCAATTGGAGAGATTTCAGAGGAGGCCCTTGAATCTGGACACAAGGATGTACGGAAATACAGAGAATATAACGCTCGAAAAACATCAAGAGCAGCCAGTAATTCGAATCTTTCAAAGGCTGATTTGAGTTCGGATCCAGTAGTTTCCACCTTGGATTCCCAAAGAAGAAAACTCAGAAACTGCCTCAGGATGTGACTGCTCTACTTAAAATAACCACATAAGATAACGAATCTGCAACTACTGCGTCTGAAGATGAATTAGGCCTGTAACCAGGATGTTTATTGCGAGTGCCTATTAGCATAATCAACTACTTCAACTTTTGCTCCGCTATATTGGATCCTCTATTTTTAATTTTACACATAATATGAACTTCGTACGTGCCTCATACCGATTTCAGGTCCGTAACCTCTATTTTATAGATTCTTCCGCCATATTAAATCCGCCATTTTGAAGTTTAAAACTTTATTATCATTGTCATTTATCATTATTTGTAATTTGTGATCGTACAAGCCCCACTGTACCCAATTTGAGATCCATAATATGAATTTATCATTTTTTGGTCCGCCATATTGGATCCGCCATTTTGAATTTTTCATTTTTGATATTAAATTCGTAATCACCAACCTTGAAAATCATCATATACACAGTTTCAGAACACTTCGAGAACTCCTCCCTATTTTGTCCACCTTTTTCGCTATTCGGACCACTGTGCGACGTACTGAGGATGCTTCGAAAACGCATTTCTACCAGTAAAGTATGGATTACATCAGCTGCTACTACTGAACCCGTAATGAAAATTACGCTTCGATCGTCTTTTCTACGATCATGACTATACTTGAAAATCAATTACACCCCTCAATTAGCACATACTTGTAAATCACGTTTCTACAAGATTCGTTACAAAACTCATGAATCTGATACTCGAACCGAAACTGAAATAAATATACGAACCACCCAACACCAGAAACAAGTGCTCTACGGTTTTGTCACAATAATCGATTCCTGCAACTTAAAAGTTATAAATTTAAACTCAGAAAACCTTGAAGTGTTTACTCCCACATGCGAGAAAAACTTTGAGATGGCCTATATCGTGCACAAAATACGCACAGCATACATAAAATGCTAGAATGTCTGGCATGTAGAGTTTCTACATGCAATAAGAATCAAAAACTTAATCACGCATTTTACAGCTAACCAAGTTCCAACAATATATTGACATACATACGAAGGAGCCACAATGGACAGTCTCAAGTTATATATGAATAGACAAAACACGACGATTAATGCATCCTCCACGTACTGAAAATATATAATAAAAAATAAAATTTCAGTTTAACGTCCCGCAAATATGCCCTTCAGACCATAATTGACTGAGGCAAGTGGAAGATGATGGAAGAATTGGAGAAAACGGGAGTACCCTGAGAAAAACCATATGGACATAATATTTCCACCACAAACTTCCTTTTCCGGGAGATCGAACCAGGGACCCCAAGCACTCTATCATTGAGTCATAGTATATTCATATATAATAACAAGAGATTATATATGTTATAACACTGAAAGTAATGAGGTATCATCGTGATTTTTGTTGCAGGTAGAGACGGTCTATTTTGGCTCTCAAACCCACCCCCACCCATCTTATGAAAGCGATATGTTTCTACAAAGCTTCATTTTACCTCGGATTGGCTTTTTGAATGTGTCCACCACCTGTTTCTATCTTGTGTAACATACACTGTGACACCATATTGCATCATATAGTTTCTCACACAATCTCCCCGCATCATCTTTGGCCGGCTTTGCATCCTTTCCCATTCCATTATATAGCACTCACACGGTGAGACTTTTTGGAAGATGATGATGTTATGAAAGACGTGTTTTCACCTGATGCCTCAGAAGATGAATATGTACACTCATGTCCAAAATGATTGTCGCATATCTATAACTGTCTTCTTCTAAGAATATAAATTGATAATGATTTTGCAGGGTACTTTTAATACTTATACTATGTGTATAATCGGGAAATGTATATTTGTGGTACATTTCATAGGAAAAGAATTATAAATACGAAAATTAGAGTAGGTAAAACAAAATGTTGCTCGTTTTATTATTCTTATTTACTACTCTTTTGACATGAAATTTGCCGATTATACACATACTAACATTATAAGAAATATCGGCCGAATTCGTTGTCAAATTATATTCATACAACAACATATTTACAGACTTGCGACAATAATTTTGGACATGAGTGTACCTAGTTCAAATGATCCAGAAAGGACGATGAAAATGCACGAACATCTGAGAAAAAGGATTAGGCAAACCCGTCAATCGGAAGGCTGGAAGATATAGTATCTGTCCACGAAACAAGGATACGAAAACCACCATCCGATATGCTGACTGTGCGTAGTTTACTTGCAAAACACACCTTATAATTGTTTGTCAATTGCAAGCAAGAAAAATAAAAAAAGACTTAAAAACTATGAGATTTTCGAAACTTGTACAAAAATTTAAGGTAAGATTACAAACTGGTAAACCCTAAAGTAGCGTGTAAAAGTATGTTTTAGCAGAAGTTAGAGATCTAAAGAATATGTTAAAGTAGTTTTTCAATATAAATTAAAATTTTTCCACGAAAAAATGAATTTTTGAGTCACCCAATACACCACTGTACGGTTAAAGAAACAGAAATTGAGATATACGGTTCGAGGGTTAAAAGAACAGCTCAACCTGTTAATATATCTTGAATCCTTTTATCTTGGGATAATCTGTGTTGCTCTCACCAGTCATTTTTAAATTTGACGAACGTCGACTGCTACAACATCTAGTTCACATTCTATTCAATTTCGTACAGATGTAAAAGTTGTTCATTAACACAACGTGTTAAAGAGAAAACTAAGGAAATTCATGAGTTGAGAAAAATATATGGAGAAGAAAGAAATTAAGAAAAGAGTGAATGAAAAATCTAAGGGATCTAGGATTTGGATCTCTGGGCTTTCGGCATCTAAGGCCATTTAGCCCTTCACGATTTGAGGGATAACGTCCCTCGGCGAGCACATTATCCGGGGAAAGGGAAGGAAGTAAGCGGCCTGGGACGTATAAGTTAGGTACCACCCAGCATTTGCCTGGTGTGAATGAAAAAAACCAGGAAAACCTCATTCATGGTGACTATCCTGAAAAAGCTGTTACACTTTTTCGACCGAGTGACCCCACCAGGAATCGAACCCGGCAACGCTCGCACTGAAGGCGAGAGCGTTAACGACTACGCTACGCGGGGCCACTGAAAAAAAAAAACTAAATAACGGCAAACTTTATAATGTATACATGCTAATGGTGAACATTATAAAAGGATTTAGGGTGATTTGATTTTACTAATCCTACTTTAGCACCACGCATACAGAGGTGGCTGCGGAAGCGAAATCAGTACGGTAAATATGAAGATTTTAGGTATTAGCTACAAGCTAAGAGAAGGAAACTTGAAATGCACTAATTAATGTACACAATTTGTAATGATAAAATGTGTATTATTTTCCCTTAACTTGTAGCAGAAAAACGCTATAACTCAGTGATATGACTTGCCTCAAGAACTATTACTGCATTTTTTTTTTTTAAGTGCTTATAACCGACAGAGAATTGGATTTTTTACGTCAGGCACATCAGTCGTTTGGCCATGATAGAGCAATTATCAAGTTGTGAAAATCCTTGGTGACAGACATTTGGCCTTTGCTTTGCCAAACGCCAAGTAACGGCCAAACTCTCATCTGGCGACTGAAATTTTGTGTCCTGCAGTTATCAATTTAATTTTTTTTTTTTTTTTTTTTTTTAATGCACCTAAGAAAGTAAGCATTGTCCAAGTCCATCGCTTCACTCCGTCGATGTAAACTTTGTAAGTTATAGTGAAAAAATTCTACAAAACTGCCCTCGCCCTGTATGTTGAACCGTGGTCAAGCTATTTGTGTATTAAAAAACGCGTCTGGAAGGACGCATCCAGTCGGATATTGCATTACAGATAGTAAATAACGGGTAAACTTTACGCTCCAGATGCACATCGATAAGTAGAACCGTTTAAACGGGGATAATCGGGTTAGCTTAGGATTAGAGAAGTTTGGAATCATTTCGCTAAAATTAATGAAGTGTAATTTCTCGTGCCTGCGTAAGGACAGTAACTAGAGCGCGCACTGTAAAGTTTAGCCAACATAGCTAAGTTTCCTTGTGGGACGAGTTCTTAAAATTATGCACTGGAATCATATAGCAAGAGGAGAAGGTAATTACTGAAAAAATAAAATAAAATAAATAAATAACAAGTTCATAGTTTTATGTTCCACGTCTATGCTCTGTATGCTAAAGAAGAAAATGATTACGAAATAATTGGCGGAATGATAATATGTAAGGAAACGTCCACGAACATAATGGTGTCCACTACGAAAGCATGACAGCTCTACGACGAAGCCACCGTGCCCCTTGCCAGAAAAGACTAGAGATGCATTTTTATACTGGTGATTTTATTCAGAGGACTCCCGGTGGGAGTTTATGTGATTCGGATTCCACGTTAATCAGCAGATCTACGTCTCATATAACCTCGCTGTTGAACGGGATGTTAAACACAAAATCAACTCAACTCAACTCTATTCAACGGAGGGTAGTATTGAAGGAACTATTACACATGGAGGAAACTGTAATTGGCCATACGAAGTGCCTTATCCTCCAAAAGTACTTAAATAAATAAATACAATAGTTCAAAATCCACGAACGACTTACTTGTTATGAATTTCATTTAGTTCTACTTGCTTTTTGGTCTCTACCATCTTCTCATAAAGACATGCTACATAGATTTTGTATATATTTCCCACTCATATAAACGGTGTGCTAATTGATCCTATACTCCTACATTAACATACATAAGGAGGGTAATTTTGAGTTACCCGCCGTTAATAATTATATGTACTTTACAGGACACTATTAGTATTTACTATTATTTATTATCAAAATATACTAAATAGACCTATATAAGGACACATTTTTGCATCAGTATAAAATAAATACTCGCATTTTCTTAAAAAGAGCGTACAAAAGTTTTTTTTGCATAGCCCAATATCAGATTATAAATCTTATGATATGGTACGAATAACACTCTCGCTTCCAAATAAACAAAGATAGTCCAAAAATAACAAAATTTATTTATCACGATCTACTTTTAGAAAACACACTTGCACTTTTACTAATGGACCAAGAGTTTCTCTTGATTTTAAAACTTGAATTGAATTAATTAAAAAGTTCATATTTATGAAATACTTAATTGCAGTAAATGTTTCAGGTACATAAACAATTTTCCTCCTGTCAAGAAGTAATATTCTTTTACTGTCATGTGAGAAGGTAACGCATCCGATTTGTTTAAATCTCTGTTCTCGCTTTTCGAATTTAGCACCTATCATAAAATCACGGATATATTTACTCTTGCATTAAAAAATCATTTCTCTACTCATATTTAAAATATTACAATTTAGTACACCTACTGTAAATTATTTCAAAAAGTATGCTGAATTCACAAAAAAATCAAAAAGGTATATTTTTAATTAGCACAAACCAGTTAACACATTCTAGTTTTACTCCCACACGGGAAAGAACTGGCGAGCATAATAGTCTTATTTTCAGAATGAAACTATAGTTTACACGGCTTTAGAAATTATTGCAAGTTATTACAGTCACGCGTGACCAGTAGTTATTTGTTTTTAGACTGATTAATATATCTCAAATACTCTGAACAACAAATAAAAACAATGTGCACTACTGGCAACTAACTTTCGCGCCAGCAACTGTCAAAATTCAAAGCCCAAATAAACATAACAAATTGAATATAAAAATTAAAATTAACTAAATTCATAACTGTCCAATCACTCTAACACTCAGCACTTATTATTGTACTCACCATTCCTCTGCATTTTCTTTTAAAAATAACACTTGTAACAACAGATTACACTCTCGCTTGCCTTAAACTGCACTGCCTGTTGACTTCAGCGACATCACAAACGAAACAAAAGAAGAGCAAAATTCTTCAGCACACTATGCTACACGTCTGCCATCTAGCATGGAAACGTAAATAAAACTTTAACAACACTGCACATGTCAAAACGAAGGAAACCGAATACGAATCTTGTTCGGTTCGATTGTGGAACGGAACAGTTGCTTGAGCGGTATTGAATTTCTTTTCTGTACCTGAATATTACGTATTTTATCACAACAAAAGTGTAATTCTTTAAACAAACAAAGAGAACTGGATTCATATGCGTCTCAAACGTGAATTTTATTTTATAAATGAGTAAGGACATTTTGCAATTTCAAATGTTAACATCCAAATGAGAAGGAAATAAGATAATCCTAAAAATCCCTAAATGTGAATTATAAAGATACCATTACAACATTCCCCTTGTAAAACTAGAAAAGTGCTTGGAAAATTACAGGTGGATTGGCCGCAGGAATGGCATCATAAGAGGGCTTTGTCGCACTTCCTGAGAATAATAAAATAATAATAATAATAATTAAAGAATATTCAGTATAATTACGAATATGATATTACTGGATTGCAATTACAATGAATGTGGGGTTTCATTCATATGTGGCGCCACAGTGGGTGCAGATACACCCACATTAACTTCGACTTTCATATTTCCTACATGAATCCTTTCTATTTTGTATATTTCTTGTTATCTATGTTTGGATATATTTGAGTGACTTCTTGATTCTCTCATAACTTACTTGTTATCATACAGTGTTTTTTTTTTTTTAAGTAAAACTTAGGAATTATTTTTGAGATCTTATGTCTTAATAGTTCAGAGCATTCTGGCAACAACGTTAAGATGTGCTGTCCCATCCTAGCCTGCACTAACATTACCAAAATCCTGGCGCCGCCTATAGTTTCATTCCGTAGCGGCTACATCAACGCACTCAAATATTAGCCTTTTAGTTTGTGATAATTGGTATATAACACTGTTCAAGAACGAAAATGTAAATTGAACAAAATCAGCTAATTCTTATTGATTTTATGGTGCTGATCACGAATTTGAAAGTTATTTTCGAATATTACCTCTACTTTTCGTTTTACAGGCATGTCTAATAATAACGCTTAAAAAAAAAAAAAAATCGCTTCGTTTGGGGTAAAATGTTACACTGATCCGGCAACACTGGAGAAACTATATGAACTCTTGGTTTCATTGTGTTCCTTATCTCAGTAGTGTTCTGCTATTGTTAGAAAAAACAGGTTTAGTGCAGTTATCAGCGTTTTGGGTGTGACGTTTGTGTAGTGCAGGACATATAAATACAACTACAAGTACGCAAAAATACTGGTATTTCGAATGTATATTTTTAAATAGTTGTCGGAACTATTTCAAGTGACATTTTGAGGATTTCAATAAACAAAAATGCCGCGAAATTGTGTAAACAGTGTGGATAGCTTCTGCTACGTGTGTGGGGAAGTGACATTTTCCTCCCAAAAGCAGACTATAACACCACTAATAAGAAAAGCCTATTAATATTACTTTGGTTGTAAAATTGGAGACCAAGATAAATCTTGGGCACCCCACATTGTGTGTAACACTTGTGCCAGCAATCTAAGAAATTGGATTAATGGGAAGGGGCGCTCAATGCCTTTTGCAGTGCCCATGATTTGGAGGGAGCCAAGCGACCACATCAGAGACTGTTATTTTTGTATGGTTCCTTCCGTCAAGAAGGGAATTTCCACGAAGAAGAAGCTGGCCTTGATCTATCCTAACATTCCTTCTGCAATGCGCCCTGTTCCACATGGAAAAGGACTACCTGTTCCTGACCCACCTAAAGAATACGATCTTTTTTCTGATGATGATCAAGAAGTTGAAGCTCCTGAATCATCAAGTACTTCGAAGGACCCTACGTTTGTTGTAGAAGAACCTCCATGTGAACCACATAGACTTACTCAAGAGGAACTAAGTGATCTAATCAGAGACTTGGACCTCTCGAAAAGCAAAGCCGAAATTTTAGCGTCACGCTTAATGCAATGGAATTTATTGTAGGAAAAATTAAATATTTCAGTGTATCGGAATAGGGAGAAGATGTTCACTTCATTTTTTACTATGGAAGACACACTTGTGGCATGTACAGATGTGAATGGTCTCATGAGGGCACTTAAAATTAATAACGAACCTACGGAGTGGAGGCTCTTTATAGATTCGTCCAAGGTGAGTTTAAAGGCATTGCTTTTACATATTGGAAATGAACTTCCTTCAATTCCTGTAGGCTACGCAGTTCATATGAAGGAATCTTATGAAAACTTCAAGCCATACGTTTACTTCAAGCCATTAAATATTACGATTTTCAGTGGCTCATTTGTGGTGACCTTAAAGTAATAGCACTGTTGCTAGGTATGCAGTTAGGGTATACAAAGTATTGTTGCTTTATATGTGAATGGGACAGTAGAGATCGTGGATCTCATTACCGCAAAAGTGATTGGAGTACCAGAGAAACTCTTCAGCCGGGAGTGAAAAATGTACAGCATGAACCACTGGTAGATCGTAACCGAATTTTGCTTCCCCCTCTACATATTAAATTAGGTCTTATGAAAAGTTTTGTTAAGAGCATGAACCAAGAGGATGAGGCCTATAAGTACCTAGGAGGACAATTCCCTCGATTGAGTGATGCCAAAGTTAAATAGGGTGTTTTCATAGGGCCACAGATTAGCCAACTATTCAAAGATCACAAGTTCGACGAAATTCTCCAAGGTGAGGAGAAAGCTGCGTGGGAAAGCTTGAAGAGTGTTTGTTCACAGTTCTTGGGAAGACACCGAGCAACAAATTACAAACGACTGGTAGCAGTTGTTATTGTGCTACGAAAATCTTGGTTGCAATATGTCTCTGAAACTCCACTTTCTTCATTCACACCTAGACTTCTTTTCCGAAGATTGTGGAGCAGTAAGTGACGAACATGGTGAGCGTTTCCATCAAGATATTGCAGCCATGGAGAAGAGATATGAAGGAAAGTGGAGTTCTAACATATTGGCCGACTACTGTTGGACTATTGCAAGGGATGCTCCAGATGTAACCTACAAAAGGCAAGCCAAGCGAAGACGCTCAAAATAAAATAAACATAATCCTGTACAAGGGATCACTTGAAACTTTTGTCTACATTGCAGTGTAGTTCTTGCACAAAAAGGTATTTGTACATATTTTTCATGTTTTGATGTTAATACTGATTTTTATTACGGAATTGTTAATGTTTAACTTGACCACGGTTACTTTATTTTCTGTATCGCTGTGAAACTGGTATTTGCGCAATTTTGAAAAAGGAAGTACAAGAGTATAGAAAGCTATAGGTTAGTGTACTTCTTAACTCCCCAGCTTATCACATCACAGTGAAATAGATAAAAAAAAGTGAAATGTGGTTTTTACAAGGATTTTGCTTAAATGTTCTGTAAATATTAATATATTTGTATATATACAGCTACTGTTGTACAAGGGCGTTTTTTTTTTCACAACCTGAGCTAAGAAAATTCTTCTATTATCATTTCCTTTCATATTATGCTTAAATGAATGTAAAAATCGCAATTTCAAAGAATTTACATACTTTCGATCAAAATTTGTTGAACAGTGTAATTGCTTGTTTGCGATGAGATTCGTAAATTTTGCGAAGACTCTTACGGAATGAAGAATCTCAAGGTGACATTGTATTTCTTAATCGTTTTACATTACGTATGTTTTTGTTTAAAACAATACGTTTCATTGTTAATAACTCGTTCTAGATTTGGGTTCAAGTCCTAAAGAGTGCACTTTTAAACACAGAGCTTTGAATTCTAATTTAAGCCGCAGACGCTGTTCTTGAAACAACAGGCAAAAAAAAAAATGAAATCTGTGAGTTTTACGTCCCACGGTTATGCCGGTTAGGCTAAAGGAGACGGTGATTATGAGAGATGAGTGAAATGGTGGAATGAATAAAGTGGGAGGAAACGGGAGAACCCCGAGAAAACCCACGAGCACGGTTTTTGTCCACCACAAAGTTCACTTGGCGGGAGCTGGGATCGAACCCGGGACCCCAAGCACCAGAGGTGAACGCTCTACCACTGAGCCACCGCGCCCCCAAGACAACAGGCAGTGCCATAACCAGAAATGTAATGTAATGTGAAAATTGCTATTTAATTATCTATAATTTGTTCAAGTGTTTTCGTTTCTCCATAATTTTCGGGGGAATCTGGACCCCTTTGGCCACGTCTCTGGTCACAGATCGTTTAGACGTTAATAAAGGTTAAATTAATTGAGATTAGCGGTTTATCAGCTACATTATCCTGCAATGAAGACCTCAATTTGAAGCCTGAAATGAATCAGACTTACCAGGAATGTTTCTCAACTGTAAAATGGGTTTTTACACTCTGAAAACAGATGTAGATAATACCTATGAAAGTGTAACATATTACAAAGTTGTAGCTATTAATAAGCAAAAAGAACGAAGTTATAACACAATAAATATTTGAGAAGAGGGACAATAATAATAATACAAAGAAATGCTTTCTATGGATTTTTGTAATAGCGAAGCGAAACTCACAATTTTCTGTAAAGAAGCTGGTTAAGGGACAGAAGGGAGTAAAATGTTGTATCTATTGATTTAAACCTAGTGTTCAGATTGTCTGCCAAACTTATACTACTTTCTGTAATCAAGATTTCGTACACAAATACGGAAGCAAATAGGAAACTATATTCTCTTGTGATCGAACAGAGACGTAGCGTTAGCATCGCTGGGATGCCTGGCGTCTTCTGTTCATAAGAAAAGATACATGTTTTGTCATGCGTATAAATTGTTTGCATACAGCCAACTTTCCACTAAGTTTTCTCTTCCGAATGTACGGTACTCTTACCGTGTGTGGACAAACGGAAGCACTGCACATACCCATCGCTCAGATGCATGATCATTTTCTTCTCTCTAATCATACGCCAGACTCGTCGGATGTCGAAGAGCTGCTGCAAGATCAGTTTCTGGTTTCAAAAAAAAAAAAAAAAAAAAAAAAACTGTTGGGGTTAGAATGCGCATGTACAGCCACTAGCATAAGTTTTATCTCCACACTGAGTGCTCTAATTCCATTCCCTGGTGTTCAGCACATTTGCAGGTGTGAAAACGCCTGACAGATACAATCCAATTCACACGAAACTTTATTCAGCATTAACAGCAGTTGGTAGCATTGAGCCTGTGTATGCAGGTAAAATTGTAGAGTAGATGACGAATAAAACTGTTCTTCATTCTAAGACAAATCTTTATGGTTCGAAGCACGTTGTCCAATGAACACCATATATTAATCTTGATATTGCTGTGTATGTAATGAATTACTTCATTATATACTGTATGTTCAAAGAAATAAACACACTGACCACGCATTAATCAGAAAATGTTTGAAAATAGATGAAAATATCAAATCTAGAATAACTGCTAGAAATAAGTTTGTAAATCATTGCCTACATTGACAGAACTTCTCCGATTCTACTTATTTCAACATCTTTTTCTTTTTGGAGAGAATATCTTGTTTGTCACACTGAGTATGTGTTGAAATTAAAATCGAAGCATTTGAAAAAGTTTTAAGCTTGCGAGAACTTGAACCCGGGTCTCCCGAATAGAAGTTCAACGCTCTAACCACTTACCTACCGTGACATTTCATCTGCCACCCAAACTATTAGCTAGTTAAAATTGTTTCATGATCGTTTAAAATCGTTTCAAAGATACTAATGATCGTATAAAGAGACGTTCTTTATTGAGTATCACAATGACTTACTCGAGATTTCCTTTCTTAATTCAAAAACTGGCTATATAGACCTTCCTTAATTAGGAAAATATCATGTAACGTTCCTCAAGTTAAGGCTATCTCATCGTTTTTAACGATGGTCCCGATTTACATTACAATTCTTCCTCAGGTTAACTTCCAAAGCGGAAAAGATAGCAGACATTATTTTTGTATTCTTTGAATTGTATCAACACGTGTAGAAATAGAAAGTTCTATGTTTATCTTCCATAATTACTAGTTTATTTTCTTAGCTTCATATAAAGAATTTATAGTGTAGTGGTAAAGCAGGATACTCCTATCAGGGTCACCTGGGCTCGAATCTCATCGCGGCAATTATTTTTCCCTTTATTGGAATGTATTGTTTACGTAATTGGTATTGTAATTCTGTGATTCATTTATTATTATTATTATTATTATTATTATTATTATTATTATTATTATTATTATTATTATAGTAGTAATGGGGTGACTTGGCCTCACTTTTTGGCCCCTGGGTCCCTGCCTCAGGACCCATGGTCCCTGGCCGGGGTCAATGACCTAGGGGTACCTAGGACCACCCCCTCTAAATTTGGCAGGGGTACCTTGGCCCACCCCCTAAATTTTGACAGGGGTACATAGGACCAACCCCCTTAAATTTTGGAAATTGCCAAATCTAAAAATTTGGTATGGTAGCCTAGGACCATAGTATGTACCTCTATCAGTATTGGGTGTCTATGTCGTTCCCTTTTATGGGTAAAAAATTGCAAAAAATTCAAATTTCGGAGGTTTTTGACCTAATTTATCCCCTTTGATGAGGTGTTATTACCCTATATAGTTATATGGGCGTATACAGGGGTCCATTACCTTTCATAAGACATGGGTATATTAATGCACCCCTTGAAAAATTTGGGAGGGGTACCTTGGCCCACCCCTTAAATTTTGGAAATTGCCCAATTTCAACATTGGGTATTATAGTATAGGACCCTAATATGTACTATGATAAATTTGGGTGGTCCACCTCATTCCCTTTTAGGGGTACATAGGACCACCCCCTTAAATTTTGGAAATTGCCAAATCTAAAAATTTGGTGTGGTAGCCTAGGACCATAGTATGTACCTCTTTCAGTATTGGGTGTCTATGTCGTTCCCTTTCATGGATAAAAAATTGCCAAAAATTTAAATTTCGGGGTTTTTGACCTAATTTATCTCCTTGGATGAGGTATTATTACCTTATATGATTATATGGTCATATATAGGGGTCCATTACCTATCATAAGACATAGGTACATTTGTGCACCCCTTTAAATTTTTGGGAGGGGTACCTTGGCCCACCCCTTAAATTTTGGAAATTGACCAATTTAAACATTGGGTATTATGGTACAGGACCCTAATATGTATCATGATAAATTTGGGCGGTCCACCTCGTTCCCTTCCAGGGGCACAAAATTGCCAAAATATAAACGTAAGCAATACGTTATACCACGTGTTTGGTTTTTGGTCGATTTTATCCCCTTTGATGAGATGTTATTACCTTATATGGTTATATGGTCATGTATAGGGGTCCATTACCTTTCATAAGATATCGGTATATTTGTACAATCCTTTAAAAATTTGGGAGGGGTACTTTGGCCCACCCCTTAAATTTTGGAAATTGCCCAATTTAAACATTTGGTATTATAGTACCGGACCTTAACATGTATTATGATAAATTTGGGTGTTCCACCTCGTCCCCTTTTAGGGGTACAAAATTGTCAAAATATAAACGTAAGCAATACGTTGTACCACGTGTTTGGTCTTTTGGCCCAATTTATCCTCTTGGATGAGGTTCTATTACCTTATATGGTTATATGGTTATGTATAGGGGTCTATTCCCTATCATAAGACATAGGTACATTTGTGCACTCCTTTAAAATTTGGGAGGGGTACTTTGGCCCACCCCTTAAATTTTGGAAATTGCCCAATTTAAACATTTGGTATTATAGTACCGGACCTTAACATGTATTATTATGATAAATTTGGGTGTTCCACCTCGTTCCCTTTTAGGGGTACAAAATTGTCAAAATATAAACGTAAGCAATACGTTGTACCACGTGTTTGATCTTTTGGCCCAATTTATCCTCTTGCATGAGGTTCTATTACCTTATATGGTTATATGGTTATGTATAGGGGTCTATTCCCTATCATAAGACATAGGTACATTTGTGCACTCCTTTAAAATTTTTGGGAGGGGTACTTTGGCCCACCCCTTAAATTTTAGAAATTGCTCATTTTATATATTTGGTATTATAGTACCGGACCTTAACATGTATTATTATGATAAATTTGGGTGTTCCACCTCGTTCCCTTTTAGGGGTACGAAATTGCCAAATTTTAGTACAACCACGTGTTTGGTCTTTTGGCCCAATTTATCCTCTTGGATGAGGTCCTATTACCTTATATGGTTATATGGTCTTGTATAGGGGTCCATTACCTATCATAAGACATAGGTACATTTGTGCACTCTTTAAATTTTTTGGGAGGGGTACTTTGGCCCACCCTTAAATATTGGAAATTGCTCATTTTATATATTTGGTATTATAGTACTGGACCCTAACATGTATTATGATAAATTTGGGTAGTTCACCTTGTTCTCTTTCATGCGTAAAAAAAAAAATTGCCAAATTTTACTACAACCACGTGTTTGGTATTTTGGTTCACCCCTTGGATGAGGTCCTATTACCTTATATGATTATATGGTTATGTATATTGGTCCATTCCCTATTATAAGACATGGGTATATTGATGCACCCTTTAAAAAATTTGGGAGGGGTATCTTGACTCATCCACTCAGTTTTAGAAATTGATTAATATAAGCATTTGGTATCTTCGTACAGGTCTCCAATATGTACCACTATAAATTTGGATGGTCCATATCGTTCCCTTTTCATAGGTAAAGAACTACCAAAAATCAAATTTCGGATGTTATTGACCCCTATTTAATACGTTATATGGTTTATTACCTCTATATGTTTATGTTCTCTTTTAAATTTGGGAATTATCAAATAACAACATTCGGTAAACGTTTTGTAGGACTCATTGGTATTCCTCTTATGGCCAAATATTCAAAATTTAAAGGTTATTGACCGGCTTTATTATTGAATAAGTACAGGATTTATTACTTTTTCATAAGACACAGGTGTATTTGTGTACCAATCTTAAATTTTGGGAGGGATACATTTCTTATTGTCATATCAATAATTGGTAATTGTTCTTTGGGTAAATCATTGTGATCACGTGATCAGTTATTGACCTATGATGGGATTAGGAGTCCAGGACATTGGTACATTGAAACTTTGTAGGATAATTTGAGAATGCGTCATTGGTATTGATTATTACAGCCAAATATAAACGTAAGCAAGACGTTGTACCACGTGATTGACTTTGATGAGGTAGTGTACAGGGATACATAGCTAACCTTATTGAAACTTATGACTCATAGTCTTAAGGGAATACATGCTACAACACTGGCAAAGTTATTGTTGATGCAATTTCATTGGCTGATCACTATCTTTCGTGCAATCTGATTGGTTGATGAGTTTTAAATCTTTGCTGTATTCAGTTTTTTTAAGTTTTGTTTTACATTTAAAAATCTTGTTTTCGTTCAACATTTTGCACTCAATGATAAATATGATCAAAACCGTTTATTTGTTAATCGAATAGTTAAAAACCGGATAAAGTTTGACGGTTAACCGTGAAACGTAAAAATTTTTTAGTTTGAATTTTTTTTTGCTTGAAACATTTTGTTTGAAAATTCTTGCTTTCAAATTTTTTGTTTGAATTTTTTGTTTGAGAATTTTGTTTGAAATTTTTTTTGACAACTTTTGTTTCAAAATTTTTTGTTTAAAATTTTTTTTGTTTGAAATTTTTTTTCGTTTCAAAATTTTGTTTGAGATTTTTTCGTTTGAAATTTTTGTTTGAAATTTTTTTCGTTTGAAATTTTTTGTTTGCAAATTTTTGTTCGAAAATTTTGTTTAAAATTTTTTGTTTGAAATTTTTTCGTTTCCAAATTTTTTGTTTGAAATTTTTTGTTTCAAAATTTTGTTTGAAATTTTTTTTCGCTTCAAAATTTTGTTTGAATTTTTTTTTGGTTTGAAATTGTTTGTTTGAATTTTTTTTCGTTTCAAAATTTTGTTTCAAAGATTTTTTGTTCTAAATTTTTGTTTCAAAGTTTGAGTTGACATTTTTAAAAGTTTGTGCACCCATTAGTAAAGAACTGGAACTGTTTAGAACAAAAACCTCTGGCAACATTGTGGTGCAATAGTACACGTCAGAACATGATAATGCAACGTCATCAGTTTTGCATCATATATAAGTATCGTTCGAGTTAGTATTCATGATAACATCATCATGGCTACTTGTCTGCAGTTTCTAAACACGCGTGATGTGATGAAATCATTTACCAAGATTACTGATTTACAACAGAATGTACCTTATAGAATCTTAGCTAGCCAAATGATCCCTACAAAGTTTGGATTAAGAATCGTAGTGAAGCTTGAAAATGATAAGAATATAATTTTACCAGCAAGATATTTACCCATGGAACCATCAAAACAAGAAGAACTGCTCCGTTTCTTAAATACTGGATCTGTATCTTTATGTTACAAAGGATTCTTGGGTCGAAGTCATCAACTTGAATTTAGTACACAGCCAGATTCGTCAGCAATTGTGATGAAATCATGAATTCAAACGTCAGCACATTTCTTTCCAATGACGTCAGCTGTAGTTGTATGAATTTGGTTGGTCGGCATGACGTCAGCAACTGTGATGAAATCATGAATTCAAACGTCAGCACATTTCTTACCAATGACGTCAGCAATAACTATAAACCAGCAAATACAGTGTCATCCCACGAAATCATTTGAGCAAGTGCTTTTCAGGAGGAAAGATGTGTACTTCTAACGATAAAGAGTTCATCTTCGCAAGCTATTATCCAATAAATATATTTCAAACAAAACATGTGATGATTGGTATCAGTGCTAGAACATTTGAACCTGTGATTCGATTGGGCAAAGCAGAACAATTTGGTGTACAACTGACCTGTGAAGAATGGCACGAATCGACCAAATGAACGATTATTTTCATGATGAGCTAAATGTGACCATAGTCAAATCATTAGGCTCAAATCATGAAGTGGTGATGCGTACAGTCCTCGAAGAGAAGATGGTGTTGTTACGTAAAAAGAGTACATTCCATGTCCCTCGCAACATGGTGTATCTAACACAAACAGAATGGAACAAATTCATCAGCGTATTTCCGTGTGTGAAATATGCAGTGGAAGTGTGCAACAAAACTAGTATATTCCTGAAAAAGTACTATTTTGAAAAATGTGTTATGCATATTGTACAACATGTATCTAGATATTGTGATGGTTGTCAACATCGTTCGTGGGTGCATACCTGTATTGATAAACAGTTTATTTGTGATCAAATGGACATTGAGTTTCCACCAATTGATATTGCATTAGACCTTAAAAGACTTCAACTGGAATTAAAATTATATGCTAAAGACAAACTAGTGCAAGAAGTTCAAAATACATTGTATCGACAATATCCAGAACCACTATCTGGTATGGATGAATGTGGAGTGTAATAAAATGATCCATTTCAATGAATTGTGTTTTTTCATTTCAAGTACAACCCCAGGTTCTGACGTGTACTATTGCACCACAATGTTGTCAAAGGTTTTTGTTCTAAACAGTTCCAGTTCTTTACTAATGGGTGCACAAACTTTTAAAAATGTCAACTCAAACTTTGAAACAAAAATTTCAAACAAAAATCTTTGAAACAAAATTTTGAAACGAAAAAAAATTCAAACAATTTCAAACCAAAAAAAAAATTCAAACAAAATTTTGAAGCGAAAAAAAATTTCAAACAAAATTTTGAAACAAAAAATTTCAAACAAAAAATTTGGAAACGAAAAAATTTCAAACAAAAAATTTTAACCAAAATTTTCGAACAAAAATTTGCAAACAAAAAATTTCAAACGAAAAAAATTTCAAACAAAAAATTTCAAACGAAAAAATCTCAAACAAAATTTTGAAACGAAAAAAATTTCAAACAAAAAAATTTTAAACAAAAAATTTTGAAACAAAAGTTGTCAAAAAAAATTTCAAACAAAATTCTCAAACAAAAAATTCAAACAAAAAATTTGAAAGCAAGAATTTTCAAACAAAATGATTCAAGCAAAAAAAAATTCAAACTAAAAAATTTTTACGTTTCACGGTTAACCGTCAAACTTTATCCGGTTTTTAACTATTCGATTAACAAATAAACGGTTTTGATCATATTTATCATTGAGTGCAAAATGTTGAACGAAAACAAGATTTTTAAATGTAAAACAAAACTTAAAAAAACTGAATACAGCAAAGATTTAAAACTCATCAACCAATCAGATTGCACGAAAGATAGTGATCAACCAATCAGATTGCACGAAAGATAGTGATCAGCCAATGAAATTGCATCAACAATAACTTTGCCAGTGTTGTAGCATGTATTCCCTTAAGACTATGAGTCATAAGTTTCAATAAGGTTAGCTATGTATCCCTGTACACTACCTCATCAAGGTCAATCACGTGGTACAACGTCTTGCTTACGTTTATATTTGGCTGTAATAATCAATACCAATGACGCATTCTCAAATTATCCTACAAAGTTTCAATGTACCAATGTCCTGGACTCCTAATCCCATCATAGGTCAATAACTGATCACGTGATCACAATGATTTACCCAAAGAACAATTACCAATTATTGATATGACAATAAGAAATGTATCCCTCCCAAAATTTAAGATTGGTACACAAATACACCTGTGTCTTATGAAAAAGTAATAAATCCTGTACTTATTCAATAATAAAGCCGGTCAATAACCTTTAAATTTTGAATATTTGGCCATAAGAGGAATACCAATGGGTCCTAGAAAACGTTTACCGAATGTTGTTATTTGATAATTCCCAAATTTAAAAGAGAACATAAACATATAGAGGTAATAAACCATATAACGTATTAAATAGGGGTCAATAACATCCGAAATTTGATTTTTTGGTAGTTCTTTACCTATGAAAAGGGAACGATATGGACCATCCAAATTTATAGTGGTACATATTGGAGACCTGTACGAAGATACCAAATGCTTATATTAATCAATTTCTAAAACTGAGTGGATGAGTCAAGATACCCCTCCCAAATTTTTTAAAGGGTGCATCAATATACCCATGTCTTATAATAGGGAATGGACCAATATATATAACCATATAATCATATAAGGTAATAGGACCTCATCCAAGGGGTGAACCAAAATACCAAACACGTGGTTGTTGTAAAATTTGGCAATTTTTTTTTACGCATGAAAGAGAACAAGGTGAACTACCCAAATTTATCATAATACATGTTAGGGTCCAGTACTATAATACCAAATATATAAAATGAGCAATTTCCAAAATTTAAGGGTGGGCCAAAGTACCCCTCCCAAAAAATTTAAAGAGTGCACAAATGTACCTATGTCTTATGATAGGTAATGGACCCCTATACATGACCATATAACCATATAAGGTAATAGGACCTCATCCAAGAGGATAAATTGGGCCAAAAGACCAAACACGTGGTTGTACTAAAATTTGGCAATTTCGTACCCCTAAAAGGGAACGAGGTGGAACACCCAAATTTATCATAATAATACATGTTAAGGTCCGGTACTATAATACCAAATATATAAAATGAGCAATTTCTAAAATTTAAGGGGTGGGCCAAAGTACCCCTCCCAAAAATTTTAAAGGAGTGCACAAATGTACCTATGTCTTATGATAGGGAATAGACCCCTATACATAACCATATAACCATATAAGGTAATAGAACCTCATGCAAGAGGATAAATTGGGCCAAAAGATCAAACACGTGGTACAACGTATTGCTTACGTTTATATTTTGACAATTTTGTACCCCTAAAAGGGAACGAGGTGGAACACCCAAATTTATCATAATAATACATGTTAAGGTCCGGTACTATAATACCAAATGTTTAAATTGGGCAATTTCCAAAATTTAAGGGGTGGGCCAAAGTACCCCTCCCAAATTTTAAAGGAGTGCACAAATGTACCTATGTCTTATGATAGGGAATAGACCCCTATACATAACCATATAACCATATAAGGTAATAGAACCTCATCCAAGAGGATAAATTGGGCCAAAAGACCAAACACGTGGTACAACGTATTGCTTACGTTTATATTTTGACAATTTTGTACCCCTAAAAGGGGACGAGGTGGAACACCCAAATTTATCATAATACATGTTAAGGTCCGGTACTATAATACCAAATGTTTAAATTGGGCAATTTCCAAAATTTAAGGGGTGGGCCAAGGTACCCCTCCCAAAAATTTAAAGGGGTGCACAAATGTACCTATGTCTTATGATAGGTAATGGACCCCTATACATGACCATATAATCATATAAGGTAATAATGCCTCATCCAAGGAGATAAATTAGGTCAAAAACCCCGAAATTTAAATTTTTGGCAATTTTTTACCCATGAAAGGGAACGACATAGACACCCAATACTGATAGAGGTACATACTATGGTCCTAGGCTACCACACCAAATTTTTAGATTTGGCAATTTCCAAAATTTAAGGGGGGTGGTCCTATGTACCCCTAAAAGGGAATGAGGTGGACCACCCAAATTTATCATAGTACATATTAGGGTCCTGTACTATAATACCCAATGTTGAAATTGGGCAATTTTCAAAATTTAAGGGGTGGGCCAAGGTACCCCTCCCAAATTTTTCAAGGGGTGCATTAATATACCCATGTCTTATGAAAGGTAATGGACCCCTGTATACGCCCATATAACTATATAGGGTAATAACACCTCATCAAAGGGGATAAATTAGGTCAAAAACCTCCGAAATTTGAATTTTTTGCAATTTTTTACCCATAAAAGGGAACGACATAGACACCCAATACTGATAGAGGTACATACTATGGTCCTAGGCTACCATACCAAATTTTTAGATTTGGCAATTTCCAAAATTTAAGGGGGTTGGTCCTATGTACCCCTGTCAAAATTTAGGGGGTGGGCCAAGGTACCCCTGCCAAAATTTAGAGGGGGTGGTCCTAGGTACCCCTAGGTCATTGACCCCGGCCAGGGACCATGGGTCCTGAGGCAGGGACCCAGGGGCCAAAAAGTGAGGCCAAGTCACCCCATTACTACTATTATTATTATTATTATTATTATTATTATTATTATTATTATTATTATTATTATTATTATTATTTTATTATTATTATTATTATTATTATTATTATTATTATTATTATTATTATTATTATTATTATTATTATTATTATTATTATTATTATTATTATTATTATTGCAAAAGTCAAAATTTGGCTACATATTTTACATGGAGTTTTTGACTGAATTTCAAGTCTTTTTTGTTGAAGAGACAAACACTCTATTGTAAGGGCTTAAAGGAAAGAAATATCATTTTCTATTTGTTTATTACTTGCACGCTAAACCAAGCCTGGATATTACATTTTACCTTTCCATATGTACGGGACGTACCATAAAAGTTTTGATGGTCATAAGAGAGTAACTGAATAAGTGGCGAGATCAATGAACTTCGCATATTAACATCTAAAGTATCGGATTGTCGGAAAAGTCATGACATATTTTGATTTTAAAAAAGACACGTGATGATTTTTGGATATACTAAGGAAAGAGGTCGAGCGTCTTGTGTATTATTGCTCTTTGTTTGGTTTGTTTTACAGATTTGACAACACATAGAAGATGGAAATCCAAAAGTTGCATTTCCACCATATTTTATTGTATTACTTCAAGAAAGGGAAGAACGCCTGACAAGTTTGTGAAAAGTTTTGTAAAGTTTACGGCAACAACGCTCTACACGAACGTCAAGGTCAACTTTCGTTCACGAAATTCCGTGCCGGTGATTTTGATCTCAACAACGCCCTCGGTTAAGTATGCCAACCGAGGTTGAGGACGACCAAATAAAGGCATTAATTGATTCGAACTATCGTTATACGACTTGACAGACTGCAGAAACTTGAATATCTATAACTCAACTGTTCACGATCATCTGAAGAAACTGGGATACAGAGGCAAGCTCAATGTGTGGGTTCTTCGTGAACTCAAAGTTCATTTAGCGGCCCGGATAAACATATGAGACATGCATATAAAACGTAATGAAAACTATCATTTTTTAAGCGATTGATAACTGATGATAAGAAGTGGATCGTGTAAAACAAACGTGTGGTGCGCAAACGTTCGTGAGGTCGCCTGCCTCATACGACATCGAAAGCAGTTACTTATCAGAAAAAGATTATGCTCTCAGTGCTGTGGGATTTTAAAGGAATGGTGTTTTTTGAACTTCTACTTAGGAGTAAAACAATCGATTCCGAAGAGCACTGTCGGTTGAATAGTTTGAACGAAGCCAACATCCAGAAACGGCCAGAACTCGTTAATCGTAAAGGGGTCGTGTTCCACTATCGCAACTCGAAACCACTCACAAGTTTGGTCATTCGTCAAAAACTTTTGGAGCTTGGACGAGATGTGCTGCCTCACACACCATACTCGCCCGACCTTGCACCGACAGACTTCCACTTGTTTCGTTCTTTTGAACAGTCCTTGTATGCAGTGGCGTCTCGTGACAATTTTTTTCGGTAGTTCACAGCCGTTAGAAAATTATAATTCTAGAATTCTTTCAGTATTCTAAAAAAAAAAAAAACTATAAAAATCAACTAAAGTAATGATACATATATTTGCATATAATAAGAATACCCATTCATAAACAAAATTTTTCATTTTATTCATATATGAAATCAGTTCTGATGTTCTTCTGGGCAATCAACTTGTCAATAACTATTCTGAAATTTAGCTTTTACATTTTATTTCTCTGTTGACACTATAACTAATGCACTGAGACTATTTTGAGCTACGGCACTCCTTTAAATGCTTTTATACTCTTTAATATGGTAAAAACAACTTTCAGTTGCTGAAGTCAACATTGGATTATTTAATATGATTTTTATTAATTGTATTGTATGCCATTCTCTTTCTACAGATTCACCACCAATTTCACGACCATATACTAAATGAAATCTGTATTATACTGCAAACATCTGCTATCTTGCATATTTGATTTGCCAGATATGCTGTTTTGTGAATTGTTAACAGTATACACGAAATATGCAATGTATCAAATTATTATGATAGTTGCAGAAACACCTTTGATTACAAACGCTTTGTCCAAGTATTTTTGCATTGTTCTCTCAAGACACTTCATGGCTTTATTATGTAATTACGTTCTCTGTTAGAGGTTAGGCTACAACCTATAGAGTGGGATTTACAGTTTAAAAAGGAGATTACTGCAATCTGTTGATGCTCTCCTACCTGGAGTTGAACCCGGGGCCTGTCCACCAAAGACGCACTAGTTACTATAGAAACGAGGAGGACAAGACACTTCATGAAATCAACCAAACCACGGAAGACACCAGAGCTACTAGAATCTTCGGACTTCTAATAGAGACGTGGAGCATGTTCAAAGACCTTCACCTTGTTTCCAACAACCGGTCGTGTTTACGTATGGAGAACACCGTCGCAGGCCTATGATACAGACTGTCTGCTCCCAACTGTAAAGCATGGGGGTGGTTCTGTTATAGTATGAACAGAGATATCGTGGTTTTCTGCAGGTTCCATCATAGCGCTGCATGGAATGATGAATACTAAGGCGTATGAGGCCATTTTGGGGGACCAAGTTATACCCATGGCCCAAATATTGTTCCCTGATGGTGATGATTTGGCACCCTGTCACGCTGCAAAAACGGTGAAATCATGGTTTGAGGAGCATGACCAGGAGCTATCACACCTCACCTGGGTCAAACAATCATCAGATCTGAACATCATTGAGCCATTGTGGTCTGAGTTAGAAAGGCATGTTCGGTCTCATTACCCTCCACCAGCATCCCTTAAGGAACTGGAGCATGTTTTGGAGGAATAATGGTACAAAATTCCACACACTACGATTCAGAAGCTGTATGCGTCCATTTCACGTCGGACCCAAGCTGTTTTGGACGCAAAAGGAGGCCCAACACCATACTAGGTATGGTTTTCACACTTTTGCAGACGTTTTAGATTTTTTCGTATAACCCCTGTACTTCAGTTACCGATTGTAACTACAGATTTATAGAAGCAAATCATTTGAATAGCTTTGATTGTGAAATTCCAGTTCGTGAGCTGTTTGTATCCATAATTTTTATAAAGGTAACCAAGAAAGTTCTGTCGTTTTTTCACCCACCACCTTCGAACATCGATGTCACCTAAGACGTAACGGGAAGATCAAAAATAGTCCCCATCAGCATCGACAACATTCTGCCAACGTTCCGGAAGGCAATGGATTCCTTCGCTGTAGAACTCGGTGGACCGTGAAGCGAAGGTATCAAGTGCTTTTTGCACCTCTACTAGGGATTTGAACTGCGTGCTCTAACGTGATTGTCCAAGAAATGGAACAGGCGATAATCGCACGGTGCAATGTCCAGGCAGTATGGTTGATGCAATAGTGTTTCCCATTCAAGCCGTAAAATGGTGTCCCGGGTCATCCCAGCTATGTGGTCTTAGCGTTGTCCTGTAACAGGAGGACCCCTTTGTGATTCAGAAGTACTGGCTCCAGAGTTTTGAGTTTCTCTTGAATGCGGTTCAACTGCTGATAGTACACAGCTGCATTGATGCTCTGACCAGCTAATAGCAGTTCCCGATGCACGATGCCGCCAGCAGACCCCCAAACACACAGGAGGACCTGCTTCTCCTGCAGTGGTAATTTCGACTGTTTGGAACCAGTTCATGGGTTGCGAACCAATGATGACGGTGCCATAGAGCTTCGTACAGGACCCACTTCTCATCACATGTCAACTCCATGTCCAGAAATGGCTCCTTCCTCAGACGAGATAGCAAAGAATCACAGGTGTGTGCTCGTGTTGCCTTCTGGCCCGAAGTCAAATTATGTGGAACCTATCGACCCAACTTGTAGTGCTTCCCAAGTTGATGGAGGTGCTGCCGAATGGTTTCACTCACACTGAATTGTAGTCCTAGTTCCTCATATGTCTGATTCCTGTTTGCCTCAATTGCTGCCTGAAGATCTTCATTTTGTGTATGTATTAGTCTTCCGGCACGTGGTGCGTCTTCGAGTCTTTTGTCACCGTCCTTAAACTTGTTAAACCGACGCTGCACTGTCTGTGTAGTCACAACACCCTCACCAAAGGCCTGGCATATCTTCCACCCCGCTGCAGCGGCGTTTGACCCTAGTTTGAACTCGTACAGCATACACGCCCTTATGACGCTCTGTGGAAGTCCAATGGTCACTCTGTCCTTACGCAAGTTCATGGTGTAACTTAACTGCCACAACCAAGTAGTATGTTGAATATTCTAACACAAACAACTGACCTTTACATTATCTCCATTCCCATTTAACTCATGGTGTGAGGGCAAATGGTACACAGACCTTCATAAAAGCGACAGAACTTTCATGGTTACCTTTATAGATGAAACTATCGGATACGTTTGAGAATTATTTAACAGTTTATGGTCATGTATGAGGATATCACTATAATTAAATTTTATGCATAATAAAGCCCAATTTGGAATTACTGTGAAGCGAACCAAATGCAGTTCTCATAGAAATAGTAGAGAGAGGGTCGATTTATTTTCAGAATATTGCTGGATATTTTGCATAAGAAATAAAATAGGGTAATGACCTCTGCTTAGTTTAGAAACAACTAGTGAAAGCAAAAGGAGGTACGGTGACTTCATTTTCGTCTGTGTATTTCTCCTGAGAAGGACACAGCATTTTGTTTTCGGGTCTGCTTTTCCCATCATAAGATGCAGTCAGTGTTCTTTTCTGAAAATTGAAATGATTTTAGTAGTTGGAGAAACAAGATATAAAATTACTCCACATGAGAATAATTTCCAAACACACCAGGGTTCTTTCCCATATGGAAAGAAATGGAAAAGAGGCTGCTTTCAACAAGGAGGTTTAATATAGGCACAGTTCCAAAATTGCTTAACAGAAGGAAATGTGGCGGCAAGTACCTAAGAGGCAGGTAAGAAAATGAACCGATTCTTGTGAAAACGCTCAGGACAGGTTCCTATGTTTAGCATGGGTTCTTGGTGCCTGAACCGGTTCAAAAGCTGGTCAAAACCGGTTCTTTTTTCATCCCTGCTAAGAGGGAGTTATGCTGCATAAAATATACAGCCAAACAAATTTATTACTAACAGGCCACAGAGAAAGTACCACCGAAATTGAAAAACGGGATAATTACAGAAACGCTGGAAATCTTATAGAACTTTTGAAGTTTGTTGCAGAGTTCGGTCGTCATGAAAGGCCACATTTTATGAGTCCAGTAAAATTCAGAAGCAATTCCGTATCTTTCACCAGAAATATAAAAAGAATTCACGCACCTTTTAGCACCTACAGTTAGAGAAAAACTTATGACACCCAGGAAACGAAATGTTATGAACTCGTGTTTGATCAACTCCTGAAGCTACTCAGCAGAACAAGTGTCGGAGACCATTAGATATGTAGATATAATCTTTGAGAGGAAAACTGGAGTTCTAAAGAAATTCTTTCTTAGGATTCATTCAAGCTCATGAAAAAGATGCAGCAAGTATTGCAGACATAATATTGTAACAACTTGAGAAGGGTAGATTATCTTTCGAAGACTATAGGATTTTAGGATTTAGATTTCTGGGCTTTCGGCACCTAAGGCCATGTAGCCCTTCACGTTTCGAGGGATGACGTCTCTCGGCGAGCACACAATCCGGGGAAAGGGAAGGAATAAATTATGGGGGAAGGAAGGAGGCGGCCTGGAACCTATAAGTTAGGGAACCACCCTGGCATTTGCGTGGTGTGAATGAGGAAAACCCAGGAAAACCTCATTCAGGGTGGCTGGCCTGAAAAAGCGTGTTACACTTTTTCGACCGAGTCACCCCACCGGGAATCGAATCCGGGACCGCTCGCACCGAAGGCGAGAGCGTTAGCGACTACGCTACCCGGGGTCACCTCGAAGACTATAGATCACAGTCTTATGACAATGTATCTGTCATCTCTGGTTTTGCAACTAAGAAGTGCAACGAAGACTTGTTTCATTTAACTCAAAACTACACTTGTTAATTGTACTAACCTCACACTGTTAGAAGTTGGGGTTCATACTTTTAGCCATGAGGAAGTATATGTACATTTTTAGTACCGGTACTATGCAAGCTATCTCTGGTTGTACTTTACCGTGGATGAGGTGAACGTGTTAGCTATGTTTCAGCTCCACCACTATCATAAACGTTGAAGCATTGTGATTTCTCATCTACCTTTTCGTGGGATAGTTTCTTAATGCCTTTTTAATGCTAGCTTGAGAGTTAGCTAACTGTAAGAGGAAAGTTAGAGGAAATATGAGTAGAAAGGATTATTTGTAAATAGTCTAAGGGAGGTTAGAACACTGGTTCGTATAGTTTATTTTATTACATTTATTTATGCAGGAATGCAAGATAATATGGACATTATGACCTTTGCGATCATAATTATTATGATGTCGATCGTGGGAAGGAATTTTGTGGATATATTTGGTCTAGGAATTAATTCGTGCGGGTGGACAAGAGATGGCGCAACGAACGGAGCGTCCCACAGTTCCGTGTATAAATACATGTGTTGCAAACCCCTGTCATCGCGTATCGTTCGTAGTATAGGGCAGTGGATTAAAGCGTCAACAACACCAGTTTGTAGTTAAGTGAACATGGCGCAATTTGTGCCTGATAAAGTGTTTTTGCGGGGTGTCCTGCTGCATTACTTTAACATGCAGAAAAATGCGACTGAAAGTCATCGTATTTTGGTGGAAGTGTATGGTGACCATGCTCTAGCTGAGCGAACGTGTCAGAAGTGGTTTGCACGGTTTAGAAGTGGTGATTTCGGCTTGGCAGACCAAGAGCGAGCTGGACAGCCAAAAACATTTCAAGACGAAGAATTGACAGCATTGCTCGAGCAGGATTCGTGTCAAACGCAGGAACAACTTGCAGCAGCATTAGGCGTTGATCAAACAACAGTCTCCAAACGCTTGAAAGCCATGGGAATGATTCAAAAGATGTCACATTGGGTTCCACATGAATTGAAAGACAGAGACGTTGAAAGACGAAAAACCATTTGCGAATTGCTGCTTCAACGACAGAGCAGAAAGGGGTTTCTGCATCGAATTATTACGGGTGATGAGAAGTGGATCCATTACGAGAACCCTAAACGAAAAAAGGCCTGGGTGAAACCAGATGAACCAGGTCCATCACAACCAAAACGAGATATTCACTGTGCAAAGGTTATGCTGTGCATATGGTGGGATATGAAAGGTGTGGTGTACTATGAGCTGCTGCAACCGGGTGAAACTATGAATGGAGAACGTTATCGACGACAATTAATGCGTTTGAAGCAAGCTCTGGCCAGAACACGACCAGAATGGGAGAACAGACATGATAAACTTACTGTTCAACATGATAACGCTCGCCCACATGTCGCAAAACCGGTCAAAACCTATTTAGAAAATGTCGGATGGGAAGTTATACCCCACCCGCCGTATTCACCAGACGTTGCTCCTTCGGACTACTACTTGTTCGATTGCATGAACAACGATTTGATTGGACAGCGGTTTACTTCTTCAGAAGATATCGAAACATGGGTCTCTGACTGGATCGCTTCCAAGGATGAGGACTTCTTTCGCCACGGAATCCGTACATTGCCTGACAGATGGGCGAAAGTGGTGGCTAGCGATGGACAATATTTTTCTTAAGGTATTTATGTATTTTGTGTTTGTACTACAGCTTCAATGTGTGCGTACCAACCGCACGAATTAATTCCTAGACCAAATAGAAAGATTGCAAGAGTACAAATATAATAATAGGACTATAAGATGATATAGGAACAATATTGAAAATAGATTCTTGACTTTTTTTGCTAGCCTCAAGCAAGAGTTATGCCCTCGACTTGGGAAAAGGTATTACATAAAAGATTTACTATGTTTGGGATAAGTGTTCTTTATTAATTTATTAATTATTAACTATTTTCATAATTTAAGATTTTATGATCTTTAGATCATAAACATAAGGTTGGAATGTGGTGAATGTGAGGTGTGAAAGTATGAAGAAGTGCTGTACACATCACAACACGTAGGTATTGTTAAAGAGACAAATGAAGTTATCTTCTCGCCCCAGGGCGACGCGGGGCATTGATGCGAGACAGATGAAGCCCTGTTAGTACACTAGGATTATTGTACATGTTATGATGGGGAGATTATATGTGAATGAAAATGGAGCTGAAAGGCATTGAGAAGAAGAATATCAGGATAATCAGGGAGTATTGTTAAACGATAAAGTGTAAAGTGCAAAGTGAGAGGAGGGGAGCGTAAAGGTGGAGAGTGACGAAGTCACCTGCAGTGTGAACGATGTTCATAAGTAGTGGATGATTTGTAGTTGGGCGTTGAGTGATATATTTCAAGTGGAGCGATTCTATATGTGCAAGAACAGTAGGAAAAATAATATATCTATAGAGGTCAGAAGCAGGGGGACCCTAACGTGAATCTACGATTTCGTTCTAATCCCTGCCCGGTGTATAAAGGTTAAATAACAACAGTGGATATGAAAATGTGAAGTCAGGTTGGCCTACCAAAACTGATCTCGGGTCGCCCTGCTTTTGAGTTCTAAGTACAGACCTGCAGACCAGACAGTGTCAAATGCTTTCTCAAGGTCAAAAAGAACAAGAGAAGAAGGCTTTGCGGAATGGAATTGATTAAAGATATGATTAGTAGCTGATCATTAATGCTAAATTGAGTGCGAAAGCTGGCATGATAGAAAAGATAGGAGGCGATGATTGGTACAGTAAGTGTGAAGATAGTTAACTAGAATTTATTCGAATATTTTACTGAGCGTACTGGGTAATTGAATAGAGCAATATGATGAGACAAGGCTAGTAGGTTTCTGAGGTTTCGAAAACATTATATTTTTAGACATTTTCCATGTACTAGGAAAGTAACCTGTGCAGAGCATATGAAGAGTATGGCCAGCAAGTGGAGAAGACAATAGGGAATCTTTCATGTCTCGTTAAAAGATATTATCTATGTTGTTTGCACTATTGCGTTTTCTCTTTATGACAGATAGGATTTATTGATGGTTATAGGTGCTGTAAGTTCGTGATTGTCAACTAAGGAGTAGCCGAGTGCGGGTTGCAGATATAAAGATTGGAAGTCGACGCGATCCACGGGATGTCGACGTGGATAAGGCTGAGTAGGAGGCGGAGTGAATATATCCTTAGATAAGCTTCGACACTATCAGTTAGAAGCGGCTGATTATGAATGATGAAATAAAATCTTTGAGTTTTACGTCCCACGGTTATGCCGGCTAGGGTAAAGGAGACAGTGATGATGAGAAATGAATAAAATGGTGGAATGAAGGAAGTGAGAGGAAACGGAAGAACCACGAGGAAACCCACGCACACGGTGTTTGTCATTATGAATAATGAGAGGATATGGTATAATCTAACGATTTGCCAGTGAGTTGGTTGAATTGCTTCCAGTACTCTGTCGGATGTGATCTATCAGTTAATGCGTTGCAAGTTTTCACTCATTGCCTGTGTTTGCAGGTTGTAATGCAATTGGTGACAATACGTTGTAAGTATCGGTGATGAAGAAATGATTCTCTGTTTCTTATGCGCTCATAGTCTCGGTAAAATTGACCTGGTCTGCAAATGAATGGAAGGTAGTAGGTGGTAATTTTGGACTACAAGGATTCGAATTAGATGTTGGAATATAGGTATTGGAGGCTCGGTTTATCGTATCAGAGATTGAGAATTTTGTACATGGAGTATTCTGAGGTGGGTTCATGAAGATCTGACAGCTCGTCAGTGATGTAGATGTAACAACCTATCTAGTATAATTTGTTATAGTTGAGTGATGGACGCATTTAAGTTCGGCAATTTAGGGTAGTGTGATGGAGATGATCGATAGTGAGTTTGTTCGGTAAGTGATCACTTCCTATTGTATCTGGAGTTTCGATGGTACAGGAAGGTATAAGGTTAGTAGACGTTGTAACAACATCAGGTGAGGTTTAAGACGATGGTCGTGTGGGTTCAGGTCGTTGATGAAGAGTCAAGTGGTGTGGGTTGTAAGAAAGATGATAAAACTGTGCCCTTGTTGAACTGTTCTACTATAGACGTTAATGCCGGCTATAATTACGAGTGCTTGAACTTGTTTGAGATATTATGAAAAAATCTGCTGGATGGTATGACCTTGTCTAGTGTAAATTGTGGAAAGAGTGATATACAAGTTCAGAAAGAGCGCGAGTATTAAATATTCTGGAAGATTCAAATGTTGGAGCTGGTAATGCTGAACAGTTATGATCGTGGAAAACCGATGGCAACTCCGCCGTTGACATGTCGTGCTGGTATAGTGCTATCTTTGGTATGATGCTATAACCAGATATTTTCCATGTAGGTCGGAGCGTCTCGTTGAGAAGAAAGGCTGAAGTATTTTCTTGCAAGAGCAGTGCGAAGAGTGGTTTATGATAGAACTGATGTCTACAAATATAAATGTGAGCGCCATGATGATAGGAAATAAGTATGGAATAGATTTAAACTTCGGTTTCAAGGGAATTAACATGAAGTATAATTTATTTCCGCTATATGATGCTTGGAAATTCATATTAAATATGGCACGTGTTGAGTACTGAATCTTTTGTAGTATGTGGAATCGATGAAAAGGATGAACAGTTTGGAATGTAAGAGTTCAGTAGGCAAGTAGTTGTTCAATGGTGACAGCCTGGATTTTTATCTGTAAGTATCTGAGAAAACATGGTAGGTTTGTTGTGATGTTGCAGTGAAACAGTGATTTCAAGTTTACTTAGCTCCGAAGGTGGTCGTTGTTTGCACTTGTACCTAAATACCGGGAGTTGCTCATGACATGCTGGACAATTTAGAAGTTATTGAAGCTTTTGACATTGGTGGGTATTATGTGCGCCGGAGCAATAACCACAGATTGATGGATTTGAACATTTGTCGGTGGGGTGTGTCGATGTGAGTTATATCTTTCGCAACGTAGCGGAAGTATGAGCTGTGACCTAGAAGACTCAACTCTATTGCATTGACGATATATATTTGACACTAGATCGTTGATTATCTCTTGGGAGTAAGAACTCTGACCATATACGTCGCACCATTGTTGTTCCGAATAAATTTGCATTTGGAGATGGTGTAGTCTTCTTCCTTGAGCTCGTCTGTGACTTCTTGGTCTGAAATATCAGTGTCAACCATACGAATGATAACTGATAATAGAGGTTTTTCCGTGGTGGAGGCGACTGTTTGAGCTGCTTCTAGGCGAGTCGAATGAGAGTTGAGTTTTTCCTAAATATTTCGGAATCGTGCTTGTTTTGTAATGATTGTGTCAAAATTGGGATCAGGAGTTCATAAGATTATGCAATTACGTCTGGTGTGATGTTGGCTCGTGGCATGCATTTAACGAATTACATATACAGATGATGAACCTGTGAGTATTTAGGGTCAAACTTAGAAAGTAGAAATTGATGAATCTGTGGACGAATTATCTCTCTTAATTCTGGCAAGTCGTCGTGGTCCATGAAAAGACCAGACTCACTTGTTGTATCAGAAGTGTCGCTCTGATGGATTTTTTTGGAGGTGGTTACTTCTGGTTATAAATGTATCTTTGGTCATTAAGAGGCTTAGCGGGACTCTATTCACGGCTGATACTAGGGTTGATTTTACCCTTTCGATTTTCTCCTGTAGCAAAAGGACCGGCTACGTTCATAGGTAGACGTTGATGATGCCCGAGGTCCCAAGAAGGAGGAATGGACGTAGTCCTGATGTTTAGGCCCGAAGGCCAAGGTTTGGACTGTGTGATTACTAGTGCATGTAAATAAGATGATAAACAAAGGTAAGAATAACCGTTTGGATAATAGTCGTAGGATGAGTAACTTCCGTCGCTTTTACAATAGAACCTAGACGCCCTTGGTTGGATGTCTGGCGGCAAGGTTCTCTTGAGAAGGCACGACAAAGTATACAGGATGATGAATAAACAGGAGAACAACACAAATCGAAAGACAGCTTTTCAGACTTTGGATACGTCATCAGCTGATAAGATCGAATTAAGTATCAATCTGATCCTTGACGGCTTTTAAAGGTAAAAGGGTTAGAGGATATTCATTATTCATAAATTTTATGATCTTGTAGTAAACCTCCTAACCCCAGCCATTAGAGAGTTACTCTCTCTCTCTTTGGCACAGAATTGATGACACTTTTGGTTTAAATCATTTTGTTGAATGGCCTACATGCAATTTTATAAATGAACAATGTTGAAAACTTAATACGAAACAAAATGTTAAATGAGTAAATAAATATGCATTTTAGAAAACAAAATACCTATCTAAATGCTGCGGGTGTAATAGAAGGAAGCTTTAGTATAGAAGCAGTGTGTTCTGTTTGTATGAAATGAACATAATGAGGTATAATGAAATCAGTACGTATACTACACAGTCACAAACATAGTTAGGTACAGGAGTACATATTTTATCTTGGGTCGATTCGAGACTGATGGCAACAAGGGAGAAGCTCTAAGTTAATATTGAAATAAGATGAGATAAAATGGAAACAAATGAGGAGGATGATTGGGTATATGATATATATGAAATGTATCGTGTTTGTCAGCTGTAGGAGTGTGGTTTTCAGATACAACGTGAGAAGAGCATTTAAAAGGCTGTATACAAGTACTTATACGCGGCGTAAAATTCAATATCAGTTTGTAAAGTATCAAGAAGTCATCATCATAGGTATTCTGCCTTTATTGGCAGGTCACTTGCCGCAGCTGAGAAGCTTCCATGCCCCACGGTCCTCCGCTAACCTTTTCGTCTTCGCGTATGATCTTTCTGTTTTAATATCATCCATTAATTGTAGTCTCCTTCGCCCCCTCCCTCTCTTTCCCGCCACCATACCCTCTAGGACGTCCCTCATGATACAATCTCTTAGGCAATGTCCCAACCAGTTTCTCTTCCTCTTCCTAATAATATCTAAAAGTGTTCTTTTCTCACCCACCATTTCTAACACTCTCTCATTCGTTTTCCGCTCGACCCAACTAACTCTTTCCATTCTTCTCCACACCCACATTTCGAAGGCTTCCAGTCGATTTTCGTTACCCTTACGCAATGTCCACGTTTCCGCCCCATACAGCACAACACTCCACACGAAGTATTTTATGAGTCTTTTTCTCAACTCTTTGTTCAAGGTCCCACAGAACAGACTTTTCTTTCTTTTAAAGGCTTCTTTCGCCATTCCTATCCTTGCTTTTATTTCACGTTCGCATTTCATGTCATTACTAAGAACACTACCCAGGTATCGAAAACTATTCACTTGTTCTATTTTCTCCCCTCCTACTTTTATATTTGACACAGACCCCTTCGTTCCAATCACCATGGCTTTTGTCTTTCTAACATTTATTTTCATCCCATATTCTTCAAAGCCCCTTCTCATTTTTTCTAACATTTTATTGATTTTCTTTTCAGATTCTGCAACAAGGGCCATATCGTCTGTAAATCTTATGCATCTATCATTCTACCTCCTACCGAAATGCCATCATCATCATGTAGGCTCTTTTTCACTATCTCTTCTAGATAGACATTAAATAGTGTTGGCGAGAGGCAGCATCCTTGTCGAACTCCCCTTCCAATTGCACTTTCTTCCGTCAGTTCTTCCCCTATCCTAACACTTACTTGTTGGTTCATGTATAAGTTTCTTATGAGTCTTCTATCTTTCCATTCCAACCCTATCTTTGTTAGAACTCCCAACAACAATTCCCAATTCACGCGGTCAAAAGCCTTTTCTAGATCAATAAATACAACATACACCTCTTTCCCTTTTTCTATAAATCTTTCACCGATCACCCTTAATAACCCAATAGCATCTCTTGTGCCCTTGCCTCTTCTGAACCCGAACTGCTCTTCCTCAACATCTTTATTTGTTCTTCCATATAACCTTCTGTTCAGTATTCGGAGCAGAATTTTAGCTGCATGAGATATGAGACTAATAGTTCTATAATCCTCACATCTCTTTGGGTTTGATTTCTTAGCCATCGGTTATCAAGAAGTAGTAGATGGGAAACTGGTAGGCGATACAGTATGTATTTCAAACGAACGTCGGCAAGATATTGAATAAGGAGAGGAAAATCGATGTGTTCATATGTCAGGAAATTTCGATATGATAACTATGCAGGGGTGCCCACAATGGGGGGCTATGACGCAAACAGCGTCAATGAAATATTTGGGGGGGTTAAAAATCTATATAAATATGTTTGGGGGGGTGTAAAACTTAATCGAAAAGATTTTTTTCATGGAAGAACACCTACGGATAGACAATTGAGGGGGGTGCGTCATGGACATGAGGGGGGGCACCACTGTAACTATGTGATATGCAAGTCGAATGGCATGGCGTTCCACTATCTATAATCAGACGAACTTTGTTAAAGCGTTGCAACAAGCAATGTGGCCGAAGTTAAAATAGACCTGAGGAACATTTTGTATATATTGATTAAGAGAGGTGCGTGTAAACCTCAAATAGCTCCGTTTACACGCCGGAGAAGACTGCGCAGCAGATTAACCTTTTGTATTATTTTTCTCTAGATGAGCTTTCCAAATTAACTCCGAGATAAGTAGCCGACTCCAAGTGTTGGTCGAAGTGGATGGTCTTCGAGAGTAATGTTAAGTTTCGTATGTTACGATGAACCTTCAAGCGGCGTTTAGGAGATAGAAAGACCAATGTTTGCGTTTTAGCGGCGTTTAAAGTTAGTTGCCATGTGTTGCACCACTGCATAATATTATTGAGAGTTGATTGCAAAATTGTCCTGATCTGGTGCGTGGTCTTGCCTCGAGCTAGAAAGGACGTATCATCAGTGTATTGAAACAGGTACGCTTGTGCTTAGGTTGATGTATATTGGAAGCGCACATTACATGCAGGAGTGGACTGACATCAGAACTCTGTGGAACTCCGGAGTATTGACAAATAGGATGTGAGAAGGCAGATTCTATCTAAATCCAATTTGATAAGCTAAAAAGGTATATATAAAATGTAGATAACTAGTCGGGAGGTTTAGTTTCTGCAACTTTTGAAGCAGCCCATAATGTCAGACTTGCCGAAAGCTATCTCGAGATCTATTAAAATGGGACCAGATGGAAGGATCTTGTTACATTGATAGGTGATAATTGTTGAAAGGCAAAGTAACTGGATTTTTATTAATTAAAAATGCTGGATGAAGCCTATGTACCACGATTTTTCGAACAGTTTACTAAAGACTGTTGTGAGCTGTATAGGACAATAAGAAGTTAACATTATGTGCCGGTTTATGGGGTTTGAGAATCATGCATATTTTGGAAATTTTTCAATTTAGAGGGTAAAAACCGGTGCAGAGACTATTGTTGTAGACTGTATTACCTGACCAGGATAGCAGTGCGGTTTTGGAAGGATGGCGCTGCTGTTGTGTTTACATCAGTTTGTTGGCAAGTGCGGTGAAACAGGGGAGCGGAGAGTTTCATTCTGCAGTGTATCCAACGGTATTTAAAAGTTGCAGTTTGGATGTTATGCATAGCCTAATCTTTTTCCGCTTAATAAAGAACGTCGTATGTTGTGTGGTTGTAATGAACCATTCCTGCAGTACTGCAGATGTATTGTGGATAGTGATATATGAATGGAAATTACCAATTTAAGAACAACATAGAACAACTGACAATTCAGTGAGCTTCTACCGTGTATTAAGCAGATTGTATAAAAATTGATTACGTTTTATTCGATGTCATTATAAAACAGGAGCAGCCTGCAAAACGCTACTCGCTAATTTGTTCGCAAGTTAATATGGAGGGTGTATTTTTGTTGTAGTTTTTTTTTTTTTTTGTTACTTAAAATTTTCTGCAAATAACTTCAATAACTTTTGAAACTGTTTGTCTTAGCTTGAGCCAGAGGCGGATCCAGGCTAAATGTTTGGGGGGCGGTCATTCGAAGTAAATTCAAGATAAGAGTGTATTGCAAGAAAAAAAAGGAAAACAATTTTAGTAAAGAAGAAGTAACTATTTTCTGCAATTTCTAGAACAGATATGGCCACCAGCGATTTCGAAGGTGGACATTTTATTGCGCAAGAACGCCAATGTAAGTAATTTCTTGCAATTTATTGCTTTATTTGACTTCTGCAACGTAAAAAAAGTAAGGCCTACCTATTTTAGGTTTTATTTTACATTTATAATACAAAAGTGAAAATTCTTAGATTTTATTTTTAAAATAAAAAATATCCTATTCTGGGGGCAGGCAATCGCCCCGGCCCCTGGATCTGCCCATGACTTGAGCATATGCGTGAAGTGATTTATTACGAACAGGACAAAAAGAACTCTGATAGATTGATTACAAGTAATCCGGTTAGAAACATTGCTGCTTGCATTTTAGTTCCAAAACCGGCCGCCCGCACTCGTTGCCTGGTCAGGATATAACAAGTAACGTAAGAAACAAGAGCGGAGCTCTTTTACTAGTCGACAGGAAATACAATCAATATCTGGTGCGGTATTTTGTTTTTTATGAAGTAGGGGAGAGGGGGGTACATTTGAACAGGGGGTACCTTTGAACATTTAAGATAACAGGCTAGAAATAATAGCATATCTGGTGGTTTCAAAATTTTTAGTTTGGCAAAACAGCGTTGCGTGACGGTCAACTGTTATCTGCCATTTTAGTGTAACTGTTGATGAACAGCAGTACTTTGTTACATTTGTGGGGTGGAAAGTTGGAATTTGTGTGAAGTTTTGTAAGATTTTTGACAGAAGCCTGTGTTTTGATATTATCTGCCATTCATTGCAGAAGCAAGTACATTAATTTACTTATCTAATGTTGCCCTTTGTATTTCACAATAGTGTGTACTATCTGGGTATTACCAAATTCTGCTTGGTCATACCGGTTGGGGCAGTTTTGAACAAAAATTAGGGGGCACATTTGAACATTGTTCTACCTATACTTTTCTGAAACTTATAAGTACCAGCAACATGTTTGTGTTCTCAGACAAGGAAGACAAATGTTCACTGCCAACTGCTGATATTGTGTGTAGACTTTCTGATCCCACAACTTCTGGAGAGACAAAGCGTACTGCAAAAATTCTGACATTTCATGTTGATTTGCAGAATTTTAGGGTAGAATAAATTTCGTGTCCAGTACCCGGTTAGTAGTGAAAAAAATGTAATTTCTTAGATTGCTAGTAGATAGTAATAGGTTTTCCATTAAGCCTATCAGGTGTGACGAGCAAAATTAAAAAGTGAATCATAATCATATTTTCACAGATATGCTTCGATGATCATATTTTTTAAAAATTTTCTTCAGATCACACCTACGCCTATAGATATGTTGTCCGCATATCCTTTTGTGTGCGTGTGTGTGTAACGTATAACGTACAGCATATATGCAGGTCCGTATTTAGGTAACTACTATTCTGTTCGAACTAGTTAGGTAACTACTGTTCGAACACAGAACGTCACAATTTAGAGGGCGGCAAAATTTTGGAATTTTTAAAAGAAAAAAGATTCACAATAAAGTTACATTTAACACTACCACACTAAGAGTCCCGCGCAAGAGCGAGAAAATGTTTAATTCGCTCTAATTACAGTAGTTATTAATTAGCTAGCTTATCTGATTATTTTTAAAAAAGTTATCCTCTCCTACTCCCACCCCAAGGGGTGAGGATGAACTTGAACATCATGAAAACTGATAACGCTAAACTCAGCGACCTCGAAAACAATGAATTCAACACTTATATCTGTCGTTTTCGATTACTTTTAAACTCTCGCCCACCTCACTCGGTAGTTGAGTATGACCTTGAAGTTGAATTGGATTGAAACTGTCACTATTCATCTCAGTGACCCCAAAACTATGAATTCAATTCAATTCAGATGTGTTTCCGAAAGGGAGGCAAATTATTTAGAGCACAGAGGCGCACAATATACAAATACGGGCCTGCATATATGTTTCAGCAATTATTATTATTATTATTATTATTTCCTTGAAATACGCGATTGGTTAATTCTTGTGCCTTAAACCGTTAATGATCCTTTGTTACATTAGCCTTGTTGTTCGTAAACGAATTCATCCTGAAAATAACGATTATTGTAGTAAAATATGGTTTGTTCAAAACTGCCCCACGCATGTTCAAATCTACCCCATGCTTGTTTAAATCTACCCCCCAAGGGGGTAGATTTGAACGGCACCCCCTGCTCCCTTGCACAGAATGACAAGATCAAACAAAGTACTATATTTTATGGCAAATATAATGTATATTATATTTAGCTTTTGCTACAGTTCTATAAGGAAATTTACTGTGTGTTTGGAAGCAAAAACGAATATTCGAAAACAGATGTTCAAATGTACCCCCCTCTCCCCTATAAGTTGATGTTAATGAATAGTGATAGGTGATGTAAGAGGATCTTCATCATCAATTGTGTGAAAGTGAAGGTTTTAGAGCGGGAATAGTAGCCAAGTCTATGCGGTTGTGAGAATGAGGTGATATTGTAGGTGTGAAAACTTGACTGTAATTGTGTTGCAAAAGCGTTGGTCTTATGTAGGTTAGTAAAGAGAGGAACATCTTTGTCCAAGAGTGAATACAAAATTTTATAGACGAGTCATTTTAGCTCAAAATTTTGTGATTAGTTAAAACACATAAGCATGGGTCTTTGAGATTAGATGTTTTCGGTTGTAGTAAATAACATATCAAAAGTCCCCAAAAATCACAAATGCCGCCGCCATATTGAAAAGTGGCCGCCGTAATAAATCCAACTTTTTAAAGTTGTGATCAAAAAAGGAAATACCTTATAGGCATGGGGTTATGTGAATAGGTGCATTTTGTGATAGTGGAGAACATACTGAAATCCTCCTCAAAGCGCAAGTGTGAAATGGCCGCCATATTGAAATCTGGACGTTGTAATATAAAGTAATTAGAAGTGTTGCCGCTATATGGTAACGAAAGCTCAGCACAGCAACACTCACTCTGGCAGCAATCCCGAGAACATTGGATTAATAGTAGACGCCAGCAAAACTTCAAGATCATATAGAACATCACTTATTTTAGATAGCACTTTATTATATTTCAGCTTTATTTCATCTTAAGCATGTTATTTGTTTGGACATTATGATCTTGTCATAAGCATTAGGGCAAGAAGATTAGAAATGTTGGTCAGGTTAACTTGACAAAACAAACACGAATGCTGGTTATCTTCTTGACCAGAGGCTGCTCTGCACAATGATGTAGATGAGTGAAGCCCTGTTAATACAATAGGTTTACAGTACAGCATACGTAGGCAAAATATGAGGGGAAAGTGGTCAGAAGAATAGGCAGAAGCGACAAAATAGCCGGGGAAAGAATTTGAGATAATAGAGAAAAAGCAAAGATAGAGCAAATAACGAGATTATAGCCGAGATCGTAGTGGTGGTCAATGTCTACAGTGTCCAGAAGTAGGGAATGCTGTTGCTGAAATAAGGTGGTAATGAATTTGAGCCGCAACTTTTCTATGTGATGAAGTATGGTAAGAAAAGTGATTCGGTCATACAACTCTGCGTTGGACTTGAAACTTAATTCTGTAAGATAAACAGAGAGCATGACATTCGCAAACTTTCGGTTTGTCATAGAAAAAAGGTAATTCAGCAATCCAGCTGGGTGGTCATACAAGATTGAGAGAAAAAGACCTTATACTGTAGTAGGCTGTTATCCCCATGTGGTGCCGATAAGAAATTCAGACGATGATAGGCCTTCTGATTAATTTCTTTCAGATGCAGCCACTAAGTTAGATGATGGTCGATAGTGAGATCAAGATAAGTGACATATTTGATGTGGCGAATGTGTGTGCCGTGGACACTGATATTAAGATGATTCGGATTTTTCTGGACTCGAGAGAGCTTGCGAGATGGAATAAAGACATTAGCTTGCGTGTTAGTGGAGTTGATATGGAGTCGCTACTTATTGCACTATCTAAGGAAGGAGTCAATCGCTATGCTGAGTTAATTAATTTGTTGGATGATCTGGGCTGTGGAAAGAAAAGCAGTGTCATTGGCTAGTTAGATCTCCTTTCAGTTTTTACTCTCTACCAGCAGAAGCGCAGTATACCCTGAGATAAAAACACTCTTTCATTTCAAGTAGTTATACTATCAAAACTTCTGGAAATGTTTGTAAATTATTAACTCAAAAACTTTTTCTCTCTTGCTTAAAAATGCATTTTTCCCTTCACCAGAGGGCATGAAACCAAGATGGCGTTACCCCACAGAAATGCAGTGGTGTATATTAGGATTTGCAAAAGCAGTATAGTGACTTTAGCGAACTTTCAAATGTAAATTTAATGTGAATTCTGCTGCTAAGAAGACCATTTTGAAGTGGTACTTACAACAATTTCATCGAAAATGGGCTCATCTGTGACATTCAAGCCTACCAGCGGCCTCGAAGCAGCTTTTGATTGGTCAGAGAAGTGTTTTTGAATAGTCCAAGAAATGAACGCGCAGAGCTACCCAAGAACTACTCTGCCGTGTCGTGACAAAACGCTGTAACTTTGGCGGAGCAGTTTTGCGAAAAAGAGCCTTAAAGTTTTCATCCGAAAATGTGATCTGTATCATGTAGAAATAGTGTATCTTGACTTTGGAAACACGTGATTACACGTAATGTTACGTAAATGCATGTTGTGTGATTAAATTTGGTGAAAATTGATTGGTTGACCATTATTGCCTAGTTACACTGGTTCTACACGATACAGATCACATTTTCGGATGAAAACTTTACGGCTCTTTTTCGCAAAACTGCTCCGCCAAAGTTACAGCGTTTTGTCACGACACGGCAGTACTGCCCTCATCAAACACGGTATGCAAGATGTTGCGCAAATGCTTGTGTCGCCCTTACATGCTGGAATTTGTCCTGAAGTTACATCCAAAACAATGAGATGCGATTCAAATTTTTAAAGAATCTCCAGATAGTAATGAAAAATGAAAACCTGTTGTCAAAGATCATTTTTAGTAATCAGGGGATCTTCTACTTAAGTGGAAAGGTTAACAGATACAATGTGAATATATGGGAAATGAGAATATGCAATGTCAAGTTGGAGGTTCAATGTATGCCACCAAAACCTCATGGTTTGTGCTATATCATTAACGGACTGTGTATGACCGCTTGATCTTCTGACACATCTTTGAGGGGGCAAACCGTTTCAGGTCAAAGTGAAATTAGAAAAGCTAGCCAACTAGTTGGGGAAGATTGACTATCTTTGTAAGAAAGACACTGGCATCACTGTATCTGCAGATTTCTCAACAAACACCTGCCAAACAAGTGGATTGGAAACGCTGGTCAATACGACCAAATGTTCTGCGACTGGTCCCCCGTACATGAAAAACTGAGTGTATATCTTCCTTCTGCAACCCTAAAGATTTGCAGAAACGAATTACGAAGCTGTAAACTTTGTAAACTCGATCAAATACGCTGCAGAGAGTGTCCTTTAGGTATACTTTTTGTATAGTCAATAAAGAAAATTAAGACACCAATGTATTCTTTAAAAAAACCCTCAATTACATGACTGTAAATAAATTCTTAGTTTGATTTACATTTGTCCACTAACAAGTTGAAGAAAACAGTAGTTCATAATTAACGAGTTTTTAATTTTCACTTGTGAATCTTGAATCCAGTGTTGAACGGATGTACAGTCCACAGCAAAAAAACCTGCAACATAATCATTTAAGTTTATTGTAAAACGACGAAGTCTTTTGTTCCAAAATAAATGTACAGAGGGGGACGCGAAGGTCTCCCCTGGCGTGATTCGTGCCACTTAGACGTTATGTTGATTCCCTGCGTTGTTAGGCGTAGTTTCACAATAAACTTACATGCTCATGTTGCAGGTTTTTTGCTGCGGACTGTACAACCATTATTTCATTTGCTTAACTCTTGGATTCTTTACAAAAGATTTTACTTTGAATGCTGTAGTTTATGTACAGGTTTTTATTTTCTTACACTACTTGTGCTAATATTTCCTTTATTCTTTTTCGAGGATTCCGCACCAAAAATTCCACAAAAGAATCCAGCAACAGACAAATATCAACGAGAACCGATTACTTCACGACTTCCGACTTCAATCTTTCATTTTCGTCGATACGTTGCGCTTTTCTTCTTTTGTTTTATAGCATTGCCAATTTATATTTTTTTGTTACAAGTTGGAAAAAAAAATGTTCAATCATTAAATTTCGACTTTCTGTCTACTAAGAAATGTAAACCAATTAATGAAGATTTCAATGTTTTGGAATCTGTTGCTTTCTTGAAAAGTGTATATTTTTTCATATGTCAGTTTTAACAAAATACTTCAAACCAGGATTTCTGCCGTTTCAACTGTAAATAGTATTCAGAATTAATGAGATGGAAGCAGCTCCATAATGAAATGTGTTCTGTAGCTTAGTTTGTATTCTTCAAACGATGAAGATGGTGGTTATTCGTTGAAATAATTTGGTCAATTGAATAATAGAATGTTTTTTGCCCCCTCAATTATACATCCAATAACTTCTTAACTCTCGGAAGCCCAATGGGGTAGATTTTGTACCCCACCCTTTCAAATTTGTTTGTTTCCTGTATTGTTTCTGCGATTTTGGCTATTGATTTTCTAGTTGAATATTTTTTGACCCACAATTTTCTACATGAAAGTTCCGGTGAATGTAATTAATTATTGAAATAATTGGAAATTTGTACTAGTGGGGTCCAACATGTATCTCTATGAGCTTCCAAATAAAAGTACTCATTTTCTTACAACAGGTCCCTCTGCTCTTTGTGATATTAATAAGATGTTATTCACCAGTAATGCAAACACTTGAGAACTTTACAAAATTTATTCCAAGAGGAAGTCACTGGTGCCAAATCAGGACTGTACGGCGGATGAACCATCAATTCGATTTTTTGAATGTTCAAATAGTCGGTTGTTGGACGAGGTGTGTGAGAGCTCGCATTGTCTTGATGAAGAATGATCCGGCGGCGCTTGTTTGTTTTCCGTATTGACCGAATACCTCCGGCAAACAAATTATTGTGTACCATTCAGAGTTGACCGTTCTACGTTCCTCTAAAGGCACAGTTATGTGGGACCAGTTTTCCAGAAGAAACAGGCGACAATTTGTTTCGATGTGCTTCGAGCGCGGACAACTTTTGTTGGATTTGGTTCATCTTCAAACACCCATATAGCTGACTGCTGTTTACGTTCCAACTCATAAGCATATATCCATGATTTGTCACCTGTTACAATCTTATGTACGTCTTTTGAAGCACCGCCATTGTATTTATTGAGCATCTGTGTGCACCATTCGACGCGAGTTTCTTTTTGAGTTTTTGTCAAATTATACGGGATCCAACGAGAACAAACCTTTCTCACAGCTAAATGATCATGTAATATTTTATATATGCTGGTGGAAATAATGCCTAGGATTGCCTCAATCTCACAATATGTCAGATGACTATCTTGCAGTTTTAGGTTTTGTACAGCATCAATGTTTTCTTGAATAACAACTGATTTTGGACGACCTTCGCGAATTGCGTCAGTGAGCGAATGGCGGCCACGAGTAAAATCGTTATACCAGCGTTTCACATTGGCAAAGGATGAGGCTTCACTGTGGACGTAAGTTGATCGATGCACTCTTTTCTTGATAATCCACGTCGAAAACCGTCGTAATAAACCATCACATGAAAAATTTCACGAGTTAATTCCATTTTTCTGTTCTCACGCAATCTTCAAGTCACCGTAAACAACACACACAAAAAAAGCTACTGACAAAACATTTGAAGTATTTGGTCTAGGAATTAATTCGTGCGGTTGGTACGCACACATTGAAGCTGTAGTACAAACACAAAATACATAAATACCTTAAGAAAAATATTGTCCATCGCTAGCCACCACTTTCGCCCATCTGTCAGGTAATGTACGGATTCCGTGGCGAAAGAAGTCCTCATCCTTGGAAGCGATCCAGTCAGAGACCCATGTTTCGATATCTTCTGAAGAAGTAAACCGCTGTCCAATCAAATCGTTGTTCATGCAATCGAACAAGTAGTAGTCCGAAGGAGCAACGTCTGGTGAATACGGCGGGTGGGGTAAAACTTCCCATCCGACAATTTCTAAATAGGTTTTGACCGGTTTTGCGACATGTGGGCGAGCGTTATCATGTTGAACAATAAGTTTATCATGTCTGTTCTCCCATTCTGGTCGTGTTCTGGCCAGAGCTTGCTTCAAACGCATTAATTGTCGTCGATAACGTTCTCCATTCATAGTTTCACCCGGTTGCAGCAGCTCATAGTACACCACACCTTTCATATCCCACCATATGCACAGCATAACCTTTGCACAGTGAATATCTCGTTTTGGTTGTGATGGACCTGGTTCACCTGGTTTCACCCAGGCCTTTTTTCGTTTAGGGTTCTCGTAATGGATCCACTTCTCATCACCCGTAATAATTCGATGCAGAAACCCCTTTCTGCTCTGTCGTTGAAGCAGCAATTCGCAAATGGTTTTTCGTCTTTCAACGTCTCTGTCTTTCAATTCATGTGGAACCCAATGTGACATCTTTTGAATCATTCCCATGGCTTTCAAGCGTTTGGAGACTGTTGTTTGATCAACGCCTAATGCTGCTGCAAGTTGTTCCTGCGTTTGACACGAATCCTGCTCGAGCAATGCTGTCAATTCTTCGTCTTGAAATGTTTTTGGCTGTCCAGCTCGCTCTTGGTCTGCCAAGCCGAAATCACCACTTCTAAACCGTGCAAACCACTTCTGACACGTTCGCTCAGCTAGAGCATGGTCACCATACACTTCCACCAAAATACGATGACTTTCAGTCGCACTTTTCTGCATGTTAAAGTAATGCAGCAGGACACCCCGCAAAAACACTTTATCAGGCACAAATTGCGCCATGTTCACTTAACTACAAACTGGTGTTGTTGACGCTTTAATCCACTGACCTATACTACGAACGATACGCGATGACAGGGGTTTGCAACACATGTGTGGATACACGGAACTGTGGGACGCTCCGTTCGTTGCGCCATCTCTTGTCCACCCGCACGAATTAATTCCTAGACCAAATACGTTATGGTCAAGAATGTCAAACGTTTCTGTGCAAACAAAAAATAGCGCCTATTTACAATCAGGGTTGCCAAGGCTCAAAATATAAATAGTGGCCCTCGTAAGCATGAACTCTCATAATACATATGTTTGGTTAAGTGGAGACAAATTTAAAAGTTATATCCAGAACTACATTTTTCCGACTGCACGGGAAAGGGAGGGGAAGGGGGAGAGAAAGAATAACACATATTTACATACTAATATATGTAATATAAAACTGTATTCCTTCTTTATTCCGTTTCTTTGCAGTGAAAACATTTACCGTACAGAATACATCAAAAGGCTCCCCCACAATATCTCCATTTCCAATAATTCTAATATCGTCCTTTTTAATTATCAAAAAATTAAAAAGTAAAAAAATTAAATAAAATTAAAGCACTCAAGCACTGATTTGTTCAAGGCATAACAATTAACAGCCATAGAATATCTTAAAAATATATACATGTAAGAAGAATTGAATTGTATGTGACAGGTACATTCATATAGTGTTAAAATGCAGCATTAGACGCAATAACAGATTATTTACATCAGTAATATAAATACAGACTCTGCTGTTTTGATCAACTAAATTTCTCATGAGTCGCCTCTTCCCCATTTGAACTGGCATTTTCTTCACTAGACTGAGTTTTACTCGACTGGCTACGACCAGAATTAGATTTTTCGTAAATAGGCTGATCGTCTTTCACTCCCATTTCTTTCAGAAGTTTTGCAGCCTCAGTATTTGCCTAAAAACAAAGAAAAGTGTTAAGCATAAGCACAGCTAACATGTTCGCAAAAATAAGATATAATAAAACTAGATATCTAATATGAAAAGGACTGCAAAATTGCACATTTCTTTATTATTGCAGTAAATTTGTACTTAACGAATGTGCAATGTTTTTACTATACTCCAAACAATTTCGTTATTAGCTTATACAGTATGTCCGTAAAGTTGTGTAACCCAAAGTTTGATTGCGTATATCTTTTGAATCAAGAACGATAAAGACATGAGACTCGAAACAAATATAAACGTGTTCTATGTAAATATTTTTGAGATCATGACCAATGTTGGAATTCGTAACGTTTTTATGTAGTGACGAAAGAAAGTACTGAAAGTGTAAAATAAAAAATGTACAAAATGAAGAAAATCAATATTCAGTTGAAGAAAACTGATTTCTTGAGGGTGGGTCCCTATGTATATATGCAGTATGCGTCAACATTTATTCATTGGTGCAAAAATGTGACAAAGTTCACGCAGTGTTGCCATGTAAAAAGGTTTCGTTAATAACCTGAGTTTTTATCGCAGAGGAAAATCATATTCACGAAGAAATTAAATGTCGACTAAAAGCAGGGAATTCGTGTTACTATTCGGTTCAAAATCTCTTGACGTCGCGAATTCTGTCGAGGAATTTGAAGCTTAAAATATACAAAACGGTAATCATGCCTGTTGTTCTGTATGGCTGCGAAACATGGTCACTTACTCTGAGGGAAGAACATAGAGTGAAAGTATTTGAGAACAAGATCCTGAGACGAATATTCGGACCCAAGAGGAACGGGAATGGGAATGGCGGAAACTTCATAACGAGGAACTACATAATTTATATGGTTTACCCAACATTGTTAGGGTCGTCAAGTCTAGGAGGCTTAGGTGGGCGGGTCATGTAGCTAGAATGGAAGAAAGTAGAAACGCTTTCAAAGTCTTGACTGGAAGACCAATCGGAAAACGACCATTAGGAAGACCTAGGCGCAGATGGGAGGACAATATTAAGATGGATCTCGCAGAGATTGGAATACAAAGTAGAAACTGGATGCAGTTAGCTAAAGATAGAAGTCAGTGGAGAGCTTTTGTGAACGCGGCATTGAACCTCCGGGTTCCATAGGCCATAGAGTTAGTTAGTTAGTTAGTTTATCGCAAAAATTTGGGATAAAAAAATACCCACCTGGCAGTTGGCATAAAACCTTAGGTTATCAATTATGTGCAAATTCTCATCGCTTGTCATTAATTAACCTAAATACACCTGTTGCAGTAATTTTACAACAGTGTTGGCAGGGACCGCGTTTCTGTCAAAATAAATAAATAAATAAAACATTTTACAGACTTGCATTAAATAGCCTTTTTACATGACAACACTGCATGAACTTTGTCACATTTTTTTGCACCAATGGATAAATGTTGATGCGTACTGCAATATACACAGGGATTCACCCGCAGGAAGTCAGTTTTCTGCAACTGAATATTGATTTACTTCATTTTGTACATTTTTTATTTTACACTTTCGTCACTACACAAAAACGTTACAAATTCCAACATTGGTCATGATCTCAAAAATATTTACATAGAACACGTTTATATTTGTTTCGAGTCTCATGTCTTGCTTGGTTCAAAAGATATACGCAATCAAATTGGGTTGCGCAAATTTACGGACACATTGTATCAGTCCTTTTTAAGTGCAAATCTTTCCTGTGCTACATTACGTCTGCTTCAGTAACGTGTATATCCCATAGTCACTATATGTTAGCTGCCAAAGTTGATGGAGTCCATTAGTATCAGTATACTACAAAGATTATGCTATAATTATATAGAATTTGTTCCAATTGTTATATAACTCTTGGCTGTTGGTACTGAAACTGAATATTTACACAGCGCTAACTCAAAACAAATTTTCGGAAATCAATGTTGTTAAATTCTATACGTTGTAAAATGAAGTGATTTAATAATTTTCACTGGGAAAATGGTATGTAAATTTCAGCGAAAGAAAAACAAAAACAAAAGGATTTTGTGACATTGCGGACTTCTCTGCTGTTTCATTAAAATTATTGATTACTAATCTTACTGTTTGGCCAAGCCACCCCAGTCCAATTATATATGATAAATTGAAGAAATAACCGATTTTATATCACATCAATTTCTCTACACGTGCGAATTCAACGCGTCAGTAGTGTTCTGCAATGTGAACATTGGGTTATCCAAGTACAACAGTTGAACACCGACTTCAAGAATAATAGAATGTATGGGTGTTCAGGAAGGGGACTGAGTGACGTAGTAATTAACGCATCGACACGGTAAGACAGGGACCCGCCTTCGAATTGAAGTCCAGACGTTCATTTTCTCACTTTTTGTATGGACTGATGAGATATAAGTTACTAGCGAAATGTTTTCAGTATAATAAAAACACTGATAAGTGTAAATTTACATTCACAGACACATAATAAATGGGACATACAGATGGTGATCAGAAAAATGGAAATACCTGTAGTTGGTAACACGTCATATGTATGGGTTGGCAGTGGTGTCGTGGCGCCCGCAGCGCCGGACCGCTGGTGATGGTGTGTTAGGTCGGTCTCCATACTACGTCAGGCGCAGTCGAACAGCAGTGTCCAGTGGCTGCAGCAGACGGAGGTAGTGTAAAATGGGAAATGGGAGACCTCTCAGATTTTCAAAGAGGGCAAATTGTTGGTGCGCGGTTATGTGGAGTGAGTGTGACGGCAGTGGCTACTGTGTTAGGTGTGTCGCGTGGGACAGTGTCGAAGGTGATGACGGCCTACACAACACACGGGAAAACCACATCGGGGAAGCGGAACAGTGGGCGGAAGAAAATCATGAGTGACAGGTCACGCCGGGTATTAAAGCGCATTGTCACGCAGAACCATCGTGCCACTGCGGAGCAAGTGACGGAGGAACTCAATCAGCACCTCCCCCACCATGTTTCGACAATAACAGTCCGCCGCGAATTACATGACATGAACTTACGTGGTCGTGTTGCACGGGCCAAACCGCTCATCAGGGACCATAACGCTTTCGCACGCCGCAAATGGTGCCGCGACCATGCAACTTGGACCGTTGAGGACTGGAAACGTGTAATATGGTCGGATGAGTCATCCTTCGCCCTATTCCCAACCACGGGCCGTGTTTATGTGTGGAGACGCCCAAAGAAGCTTATGATCTGCAGTGTCTCCGCCCAACGGTGAAACATGGCGGCGGCCCGGTGATGCTGTGGGCCGCCATATCATGGTTTTCATTGGGTCCTGTGGTCACACTTAGCGGACGAATCACTGTCAACGATTATGTCGCAATTTTAGGTGCGACGTATGGTCCGGATGTTGTTCCCGGACAATGACGCCATCTTCCAGGATGATAATGCACCCATTCACACAGCTGACGTTGTTGCAGCGTGGTTTGAGGAACATCGGGATGAAGTTCAACACCTCCCCTGGCCCGCCCAATCCCCAGATCTCAACATAATTGAACATCTGTGATCCGTCTTGGAAACGCGATTCCGGCGACGATTTCTACCTCCATCCTCTCTCACAGAACTGGCCGATGCCCTGCACAAGGAATGGTGTAAAATTCCACTTGCTACCATTCACGACCTCTATGCCTCCATCCCACGTCGCATCAAGGCTGTTCTGAAGGCGAAAGGTGGCCGACACCATATTAATCTGGTAAGTTGCAATTTCGTTCAGGTGTTTCCATTTTTCTGATCACCATCTGTACCTATTTAGTTACTTAGTTTCCGATCCACTCTTAATTTGTAAATGAATTTTCTCATAGTTTCGTACAACAGAATATTTACTAATTTCTGCTCATTAAATTCCCGATCAATTCCTGATAAATATCAGAAATTCCCAACCTAAATAAATATTTGGTACGAATAAATAATATATTTGGCATGATATTACATCTTTAAATATACTCGTTATTACTTCCATATTAAATGTTTTAACATAATAACATATGAATATACCAACTTGACGAAAATATTTGATAATGAAGACAGTTTTCAAAACAATCAACACATTACTCGGCATCAGTGGTTCTATTCAGCTGCCGAACCGGCTGTTAAAATATTTCTAGTTCGTAAAATCGTTTGTTATACTCAGACATAACAGTAATTATACCCAGTTATGCCCAGGAACAGTAAATTTTAGTTTAACTATCTTTGTTTTCAGAAATTCTTACAGCTACGTAAGAGGATTAAACATATGATCTCTCAGAACAAGTTATAAGCGTTTATTTCTTAATCTGAAATGCTCTGACATCAAGAATGAGAACTGGGTTCACACGCGTGGAGTGGTGAGGATTACTTACGTTTGAAACGCGTACATACCATTATCAACAATTGTCGATCCATTGCTGGATTAAGATCTTTCCAATACTTTTTGACACTCATCGTTTTCAAGATATTAGCAGTCCTACCTAATTTCGTCAGACCACTTTGTATTAGAATGCTGTGTAGGTTCTTTACTTGTTACTTACTTGTGGTATTTAAAAAAAAAAAAAAAAAAAAAAAAGCTTTTGTCTACCTTGTATGGTTTGTTTCCTAAGACAGTTTTATCTATCTACCTACCTATCCATCTACTATCTTTCTCTCTCTCTTCCTGTAGAAAAGTAATCTGCAGAAGAAGTAGCCAAGGAGAAGAAAAGGAAAGCAACAGTAATACCACAGAAATCGGAAGTCAAAAAGTAGACTTATGATCGAGCTGCAAAAAGCTCTCGATCCATCTCACACTATTAAACTTCAGTGGGAATAGTGGAGAACTATAGAATAGTGACTTCAGTGAGAATAGTGACAACTATAAATGTAGCACAGCGACTAGGTCAGTCTCTAAATACATAATACAAATTCTTGAGAAAGGCAAGTAGATTCCAAGAGATGCTGCTCGATCCAGATTTGAACGCTCCGTTCACAACGTAATGACCACAAATGCGATATCCAATAGTTGTTTGTCTTCATCTGAAGAGAGCTTTCTCCTGAGTATGTCAATAAATCTGAGATTGACATTAGTACCTCAATTGACAATTGGATTATTTTCTTTCCATCTAAGCTTTTGATGCTATTTTTAGGCTACCTAGACTCTGAAGCTGTCGTTTTATGAAGAAACTGGGAAGAATAGACGCGTGACACTACTTGATCCTTCGAGCAGTCCCAAAATCTTACCACTAAGTCTGGTGTTTCTGTGAGACTTTATTCATTGTTTCACCAATTCTGTGATTCTTTTTTTTTAATTTTTTTTAAATACTTAGACACTCTCTGGTGTTTCTATTTTAGTGTGCCTTATGAGAACACAGTATTTTAATAAAACATTGAGAGAATGTACGTCATGCTATAAGAATGATTGCTTTCCTTGCTAGCAAGTTTCTATTATAAAATTAGGCATCACACATTATTGTAATTGGAGGCAGAACACATGGAACACGTTTTAAAAATGGAAAGTATTTACTAGGTATGTCAAAATAACATATTTATTCATTTATTTCTTCTTAATTACCTATAACGAGCACTTTAGAAACCACAGGCGCAACCAGATCATAAAGGCGCTGTTGAGCTTGGGAAAAGATCTGATTTAAGAGCATGATATCTGAAAGTGGTTCGGAAAAGCAATACTATCCAAATTTTGATTTTTAGTTGATAGTATTTCAGAGCGTTCTCGAAGAAATATAAATTATTTCATTAAATAAGATGTGAATATATTAGTTACCCATAGGGGAAGTTTTGAAAATAGAATGTTGTAACACGCAGGTTCTTCAATAGAATGTAACTCCTGACTTGTACCAAGTTACCATAATGCGAATGTTATTTTATTTGTGATGGAAAATTTATCCCTGGTACAAAAAGCTTCCTGGTTAAGTTTCAGGCCATGTGACCTTTGATAAACTACTTATTACAGTGAGTTTTCTCGCAGTTCCCTCACTATCTCCATTCTATACATATATATATATATATAAATAACCTGCATTTCTCATTTGCCTTTTTTAATCTCAGAGCATAATAGTGGGATACTATACCAAAAATCTCATTTCGATTAGAAACAAGGAAGGCTACAGGAGGAAAGGCCCTGTATTCTAGGTGCCTTGAAGGCGAGTCTGAGTGTGTTTCGCGTCCTTACGCAACTCCCCGAGTTATGACGGACGGAATCTATCAGGTTCGTACGACTGAAATGTCCAGATTTTACGTCTGGTGAGAAATCATTCTCTGTGACGCAAACAATGAATGGACCAAATTTATGCGTACGGCGTCACAAATTTTTATCATGTCGAGAGAACGGTCTGAGGTGCCCAAGCAATTAAGACGGTGTGCTGTGACAGGATCGTATGAAAGTGGGCCATAAGGAACACGCCACAAGTAGGACAGTGATCCTTGCTGGATGGTGTGATTGTGAACTGGAGTGGCACTCCTGACTTCAACCTTTTCACCTTCCCGATTGCGTGAAGCTGCCGAACAATAGTAGTTATGGTGTATAATACCGAACTCGTCTGCAATTGCACGAAACCACTATCAAGCGGTTCATTTTCAATATTAAGTCACTGGCACAAAATTTCACAAAACAACGGCGTTTGGTGCATTCAAAAACATTAATAGTGTATTTCGGCCACAAGTGATGAATGAATGCACCAAATGCCGTCTAATTAACTTAATGTTAAATTGCATCTTCTTTAATATAACAAACATCACTCCTTACCTATTTAAGAAACTTTATTTGCAAAATAATACACAGCATTCTAACAGAGAGCTTTATTAGTTCTTACGGCTTTTTTTCTGAATAACGAATAACATGCAACGTTTAGAAGAATTAATGTACAAGATTACCTCACATGGAAGTAGAGACTGGAAAAGTCCAGAACATCAGTTTCGATCGAGCTCCCAAGTTGATATCATTTCAGCTATTTGTATACATATTTTAATATGGTAAATGTTTATTTTAGCAGATTATCTTGCTCAAGGAGGAAGGGAGCATTAAACCCGAAGCCTCTCCCTGCGCACGCCACTGCTTCGGTGACAAACCGTCCATAAAACCTGGATATAATGGAGCCACGTAGATCTTCCTCTGTTCACTGCATAGTGAAGCATCTACCAAGGAAAGCCGAAGTTCGGTTTCTTCGCTCGTTACACAGACTACGTATAAACAGATTAACAGCTTCTTGTGCAAGCCGTGGTGAAATAATTTTCGCACGAAGGTTTGGATCATGATTCGTATTATGAGATGCATCCACAATCAAAAACAGAGATGTAGAAAAGAAAGCACAAGTTCGAGTGCATTTGTATTATACAGACGTGTTCAAATTATTAGACTCACGTTCGAAAAACGCATAATTGATGTAGGAGTCCTAATTTCAGAGTTCTTGAACATTTAATTTATTGGTTAAACCACCAATATAGGATCCTTCATTTGTTTACTGTACAGTTGAAGTGGTGGTATCACCGCTGAACAGCAGATGGTATTAGTGAAGGGGGAGGGGGGAATTCTGAAAGTGGTGTTTCAGTTGTAGATAGCTATTGTGGTTCCTATCAACAAGTTACAGTCTGAAGTGTTGTAGCAAGAAGTTAACAACATTCAAAGCGTTCAACAGTTCGAATGGGCCAGTTTAAAATGATCGTGACGTGTTTCGTGCATCAATCTTTTATTCTGTGTAGTCATGTAATTGCAGCATAATGGGAAAAGCAAAAGACCTTTCTCCGCGTAAAATGGAAATTAACAAAATACTTCTGGTGGAAATAAGATATACATGGCAATACATTGCTAGTAGAGTTGGGATAGAACAAAAATCTGTGAGTAGAATCTCTGTTGAAATGAACAAGAGCCAAAACAGGATTGGGAAATGTGGGCGAAAACCAAAGCTATCGCTAAGAGGTATCAGAAAACTAAAAAGATCGGCTCTGGGAAAAAGAAGTGCAACTTCTAATAGACTTAAGCATAAAAATTGCTGAGTATAGCGCAGACATTCAGCCTGAAAATGTTCGAAGGATTCTTTGTGCCGAGGGAATGAAAGCAGTCTACTCCAATCATGGCAAAGAAGCGCCTCGAATGGGCACGAGGCTTAGAATATTGGACTGCTGACGATTGGAGAATAGTGTGTTTCAGTGATGAATCATGTATCTTTGTGTCAATGAATGTTCATAATACGTGCGACGTTGACCTGGGAGGAATTCAAGTAGGAATGTCTTTAATAAACTGTGAAGCATCCTACTTCAGTCATGGTCTACGTGTGATCTCTGTCTTCGGGCCTGGAAGACTGTATATAGTAAAGAAGACGATGAAGCACGACCAATACCTACAAGCTTTTCAAGAACTGCTTTCCCAGACTGCACTCTGGTTTGATGACGTACAATTCATCTTTATGCATGATGGAACCCGATGCCACCGGGCCAAGCTGTGACAAAATTCTTCGAGGACAACGAAATTAGTGTTCTTCCGCGGCCAGGCACTAGTCCTGATATGAACCCGATTGAAAACTTTTGGAGCCTCATGAAAGAAAACCTAGAGAAGGAGCACATTAGAACCAAACTTCAATTAATCAAATTCAAACTTCAATTTGTGGTATCACGATGCTGAATTGAAGGCAAAATGTGCTAAACTCGTACATAGGATGCTACAAAGGATAAAAGACTTAATAAAGAATAAAGGATTTCATAAGAAATATTAGTCTTTGTATGAGAGAGAATTTTCTTGTAAGCATTCCATTTCATTTTTTGTTTCCACTTACGATAAACACACTTTATAGTAATTATATTTGAATGTTACGTACGCATTTGTTTTATTGTTATCGAAAAGCATATGCCACACCCACTAGAAATTGGGACAGAGTTACAAAGTGGTAATTTGGTCTAAGTTAGAACATATTTTCTCACGTAATATTGTAAGAAGAATAAAATATTCAGAAACTGAATGTTGAGTCTAATAATTTGAACACGTCTTTAAATATGGATTTTTAGTTTAGCCAGTAGATTGAATTAGTTTTAATTTCTGGAATATATTCTATATATTCGTTTCATGGCATTCACTCTGATGGAGGACAACCCTCACCGATGTTCTTTTTCTTAATTTTCTATTCCTGCTTCCTCACTCAAGTTCTCCTGATACAGCAGCCACATGAAAGTCTTGTTCTGCATTTACACCTTACATGTTACGAAATTCACGACAAACTTCTACTTTCAATGACATAAGAATTTTAATATAAAAATAATCCCTTTCTTAAATTTTAATTACTTACAACACGGTCATCATCTGTTTCAGCCGGAAAATCTCGTGCTTGGCGCAAATAGTATTCTGCCTTCTGCCTATCGTTTATTTTTAAATAAGATTTCCCCAGCATCAGCAGGTTCATGCTAGTGATAACGAAAAGAAAATGGAATAGATTACAAGAAAAATAAATACGTAAATTACATTTTCAAATATAAAGATGAACTTACACATGCCAAAAGATCAAAATACATTTATTTATGAAAAAAAATCAAAACATTTATTTATAACGATATAAAATGAGTCGTAAATGTTTCTAGTAAACAATATACAATTATTATAATGAAAGCCAATCAGAGTAAGGTGTTTTTTGTTTAATTTCTTTCCGATACACTGTAAATTTTTTATTGTTACTATTTTTTTAATATGCAGTTACTTCTACAATACTCGTGGCAACAACCTTTCGTTTCTTTCAAGCACGTATATACACAATCAAAAATAGTAAATATATTATCACATAACGGTTAACGTTTTTATCAGTCAACAATAAGCGGTGAGAAATAAATATTAAGGAGTGTGTGAAGACTAGACTATCCCAATAGATGATAGCATGTGGAACGAGGCGGAATCTATTCTTTGGACGTTGAATTGACTGAAAAAAAAAAAAAAAAAAAACACTGCTTTTCAGTAATTGTTACCGTTTCTCCTCTAATACCTGTAAACAGACGAACATAGCCGTTCTATGAGACTTCCGACATTTATGCATAGTACAGTTTGGTAGTTTAATAAATTTAACGATTACTTATCTAAACATTATTCGATTTTCATAAAATATAGTGTTTGCTTTCTTCAAATTATCTAATTAGGCTTATTATTTGGAGTTTAAATCGGTCAAGGATAAGAGGTACAATCCTCAAGTTTACGAAACTGATCCGAGGTAATTTTCGTTAAACAACGTTTCCTATTAGCACAGAATATGACGTTTATCTAATTTGAGGCTGAAAAACTGACCCTACTGCTTAAGAGTTGCAATCAGTCACCGACATGAGAATGAACTTGCCAGTATCTTTGAAAAACATGTGTAACGATAATTCAGCTATAAAATATCCTAGTTTAGCGAAACACGGCTTTTTTCGGGGGGGGGGTTAAAATCGGTTAAGAGTAATGGATGAATTACACCCCTCCTCCCTATAACAACCATAAAACACCACAGTTGGCGTACGAATATCTAGACAAAATTAGTTACTATTTATACGAAGATCATTTATAGAATTATATACCAGCTTTAAGATTCATCTAGCACCCAATATTTCACGATAATTGTACATATTCTGTAACATATGCCAGTCTTACATGGCGTCTTGATTCGCAATCCCTTTCGTCTTTCATACACAAAACATTTACATAGTAATTACACTGTTTCCTCGGTAACCAAACCAATGTCATTACAACACATACATACATAAACATTTCTTCCTAACAACTGAAAAATAAACATTACAAAATCAACATTTTTATGACATTTTCTTCTTTTTCTTCTACTATGTGGCTAGTGCAATATAGCACTTTCTCACCTAAATGATAAATAAAATAAACAACATAAATAAACGTTACTGCGCACGACACCACAATATACAAAGTGTCCGGAAAGTTTCTGGGCATTTTGAAATGATTTGTATAAAAGATGTTAAAACGGGCCTCTTCGGACGAACAAACACATCCGCATACACTTCTGAATACTTGTATAACAAAGATTTTTGTTACAATATATATACGCAATTCGGCTTACAGGCAATACATTATTTACACAGAATCATGCATTCATAGTGCATAATAACTTTTACGGACACACTACGTTTCTTCAATTGCGCTGCCTTTTTCAGTTTTATTTATTTGAATAACGACTACTACTGCTATTTTAAAAATAAATTTTCGACACCCTGTATAATTAGACTGATACATCTTTTCACTTTTAGACATAGTTTATAGTTAAGAGAAAGTAGTAGTTACCTATAGAAGTGTGGATCCATTTGTTCCGCTTTCTGAAAGTAAAAGAGAGCTTCTTCATAGCTGGACGTGGGTGGAGTAGCAAAAATCACACTCGCAAGTCTCCTCTGGTACCATGGCAAATCAGCTACTTGAAAACACCTATTGGAAACATTATACCGACTATACTAACATGTACAATCTTATTGTTATGGCATAATAAGCATTAATTCAGACAGAGAAGGTACCTTGATACTCTCAGATGTTAACATTCAGACAAAGTAAGCAATCCATATATGGTGCCTTCCATTTCAATTCAGGCAGAGCATGTACCATCACCATCTCAGATATTGTTGAAACTTTTTTTATAGCAACTAGACATGTTTTTAAGAGACCCATATTTTTTTGTTTTGTCGAAAAAAAATTTCCCGCCAAGTAATGGGCCATCAAAGACGGGGAGTACAATTTATGAATTGTAGAAGACATGGAAAATGGTCAACTTCGGAGCTTCACCATTCGGCTATGGAGACAGGTAGAGTTATAATTCTTGTTGTGGTATGTACATAGAGATATAAATAAACTATATTTTATTATAGTTTGGTTTGCACATGCGTATCTTTTTGTACATAAATTAACAAATGAACGTCAATTTATCTGAAAAGTCGAAGTTTGCGATTTTTTTTCGAGCTCTTCCGGTTCGAATTTTAAAATTCTGTTTTCACGGTTGGTAAGACCTAGCTACCCGCTTTCCGAAACAATTTTTGTATCGCTTCTATGTGCTACCGTTTTGTCGCAAAAAATTCGAGAAATTGTAAAATTTTCAAAAATCGCCATTTTTGGACGCCATTTTCTCGAAAACACCATCTTTTAAAATTCTGAAATTTTGTCAGATGGTTCAACTTTACATGAACAATAAACACACCAAATATAATTCTCGACCAATGCTTCATGAATTAACTGCAGCCTTTTAAAGTTAGCGAAGTTTTATTAACTTTGATGTCACAGTTAGCAACACTGGGAACAATAAAAGTGCAACGATTTGATGATGTTTGTGGTTCACATTCATTAAATGAAGAATAGAAGGTTTTCTTGACTGTTTTTTTCATTATTTTGATCAAGAAGGCTCTCTGAAATAGTAAAATGAGCCTCCCCCTAATCCTCCGTTTTCTTAAACCGAAATAATCTGAGGTGGAAATTATGATTACGAAACACACAAATTTTAACTTTACTTGAAACGGCCATCCAATAAATTCTGATGATCTACAAAAAGCCTGAACTATTACCTCAGTGATGATTTGGAATGCTCCAGACAAAGCCACAATTAAGTGCGATGTCATTACAGTGATTGAAAAAGGACAAAAAGTTTTTAAAAAATCGAAACGTTTTCTTACGCGTTAAAAATAAATTTACTGACTTTTTAAACAGAACAATCCCAACATAAGAATGGGTCACTCGGAATTTTACAGTATTCGACTAAAGTGGGTCAGTCCGCAACCTGCGAGGGAAGTGTGTATGTGTGTGTGTGTGTGTGTGTGTATTGTGCAAATTTTAAGTTAGCTGCTACTGCGTTGCTACAAATCAAAGGTGCAGCCTGTATTGAAGCTGTCATGAGTGACCTATTTCCTTTAGTAGTATGATCCCTAGTAAATGACAACTGTCTTCTTCAAGAATGTGGTGAATGTCCTGGAGTGGAAGGAATAAGTGTGGAGTCTTTAATTATTGATCCTGATGAAAATGAAAGTGTTACGTATGTCATATGGGAAAACAATAATCTCGTTAAAAAAAAAAAAAACTGACACTTTCTGTTTTCGTATCGTACATTGCTTGTTTAACTGTAAGAATTGTAATTCATGACTACATCAAGAATTAATTGCTACCGAAAAGCACCGTATAAAATTTCAAGATAGAAATACTATTTTACATCATATGGACTTCGCTGAAAACTGGACTGTTATTCTGCAAAGTGAAATTCAGAGTTATCACCGGAATATGAAACAACTGACAGTTTTGATGTAATAAACGACTATAAAACACACGATTCGGCTTATGTACTCATAGCCATAGACAAGATTCTAAAAATACTCGAAGAAAAGCGAAAATATATTTTATAAAAAAAGGTTTGAATACGAGAAAATAAGTGTCTACAATTTCCCAAATCGTGTCAGTGATTTCTGATGGTGCTGCATCCCACTTTAAAAATAGCTTTCAGATGTTCCAGATGCAGACAGGTCCGATAAAGCAGTGGTTTTGCAGTGAAACCGGCCATGCAAGGTTCTCTGCGACGGTATTGAGGGGGCGTAAAGAATGTGGCAACGCGGCATAAACTTAGGCAAATACAGATACACAGTATTAAAACAACAGAAGAAAAAAAATGAAAGGAAATCTTTAAGTTTTACGTCCCACGCTTATGCCTGTTAGGCTAAACGAGACGGTGATTATGAGAAATGAATAAAATGGTGAAATGCAGAAAGTGGGAGGAAACGGGATAACCCCGAGAAAACCCACAAGCACGGTGTTTGTCCACCACAAAGCCCACACGGCGCGATCTGGGATCGAATTAGGGACCCCAAGCACCGGAGGTGAACGCTCTAACACTGAGCCACCGCGCCCCCACTAAAACCGCAGAAGAATTCGTGAGCATAGTGCAAGTACAAACTCCGGGTATTACTCTCGTTTTGTTGCCTGGAACTGAATTCGACGACTACCGGAAGAAAAAAGGGAAAGTATGTGACCGGTAACTGGTATTCAACGAAGTCATCTTTGGCTTTCGGAAAATGGCGAAGTTTTTATGGCAGTAACGGGTCACCATGAATTAAATTCATGCTTCCCCCAAAATTGAACTTCTGCAATTCAAAGTGTAGATTTAAGAAATCTGCAAAAAGGAACTTTTGTTATATACATATATGTATGATAATCAGTGGTGCGTAGCAGAAATATTATGAATAAATCATGAATTACGTGAAGTTGAAGTGCTGTTTATGCTTCCACATGGACCTTCAGCATTTGTGACTATCGACAATGTGCTACGCAGGGGCGGATCCAGGACGGACTTCTGTAAGGGGGGGGGGATAATACTGCTACTTAGAGCTACTTTTAAGAGCTCCAAACTCTAAGATCGGTTTTATTTATATATAAAATAAAAAAGTTTCTTCCCCCTAGATCCACTCCTGGACGAGTTGTGAGTGAGCCAACACTTATTGGAGCACGTGCACGGTTACATGATATTAGCGAAGAAGACACCAACCAAGCAAATGATTGGTCCATGTAAAAAATTAAAAAAATAAAAAAAATCAGTGAAATTTTGTTTCCGAAGACCATTTCAAGTAAGTGAACTTGAAATTTGTGAGTTTCGTAATTGTAATTTCCACCTCAGATTATTTCCGTTTAAGAAAACGCAGGATTAGGGGGAGGCTCATTTTACTATTTCAGAGAGCCTTCTTGATCAAAATAATGAAAAAAACAGTCAAGAAAACCTTCTATTCTTCATTTAATGAATGTGAACCACAAACATCATCAAATCGTTGCACTTTTATTGTTCCCAGTGTTGCTAACAGTGACATCAAAGTTAATAAAACTTGGCTAGCTTTAAAAGGCTGCAGTTAATTCATGAAGCATTGGTCGAGAATGATATTTGGTGTGTTTATTATTCATGTAAAGTTAAACCATCTGACAAAATTTCAGAATTTTAAAAGATGGTGTTTTCGAGAAAATGGCGCCCAAAATTGGCGATTTTTGAAAATTTTACAATTTCTCGAATTTTTTGCGACAAAACGGTAGCACACAGAAGCGATACAAAAATTGTTTCGGAAAGCGGGTAGCTAGGTCTTACCAACCGTGAAAACAGAATTTTAAAATTCGAACCGGAAGTGCTCGAAAAAAATTCGCAAACTTCGACTTTTCAGACAAATTGACGTTCATTTGTTAATTTATGTACAAAAAGATACGCATGTGCAAACCAAACTATAATAAAATATAGTTTATTTATATCCCTATGTACATACTACAACAAGAATTATAACTCTACCTGTCTCCATAGCCGAATGGTGAAGCTCCGAAGTTGACCATTTTCCATGTCTTCTACAATTCATAAATTGTACTCCCCGTCTTTGATGGCCCATTACTTGGCGGGAAATTTTTTTTCGACAAAACAAAAAAATATGGGTCTCTTAAAAACATGTCTAGTTGCTATAAAAAAAGTTTCAACAATATCTGAGATGGTGATGGTACAATTTTATATTTTTTTGCCTGAGTTGAAATGGAAGGCACCATATATATTACGAAAAACTGGCCCGAGATACAGGCCGCCAAAGATGGCGCCTTGGACGCCGCTGTTTCTCATGTGCGATTTTTGTCAAAATGTCAACATGCTCTATCTTTGGCACGGTTCGAGATATTTTGTCTTTTTGCTTTATTTAAAAGACAATTTATTGATTGAAGTGATATCTTCCGTTTCAAAATATGTGTTCAAATTCTCGTGCTGAAGTCATCTGATTTCTTTTTCCCTCCTGTTGATCAGCATTATACAGTACTACATTACTGAAAAGGAGAACGTCCACTTTTGAGTAAAACAGGTTTTATAAAGAATGTTCACGTTTTAACTTCCGTGGCTAATGTCTTTATTGCAGGATTTAGAATTTAGATTTCTGGGCTTTCGGCATCTCAGGTCATTTAGCCCTTCACGATGTGAGGGATGACGTCCCTCGGCGAGCACACAATCCGGGGAAAGGGAAGGAAGGAAGGATTGGGGAAGGAAGGAAGCGGCCTGGGACCTATAAGTTACGTATCACCCCGGCATTTGCCTGGTGTGAATGAGGAAAACCCAAGAAAACCTCATTCAGGGTGGCTGGCCTGAAAAAGCGTGTTGCACTTTTTCGATCGAGTGACCCCATGGGGAATCGAACCCGGGACCGCTCACACTGAAGGCGAGAGCGTTAGCGACTACGCTATACGGGGCCACTATGTCTTTATTGCAGTATTCACTTATTTTTCATATTTTGGCTGAGAAAAACCAATCCCAAAAAATTCTTAGAATTATACAGGAGTTGTATCTCTAATGATCCTACATATTCTAAAAAGGAGAATACGCCACTTTGGTTCTGGAATTTTTCATAATGGTTTTGTAAAAAATCCATTCTGGGACCAATGTGCTTAATGTGATCAGATAAAAACGATAAATTAAACAAAGTTGGAAGTGGTGAAACGTTTTTAGTCTTCTGAATGTTCTTTGCATAGAATCTTCCAAATCATTGAAGGTTTTCTGAAACAATATGGAACCATCCAGATTATTTCAGAATATGACAGAACCATCTAAAACAGTGATTTTCAATTACTTCAGAGCTGCGTATTCACTTTTGATTTTTTTTTCAGGCAAGATACAGACCCTATACCTTTATATTTTGATATCTGCGTAGTAGTAGTAGTAGTAAACAGATAGGGAACAATATTAACAACAATTAAATTACATATGTTTATGTATGTTGTGAACGAGTATACAACACATATTTTATACACACAGGAAGTCATGGCATTATTCACATTTTTTTTATAAATTGAAAGATGTAAATTGAGAGGGAGAAAGACCACCATTGGGAAAACTGTTCTAAAATTATTTGAAAACATCCAAATAATTCCACAATGTAACAGAATCTTCTAGAACATTCTGGAGCCATACAGATACTTGTGTGTGTCGGCTAGCACGTAAAAGAGAGGACTCAATAATTCACAGTTCAGTTGTATACAAGCAAACACACAATTATGTTTCCAGTGATGACTTTCTGTATTCTAAAGATGCTTTGACAATATCAACAATGACACTAACTGAACAAGAAGAAGTCTCTAATGGTGTGGATGATGATGATTTTGTATCTGCAGAAGAAAAGTTACATTCCCTGAATTAGTCAGCTATAGAAGTTGGTGTTAGGCCTGTTAAGAAACTATGGTCAGAGTAGTCAAGTCGTAACCTGTATGCATAAAGAGAGCACAGCAAAATTACTGCAGCTGTGGGTTAGTATACCAAATCAAAATTGACCAAACTCTTGGAAGTAGAAATTCCACTTTCGGAAGAAAATGAAGCACAAGAAGCTGGTGCAACTTGCTGGGGATTTATATCAAACATCAATTCAGCTGTTGAATCGTATGAATTCTACAATGAACACATGTAAGCTCTATCAATTATTCTAGCGTCCTTTTCAAATGTACAAATTTTGTACCACATTCCATTTGTGTCGATCCATATGAAATGATTAAAAAAAAGTTTTTGGTTGGTTGACTATTTTTAATTACCTCAGCAGCACTAAACTGGTTTCTAAACTTGTATTTTCAACCCATTTGTGAGTTGCAGCTATTTTCGTTAAACACCGCGTATCAATTAGTTAACTTTGCAGACGTTAGCATAAACCTATATATTTTAGGGCCACATTATTCAACAAAATTGCAACAAACACCATTTTCTTTAGCACTGTCTCTTCTTTCATTTTGTTTCTTAGCTGGAAAAGTCTTAACTGAACTCTCAAAGGCGAAAATTACAAACTGAATTTAGTGTCAAAAAGTGAACCAAATTTTCCATTTCTTACAGCTGAAGTTGATAATGAAGGAGTGAAATATTAAGGTTGATTATTTTTATTATACGTACATATGGTACTATACTCACTACAGTTACAGTAACAACATTGATAAAAACTTCCTACAATTTTTATGAATCTTTAAAATTTGCAATTTTTGTAATTTTTGGAAAGTTTGAAGTATGATATCTCTGGTGGGACATAGAATAAAAATCTACCTTTTCTTACACAACACACATCTATATACGAGAAAACTATAGTAAAAATTTGAACTTTGATATCTGACTGTCAACAAGTTATGAATTTTCAAAAGTTGGACAATTACCATCAATTTACACCTTAACCATAAAAAAACTAACTTGAATAATAATAATAATAATAATAATAACAACAACAACAACATAATAATAATAATAATAATATTATAACCGCCTCCAGGTTATAGAAGTATTTTTTGTGGACGCTCGGTATATTTCGTAAAGACAGTGACTATTTTTTCGATTTATGCTTTATTCTGCGACGCATATAAGTTCTTTCTTCGGTGGGAATTGCTTCTTTCCCACACAACTGAACAAAGAAGTCTTTCATTATTTTTTCATATATATATTTAAAACATTGCTTTTTGGTGAGAATATTTGTCAGCGACGAACCTTCTCAGTGTTTCTCCCTGACTTATTATTATGCATAGTATATATTCTGCAGTTATTTGGAACTAAATTAAGTGCTTTCTTTAATCGCTTATGGAAATATTGCAGTAGTTTAGAGAAATACTGGCTGACCAGATGTTTAAGTGACCAAAGTGACGCCAGTTACATTGGTTTTGCAGCTCGTTATCTGTACTTTCACACGCCAGAGTTATCGCAGTGTCTCGTGCATCGTAGCCAGTGAACTAAAATTAACATAAATTATTTTCTATATTCTGTTTGTATGTGCTACAGGTGAGTTAACTGAGTGGTTCTTGGGAATGAACTGCCAACACTCTTCAGTCAACCATTTGCAGTTTGCATCTTAAACTTTTGAGCTCGGGAAGTTTCACTCCGGTATTGTGTGCAGCCACCACGCACGTTGCGTCGGGAATCAAGTGTGATTTTGTGTTAAGGGGCAGAAGCTATTAGCCGGTGAAGGACGTTTTCTTACGGCTAGCCCCAACTAGTGAAGTCCCAGGTTCTCAAACCTTGTGCGCTAGAAAGTTATACACGCGCCCTCCAACATCAGCATTCTACTTTTTTTTTTTTTAATTTGCTGAAGACTCATCTTTACGGTTCAGGGTTGTTTGGCGCAGCAACTGGATTTCTACGTGGGATTATCCCGGCAACTTTTTCCCCAGTGCTAATCCCCCAAGTGCGTCAATGGTGTGAGAGAAGCATTCATAGTGAAATTTCAGATATAATTTTATATATATATATATATATATATATATATATATATATATATAAAGAGCTACATTGCATTAAAAAGGCAAAGTGTGATTTCAGTGATGAAAATTATTACACATATTTTGTGTTAAGTGTTGTGTTCATTTATCTTTATTTTTTTAATATAATAGTGTTCTAATAAATAAGTATAGTGTTATTTAATCCAGTGTGTTTTCGTTGTTTGTGTGAGTGATCTTTGCGTGCGTTATGGTCTGGATGACTGTCTGATCGTCTGTGAGATTTTCGAGACGAGACACCCGAACCTCCCGGAGCCTAATGCTCATCTCATCATTAAGACCGACGAGCGTTTGGAAACAATTTGTAACCCTTCTTGGAGAGGTCCTTCATCGTCCTATCCAGATAAGTTCAGGCCTCAGGAGAATACTTATTGGTAGGACCACGAACAGCGACCCGACATCCAGGCGGTTACAATAATAATAATAATAATAATAATAATAATAATAATAATAATAATAATAATAATAATAATAATAATAATAATAATAAGAAGAAGAAGAAGAAGAAGAAGAAGAAGAAGAAGAAGAAGAAGAAATATTAACGTATTAATCTTAGTTATAAAATTGAGAAAAAGTTACGTTTTACATTTTTTCTAATCCGAATGACCGTTAAAACAAGCATGCTTACTTCTTCAGAGAGGTTTTGTGGAATCCCATATGATTTGCCATTGTAAGGTGATATTTTTCTTAGAATATTTTTAATACGTGTCCACATACTGTTATTCCTGCAGAATGATAAAATCGTACTTGCATATGATTGTTCTTTAAACTAAGTTGTTCAATCCTCTGGCAAGTACGACTGTCCACCAGACATACACGTCACTGTGTCATTTATTTATACAGTCAAGGACACAGTTTGAAGAATAAAATGTTTTGTAATGGTCCATTTTCGATGTAACAAAGCATCTAATTAAAATTTTCTGAAACACCATGAAATTTACGATATTTTCTTGTTCCTTTGATTCGCATACAGTTTTCATTTCTGGTTTTAAGTGCTTCAATATTAGTAACATTTTTAATTTGCCTGCCTGGATTGATCTGGACTCTGCTTTATATAATATTCAACACTTTAAAAGTTCGCTTTCAAGTCACCATAGTTTAGGAGGTGATTCCTCATAACGGAAACTTCTTTTATAAACATGGATTGAAAAACGTTGCTGTTTAGAAAAATCAGTTTTTGGAACGTCTTAGTTTGAAAATTATGTGACTTAGCTCAAGGTAAATTATTATGACCTACAACAGGTTTTATCTAAATATCATTGTCTGCCCAAGTTGATCAATCTTCTCTTCCAAAGAGCTGATCAATATAAACTTATACCCTTGCTTGGCAATAACAAAATAAATCACGATTGAAAACTTAAGAAAATAATTAACAGTACAATGTTTTTTTTTAAAAAAAAAGAACAACAAAAAGAAAGGAAAAAATGTGGAATAATTTCTGAACCAGTGAGCGGAAGAATTATGACTAGGTTGTTTACAAGTTTACTTAGTATTGTATAGCTTCAGAAAGAATTATTCTAATAATGAAATAAAAAAAAAAGAAAGAAAGAAAAGCTGCTGCCTTTTTCAGAAGTATGTAATTCATATATAATTAACACGTATTTCAATGTAACTAATAGGTAAACATGGGGAAATGCAGTACACAACTAGAGTTAATTTGATCTGACAATTTGTAAACTCGAATTCCGCATAGTTTAATAACATTAGTCAACAAGATTTTGGCACAGAAATTTGAATATCTGATTCTAATAGAACTTTTCGCGTAGAATTCAAATATGTAATCAGTTTTTCTCCATCACCCACCATTTTTCCGTGATAACCACGTAACCTTGAAAAATAAGTTATTTTCAGAAATTTGTTATTTACGTGCAGATAATCACATGTAACTTCCACGGTAATTACAATATTGATTCTGCTCCAACAAGTAAATGATTTCACGACAGATCTCGGTCTCCTGTTCTCTAAGCACGGTTTATACCTCAATGGATTCGCAACGAAACACACTTTACAATGATGTATACACCGTGTTGCCATTTTTTATATGAGAGAAATTCTAACGGGATTTTGGGGGAAATTCCCTCCAAAAAGTAGTTTATAAGATTTTTTTTTTTTTTTTTTTTGTCTCATGCCACTATTCATATAGTGATACAGAAACGGGAATTGCACGAAAACATAGATTTATGTCTACTCAATAAATCATTTTAATTTCATGTGACTCGCGTTATTCTATCTAGAGATATAAATAATTGTTTCTATGTACAGGTTAAAATGCAAGGGGTTCAACAAAGACAGAAATCTAACGTCGACTTATTGTTGACGGCAAGTACAAGGACACGCAAGTACACACAAAAATACACACAAGCACACACAATGCATGCATGCTTTCTGTGGAAAATTAGTTAATTTTTACGATTTCGACCTGTCAACAATGAATAAAATATCTGGAAAGAACAGTGAAAAAATTAATTCGCTGGATTCCATTATCACTTTCAAGACAAGACAATTAGTATTGTGTTGTGATGCACTAAGTTACATTGCGTTCTGAGCTGCTTTGTGATTTATCTTTCAAGACAAGACAGTTAGTATTGCGTTGTGATGCACTAAGTTACATTGCGTTCTGAGCTGCTTTGTGATTTATGACGTGTAGGTTCGTGTGTCTATGAATGTGATACCGTACAAGATACAAGATGTCGAGGAGGGGGGGTGGGGTGTAAATCACCCGGACAATTTCTGTTATGTATGTGAGAAGCTGACATTTAAATCGCAAAGACGAGATTTCACTCCACTTGTGTGTGAATTATCAGTTATATTTTGAATGCAGCGTAGGAGACCAAGATAAGAACTGGGTTTCTCACTACATTTGTTGTACGACTTGCGTGAAAATCTGACTGGGTGGGCAAATGATGAACGAAATATGAACTTCGGCGTACCCATGATCTGGAGGGACCGAAAAGATCATTCTTCTGACTGCTACTTTTGTATGACACAGATAAAAAAGGAATAGTCAGTAAATCTAAGCACACACTGTAGTACCCTAATTTGCCATTACCAATTAGAACAGTTCCACACAATGCAAAATTACCAGTACCACAACCTCCAGCTCATCTTACTGTAGATGAAGATTACGTATTTGAGGCAACTACTGAAGTACAACATGAAGAAGATGATTATCCTACATATGTAGGAAGCACATTCGAGACCCATCTAATAACTCAGGGTGAACTAAATGACCACGTTCGGGATTTAAAACTCTCCAAAATACTTCCTGCTTCTAGACTTAAAGACTGGAATCTGCTCCATCGTGACACTAAAGTGTGTGTTTTTAGAAGCCGTCATGCAGGGTTTCAGAACTACTATTCTAACGAAAATGATTTAGTTTACTTTAACAAAGTTTGTGCTGCCATGGATACACTCGGACACTCGAAATAAATAAATAAATAAATAAATAAATAAATAAATAAAACCCTTCGCTTAGTTTTACTCTATACGGTACTAGTAGTTCAAAATATTTAAAGTTAGTATTGCTTTCTTAAATTATATAGGACCTTCTAGACATTAAAAGTGAAGTAATTGTAAATGGGTTAAATGTAATCTCATCACTATGATTCACTATCAGAGAATCAGTATCTTAATATGTAGTTGAAAAAAAAAATACTTACCAACTTCCAAGCATATATACAGTTGTTGCATCTGTTGGATTTAATTCAATGGCTCTCTGCAAAACACAAAAAGTTAGAGGTGTACATACATATATCGACTGCATATTCTAAAAATAGAATATGCAGTCGATATATACTCTAAAAATAGAAGGATCATCATTGCATTTCATTCACGAATACATGTATCATTCATGAATACGCCATAAGCATTTGATATGTGAGAGAATGCGATCTGCAAGTGATATTTAACCAGAAGGCCATTCCCACGCTGATGTCTGTCGAAGACGTGTGTAAAGAACCAGTAATTTTGAACATTTGAACTCGTTTAATGAAGCGTCTCTCTGCTGCTTTGAACATAAAAACTATGCTAAGCCTAGATTCAAAAGATTCCATCTCTAGAAGCTCTCCTTGATCCAGTATCGTCTTCTATCGCGTGTAAAGACGCACTCTCCATTAAAGGTGTTAATTATAGTGCAAATAATACTGTACACAAATATTTCTGTTCTGCATGTCTGCTGCGTCAAATATTGTTCTCAAAATTGTGTTCTTCTCTGGATACTAGCGATCAACTTTTACATCTATACAATACAACGGACAAAATTTCCTTTCACAAATTTTCACTTTTAATTTTATCTATATTTTGAGATGATACAAGGCTTTGTACAGACTCCGCCACTTCTTGACTTATGTAACTTACACAAAAATGGCAAGTCTAGGGCTGAAGTGTAGACTTGAAGTGTGTTGAGTGAACGTAAATGGTTCTTCTTAATTGTAAGACGTAACCCGAATGCCTTTCGTATTTCCTTGTCTGGAAGTTCCACGTGTATGTCTGATAGAATAAAATAAGTTTTGGGCTTATTTGAATAATCCGGATTAGATTCTGGAAACAACCCTGACTTAATTCATTCAGGTCAGAAAGTTGGTATTTTGTACTCAAGTCAGTCTTGAATAGTTTACATAAATTTACAAAAAAATTAAAATATTTACAATTGCGGGGTTTTGAAATTTGGTATACTATAATACAATGTCCTTTCTATTGGCCAGTTTTGGCCAGATCTTTTGAACTGTTACGTGCGCACGCGCTAATTATCGACAGTACAAGTCCGAGTTTATTGTGGTGGCAGCAGCTCGTAATGCACGATACTCTTTCAATCTCACTAAACGCACAGCATAACCTTAGTGGGTAACACCGTGGGCTTTGCCACAGGCTTTTCACTTCGATCACGAAACGACTTTTCTCGCACATTGTTGTCGTTGGTTATCCATTGTTCCTTAGTCATGAGCAACCGTTCGTTTCGTTTCAGTAGAGATTTGCAGATAGAAATTGGATCGAGTAAATGTTTCTGAGTCAGATCACGTGGCACCCAAACGTCGAGCCTCTTTCTGAAGCCAGCTTTCTCCGAATGGTTTAGCACTGTTTGGTGGTGGATTTTATTGTTCTGCTCGACATTTCCCTGAATACCATTCACTTTTTCTGTGATTGGTCGTTTACTGCAAGGAGCATTTTAGATATTGAAATTTCCGGAACGGAAACGACAACGCCATTTTTTTTTTTTTTTTTGGCTGTTATGGTTTTGCTGTGTACGCTAAAGGAAACGGGGATGACGAGAAATGAATGAAGAAAGTAGGAGGAAACGGGAGAACCTCGAGAAAACCCACGCGCATGGTGTTTGTCCATCACAAAGTTGTTGCTTTTGACAATGTATCCTACCCATAAATAGCTCAAATTTCTTCACAGGCTTCTGCAGCATATACGTCTTTATCGAAAGGAAATTGTAAAATGAAGCGCAGATTTGTGACAAGTTCACTGATCTTAATGGCGCAATACTTTGCATCTAATTGTAAGAATTCCACCACCCTTTGCACATCTACTAGCTTCATCAGCTGCCAAATGACGTTACGCCTGACCCGCTGCAACGCATATACCCTGATTTGTGGAATACTAACGCCATCTCGTGCGCAAAAGCTTAGTACTTTTTAGGCTACCTGATATGGTCCAGAAACTTAAAACCACGCCAAAATTTTACAGATTAAAAAAAAATCTTACCTGCATATGATTCCTTACATTCACCGACTGAATGATTGTCTCTTTGGTGCCCTGGTAACAACTCACTTCATGTAAAAGAATTGACATCCACTTGTGGACGGCAAAATGGTTATCATTCAACATAAGAGCAGTTTTCACATAGTTAAATGCCTTAAAAATTAGATTTTTCTTTTCTTCCACATCTTGTGTTTTCTTGGACAAACTATAATGAACTCTGGCTAGCCTCCACAGGATATCAACATTGTTCTCCTCCTGTAGGAAAAAATACATTAAGTTTTTATTACTAATGATGCCTTTCTCTCCCCTCTCACTAACTGTGCGAGTAAGTAAAGTCATTTACCTTGAGCCTCCCTGTTTAATTTATTCTAATTCAGTGCTATTCAACCTTTTTTCTCGCGTACCCCTAGACACAGCTCGTCATCCAACGTTGTTTCCCTCAAGCTGTTTAAAAGAAATTAAATCAAAATGGACTTATTAAACTTAATACACACGTTCTGTTGGTTAAAAAGGGGGACAAACAGAGACCCAACAAAGAACAATCAGTGTGCTAATCAAAAGACTATTTACAGGGGGATTAAGTGCACATCTGAAAAAAATTAACATGGGAAATTTCAAAACATATGGGAGATATCCAGTTTTACTGAGAAGGACTTCCCCCTCATCGTCCCTGATATGGGGCCGCGGTGGCTCAGTGGTGGAGCGTTCACCTCTGGTGCTAGGGGTCCCGGGTTCAAACTCAGCTCCTTCCAAGTGAACTTTGTGGTGGACAAACACCGTCTGCGTGGGTTTTCTCGGGGTTCTCCAGTTTCCTACCACTTTCTTCATTCCACCATTTCACTCCTCTCTCATCATCACCATCTCTTTTAGCCTAACCGGCATAACCGTAAAACTAAAAAAAAAAAAAAAAAAAAAAAAATTATTTCATTTTCATTTTTTGTCCCTGATAATTCGCACACCGTGGACAATGTTAAAAATTCAAAGCTAAAAGTAACTTTCGAACTAATTTGTTAATGAGATGACTGAGCTTGTTTCCGAGATGCCAACTCCTCGATTTTTGGTCAAATCTTCGAGAGTATGAGAATCAGAGCTGATTCTGGATTCAAGCAAGTTCTGTGTTTCGTTTTCATTGAATGCAGAGAAACCATTGGAAAGAAATAATCTCCAACTATGATAATTCAATGAATATTGGAAATATGCTTACTTTAGGATTAAGTATCCTCAGAAACATCTTCGCGTCCTCCCGGTTGAATAGCATTGTTTTAATTATCAATATATATCACATACCAACTATTAGTAACTAAACCTAGTTCCTAATTCATGAGACATGTAATAAAGAAAATGTGAGCCCACATTCAGAAACTTTACCAATCATATTACTAACTTCAAATTTTAATTCCTCAATAATCTTTTATTCTTTCAACTTATCAATATGTGAACTACATGGCTTTTTTCTTAGCAAGTTACATAATTATTAAATAGTATACTACAACAATACATTCTGAAGGCTGTATCGCGTATGTTTAACCAAGTGCAATATCCTCCCCCATGCACAGAACAAATTCAAACAACCTTGATCAGAAGTCTGTTATTTTAGGTCAGGAGTCAGTCACAGTGACTGAACTGTGAGAGAGTGTTTGTATTTTCTCGCTTGGCTGCTTTCAAGGCGAGTACGTTATATAACTTTTCCCAGTGTTTACGTTCTCTTGCTAGGCCGAAAATCCAGCCAAAACTGAGTCGTGTTTGGGAAAGTTATGTTGTAGCCCTTTACGACGCAAAGTTCAAAGTTTCAAGGATCAGGAAGCAGTGTAACAGCATGGGTTGTAACATTAGATTGATTTAATAAAAATGTGATTAGCAAGTATAAGGATTTCATCGCCCCAACGTTCGAGTCTCCAACAAAAGGGACGAGAACACGACCGTGCATACATGTCATAATCAGAATGCAGGCGGAACTTTGCAGAATAATCATGTAAGATAATCCTTTGACTCAAAGATGATGGAAAATCGTCTAATTGTGTCCTTAAGAACTGTCAACCGCACCTTGCACCAATGACTGAATCTTGAAAAGGCATTCCAAGGCTAGCGTCATCACCTTACCGATGCCTACCAACGGGAACACAAATGTAACGCTCTGAAGTTGTAGGAGCGGCATCTGACCAACCAAAGGTAGCGGTACGTCGATATATTGGTTGATGTATGGGTGTTCCTTTCCGACTGCGCCAAACCAAAAACCGCCATGTACAGAGAGACAGGAGCGAATCACTTCACAAAGTATATTCGATCATGAAAAGAGGCTTTTCCGTAAGGGTTCCCTGTCGCCGAGACAAACTGAAGATTCACAGAGAGAAGAACTGTAAAATAAACTCCAGTATTAGCAGGAGACGATCTTGAAGTTGATCTACGAATAGACGCTCCAGAAATGTAGGAAAACGAGATTAACATAGTTCGTATCCACTAACACAAAGCCTCATTACTCCTCAAGAGCGTCCGTCGTATTCTACCAGGATATACTGAAACACAGACCACACTTTTCAACAAGATACCTCTAAAGTCTCCAGCTAGAAGTCCAATGTTCGACTTTCTGTGGATTTGGACTGCTCAAAAGTGCTTTGGGCAAGAAGCGTGTGAGAACTGTGAGTTGACTCTGGAAACCTGCAAAAGAGGAATGGAACAAGTTTTCCCTCGTAGTTCTCCAATGAGCATGTCTGCAATGGAAATAACACTATCGGGTCATCATTCGGAACCACGGGAGACACATCGAGCACTGCAGCACCTGGAGCAATGGATTTTCGTAAGTACTTGGTGAGTACATTCGGTCATGTATACGCGGGACAGTCCCTGTAGGACTGGTGTGCCTGCGGATTTCTACCATGGTGAGTCCATTCTTTTCTTATTTTCTTGGTATTTTTACTCCAATGCTTATACTTGTTATGCTCTTATGTTCATCCTTCATAAACGTAGAAACCCAGGTGCAAACATAAAAACAGAGATAAGCCTCAGTTCAGATTAACATCTTAACAAACTGACTAGAAGACATGTACTACACAAGATAAGAATAGTACTGCTGAAGAACATGTACACTTATAAGTGAGTATTTTGTAAATACATCTTTATTTATTTATTTATTTATTTATTTTTTACTTTTATAAAGCAAAACATGGTAAATCTCTTTAGCTTCTACACTTACCTCGTATCGCTGTAAACGAATCAAGGCTTCTTTGTATTTGTTTTCATTGTACAGTTCGTCCACTTCATTCAAAAACTCTTGCAACGGCGTTTCATCGGACTTCTTTCGAGAGAAGTAGAGAGCTTGATACAGAGGATACGAAGGCAGCCATGTGACAAAAAAATAACGCCTCATATACAGCAAGGCTTGGACGGATTGGCTCTGAAAACAATACAAAAAAAAAAAAAAAAAAGCATTAGCCGAGACATGAATGAAAACAAATCTTTCGGGGGACTTTTTCTTACTTCAATAGCTTTTACGTAACAGTAAACAACAAATATAGGTTTTATACAAAGTACAACCTGAATAACAGAGTATTTACGAAGAAGTACAGAAAACGGTTAAATTAACACTTATCTCGTATCTAACTCACTTCCATGAGTTGATTTTGAGTTTAACGTCCCGTTCAGCAGCGAAGCTATATCAGGGTGTCTACTAAAATTCCAAAATGAAATTTCGTGACTTTTTCTTTACCAAATCATAAACTTTCCTAACATTTTCAAGAGCGAATTTGGGTACGAATTAGGCCGAATTTTCACCATGCGATAGAAACGTACTTTGCTTGTGATTTGGTAGCGTCTAAAGCCAACTATAGACATTTTTGGTGGTGAATTTTGACATTTTATAGAACAAAATTTTCCAATCTGTACTTACATTTGTACAGTTTAAAAAAAAAAAATCGTGACCCAAAGGCTTAATTTCGTGACTTTCATGACCGTTTTCTGATTTCGTGACTTTCGTGACCGAAAGACACCCTGTATATGAGACGTACTAACTCACTTCCTAAATTCATGTTTACGAACAGTTTGGTTTTAGCATCTTACTCTTCGTCTGTCAACGCCGTCTCGATCATATTGCTGACCGCTGTCTGAATAAAACATAGAATGTCCTTTTTTTCAATTAAAGTTATTTTTCTATGTGAAACCATATATGTGTTTGTGATATATAAATTTTGAATATCAAATATTTCATAAAAATCTTCTTTTTCTTTCCTTTGCTAAACTGGTAACCCTAGCGTGCACATTGCGCTTAGCTGTTCCTACTTAGCTTTGATTGAACTCGCAATACACTTCTCAAAACCCAAGAATTTGACATCAGACCTAGAAAGAGTCTTAATATGATGCTTGATTGAATAGTGAAGGCTCTATGCTGTAACTATTTTACTTGTTTTCGATTTTCAAAATTCTTTTTGTAACTCTTTATATATATTTGTCCTCTGTGTATTGCAGTTGTTTAGTTTGTTCTCACGTATCATTGGTGTACTGACAACTGAAGAAGATGGTGACTAATATGGAGATGAGGTTGAAGCAATAAGCCGTCGCTGAGCTGATCCAAATTTATTGATGATATACACCATTTTACAGCGACGCTACCGTTGATGTCAGTACGGTGAAATGGTTGGTCACGCAGTTGGAAAAAGCAAATCCGGTTACCTCTAGTGTGACTGATCAATCCCGTTGTGGACGATCCTTCACCGCATCAGATAAGCCAGGGGTGCCCTCAAAGGGGGGCTATGACGCAAACTGCGTCATTGAAATATTGGGGGGGTTAAAAATCTATATAAATATGTTTGAGGGGGTGTAAAAATTAATCGAAAAGACTTTTTTTCCATGGAAGAACATCTACGGATAGACAATTGAGGGGGCTGCGTCATGGACATGACGGGGGGGGGGGGCACCACTGGATAAGCAGCATCGAAATCATGTAGATGAAATGAGTCGCGATAACTCTCGAATCGAACAGCGACAAATCATCATAGAACTAAACACTTCCCAAGAAAGAGTGCACTTTACCGTAACCGAAGTGCTGGGGATATCACAATGTGTGTGCTCGTTAGGTCCCACGGGTGTTAACGCAAGAGACAAAGTACAGAAAAAAGGATATGTTGGCTTCATACGAGCGTGAGGGTGAAGTTTCCTTCCAGCCATTCTCAGAGGAGATGAATCACGGGCGCATCGTTCTGACCCTGAGAACAAGATACAATCGTTGGAGTACCGGCGCAGCACATCTCCACGTCCCAAGAAGTTTAAGGTGGTTTAACCTGCAGGAAAAGTCATGGTGAATACCTTTTTGCGATTGCTAAGGTGTCGTGCTCATTGACTTGTTGGAACAAAAACCATGATACATTTCCAACGCTATATGGAAACGTTGGAGAATCTTTACGCACGGATACGTTGCGTCCGGAAGGGTTTGGACCCTATTCTGCAGCACAAGGAGTTCAAGGAGGTTCTACTGCACCTGTCGTATATCCCCGACCTTGCACCTTGAGACGTTCACCTCTTCCTAAAGACGAAAGAGCACCTCAAGAAATATTACTTTCGTTCTGGTGACGAGGTGAAAGCTGTCATTCAATCCTGGAGTCGACAACGACCTACAAATTTACCCGACTAGTCGCATATTGGCGCAAGTGCATGGTAAAGGAAGGAACTATGTGGAAAAGTAAATAGTGCATTACATAGAAGACAAATGTAGGTATCAGGTACAAGCAGTAGTTTGAAAATCGATTAGCAAATAAAAAAAAAGTTACAGCCACAGAGGAATTACTTTTCAATCAACTGTCGTAAGACTGCATATATTTCTGTATTTTTCAGTACTCTGTACTCTGCTTTTAATTTGTAATATTGAAAAACTGTCAGCAAACTTTTTGGTAGCAAAGGAAAAACTACGTGGAGGTAGATTGTAAGCATCCGAGTGAAGAACAGTTGCAGCCGTTCACTCTGCTCCTTAAAACGCCCAGCTAGGAAGAGAGTGGACGATTGACAATAATAAAGGAACAACAACTAGTAAGGATGTTTCTTAATTTTTGGTATTAAATAACAAACTAACATCCCCTCCGTCGGTATACTTTAGATCGCAATTAACCGCAAAGAAGTTAAAAGAAAATGAACTTTCCCTATTTAGATACGGAAGAAATTAAATTAAATATCTGAGGTTTACGTCCCACGGTTATGCCGGTTGGGCTAAAGAAGGTGATTGTGAGAAATGAATGAAATGGTGGAATGAAGAAAGTGGGAGGAAACGGGAGAACCCAGAGAAAACCCACGGACGCGGTGTTTGTCCACCACAAAGTTCACTTGGCGGGAGCAGGGTTTGAACCCGGAACCCCAAGCACCTGAGGTGAACGCTCTACCACTGAGCCACCACGTAATCGACAGTCGTAAACAAGAATTGTTTTTCATGTTAACTTTTACTTTATCTATCGGACACTTTTATCGTTATGAGTCATGGAGTACGGCAGGGTAACTAGGTTGGATTTGTACAATGTTAAGGTTAGGTTAGTGCTTGTATGTTGCAGTTACAAGTATCTTAATATGAGTTCTTGCAATTGTACGAATGCCTATAGCATTTGTAATAGTTCGACATTAGTAACGCTGCACTTGTAAAGTAAAATACATATTTTGTATACTGTGTAGAAATATTACACAGTCCTTTTTATACATACATTTACTTATTTTAACCGACATTTATAACTTGAAATGATTTTACAATAGTAAGTACACACTTGTAAGGGGTAAAAGTGGATCTGAAAAGGAAGGGGGCGGACGGTAGGTAGCAGCAATACGACAAGCCGTCCCACCTGCCTATCTTTGCCCATTGTATTTTTTTTTAGAAACTGGGGGGGGGGAGCCGTACATATTTTTGAAGGTGGGGGACGGCGTCTCCCCGCACTTTTACTCCTTCTTGTAAACATATAATACAGGTCAGTCGCCTGCAGAGATTTGTTCCTTATAAACAAGCAGTTTCTATGTAGTGGAATTTTATTTCTAATGTTTGAAAAATGTGGTGTACATATCCTTTACGTGCACCTTCAATTATTTGCTAACTATTTGCCATCAGGATTATCCACATATATTTTGCTGCTCATTAAATCCCTACATCATTTCTAACATAGTGCAAGTGCAGTATTTCACCGTTAACTAAATAAAAGAATTTTGTACTTTTTTGCAACTTACAGATCTCAAATAAATCTTCGATTGTACACACTGTCTAGAACGCAACTTCACATTTTCTACTAAATTAAAAAGTCTTTTCAATTGCTGTCTACAAATATGCGAGGTCATCTTCACGGCATACACTTCCTGTCAATGAATGTGTAAAAACAAACACATTTCCTGCGCATATCGTACGTTGCTTGTTTCTCCCATGCAGTGTTCACTTGACATTGACGCTAGTGTCGGCATGACGTAAAAATGTTTATGTAATGTCATACCGAGTAAAATATTCCTGTCAGTGTCAATGTAGAGGAATATTTTTTACTCTTTAGCAATATTATAAGTAGAAACGCCCGGTAGGATATTATTCAGTGAGCGGGACCGACACACAAAAGAAGTCCCACATATAGGCCTACAATGCAGATAATGCAGGTAAAACAATTAGGCCCTACTCTTGCATAATTTATTAAATAAATATATGAAATGCTGTAGTGAGTGAGTAAGCAAATCTAGTATGTTTGACATGTATTTCGAAAAATCAACCCCAGTGGTAAATCCTAGGAGTATAATATGCCCCCTCTCGTCCTCCGCTGCAGACACTCATGATTACGAGCTTGTCGGTCGCAAAATAAATAAATAAATAACTCTAAAACGGAAGTGAATTTATGAATTTTCTGGTTTTTGCAATAGATTTACAAAGGAGTCAATCATTTTACAATTTAACTGGTAGCTTTGACTTAATATGTTATTCCAGACAATAACTGTTGAATTAAAGTGAATTTCTGCATTATGTTTTTGCAGCAGGTAGCTAGACTGATTATCACCGCCCGCGGGCCAATCCAAGGGAAAAGGTGGATCGAAAAAACTAGAGGAACGAATGACGTCACGTCGTGCCCGTGCCTATCTTTGTCCAATGCGTGGAAGTGGGGGAACGACGTTCTTTTGCGTTGCCCCTCTCTTTTACCCCAAACAATTAACATCTTCACTGGTAACGGTGACTTTAATTGTAGGTAGGCTATCCATATATTATTTTATACTACTGAAACAAAAATAGAAATTATACATCTCGACGTTAGATGGCAGCAAATATCCTTTAACCAGGGCCGGATCTAGGGCGGGGTCAATTCGGGGCATATGCCCCGGGGTGCAGCTGGTTGAGAGTATGTAGGGTACTCCATTTCGATGCAAAATTGGGAGGAAGAAGGCAGATTTGCGTCTTTGCCCCGGGCGCAATATTTAGTACATCCGGCCCTGCCTTTAACGGTTGACATCTACCGGATGAACTTAAAACTTCCAGTGCGTTATGCTTTTTATCATCTGTCAGAGTTAATAGGAAGAGCACAGTTAGGAGGAGTTAATAATAAGAGAGTTAGCTCCATCTTAAAATGTTAGCTAATAGGAAGAAATAGGGAGCTTCCACGAACACGATGCTATCCACTGTAAAGGAATGAATGGAATATACAGGGTGTCTAGGGTTTCAATTGACATAGGCTAACTCTGTTATTATCAAATTTACAAGAAAATGAAAGAGGGGAGAAACTGTCTCCAAATGATGTTTTCAGTTTAAAGTGAATGTTTTTTTAATCGGACGAGCTGTTTGGGTTGTACACTCTTTATGTGTCTAATGTTAAATGAAAATGCAACGTTGCCATTTAACGGGAGGTGGATAAATTTTTGTAAAAGTGTGATGAATGGGGGCATGTTTGAAATGGGGTTTAGGCATTGACACGTTAGCGTAAAAGACAGTAACTTCATTCACTTTTGTGGGTCCCGCTAAATAACAACGTTGCATTTTCATTTAATATTGGACGCATAAAAAGTGTATAAAGTAATTCCTGCCCCTAAATATGTATGTTGAAAATTTGATTGAGATCGGTCGGGTGGTTCAAAAGTTATGAAGTCACAAAAACCGTCATTTTAATTTTAATTTTTTTTTTTTTTTTTTTTTTTTTACATATATATCTCCCTTCTCCACTACGTTGTCTCGTCAAAGTGAAACGATAAAAAACACCCAAGGCCCGACCCTCATATATGTTGAAAATTTGATCGAGATTGGCTGGGTGGTTCAAAAATTATTAGGTTTTTAGTTTTTATTTATACACCCACCTCTCTCTCCTCTAGGATCTACCGTTAAAGTGAAATTACAGAAACATTTTCAGGCCTAAAAATCAGCTATGTTGAAAATTTGATCAAGATCGGTCGCGTGGTTCAGGAGTTATTAAGTTTTATTTATTTTTATATATTTTTTATGTATATATCGACATAGAGTAATTATATAGTATAAGAGGTTCAGTTGCTCTTCCCGCTGCAACTGTGGAGACCGTGGCGCCACCACTCAAGGAAGTTGGGTACCACAAACTACTAAAAGCAAGAACGAATCAAATCATTCAGAGTGTGTGAGTGCGATAGAATTAGCCAATGATATACTTAGCTACTGCCAGTAGTAAACGATGCAGTTAGTTACAACTCTAGCCAGTAGTGTCGCAATCACTTTCCTTGCATTGTGGTAAAAAAAAAATAATTTCCATTAGTTATATAGGAGGTGGTTCATCAGGGCACTGGCATCGCTGGCATGTAAAATTTGGGGGGGGGGCATCAAAGAAAGTGATTTAAATGGTACTAGGGCTGCGGTGGCTCAGTGGTAGAGCGTTCACCTCTGGTGCTAGGGGTCTCGGGTTCAAACCCTGCTCCCGCCAAGGGAATTTTGTGGTGGACAAACACCGTGTGCGTGGCTTTTCTCGGGGTTCTCCCGTTTTCTCCCACTTTCTTCATTCCACCATTTCATTCATTACTCATTATCACCGTCTCCTTTAGCCTAACCGGCATAACCGTGGGACGTAAAACTCAAAATTTCATTTCATTTCATTTAAATGGTACTACCAACCTGTTTATTATCTTCGATTCCATTTGTTACCTTTCTGATTACCTTCACGGACCTCCAGAGGTATATCAAGAACTCTGTTATAATTGTTTCACAGCCTGAATATTATAATCCAAAAAATATATATTATTATTATTTGTTATTCTGTCGTTAGTAAATATATTAAATTAGAACAATAAAATATTGAATATTTTGTACTTCAAAATATGGGGGTTAGCGACCTCTCCGCCAGAGACGCCCGTGCTTCCTAGTCCAACCTTATTATTATCTTCGATTCCATTTTTACCCTTCTGCTTACCTTCACGGATCCCCTAAGGTATATCAACAACTCTGTCATAATCGTTTCAAAGCCTGAATATTATATTCCAAATAAATACCATTATTATTATTTATTTGGTATTCTGTCGTTAGTAAAGAAATTAAATTAGAATAAAATATTGAATATTTTGTACTTCAAAATATTGGGGGGACGTGTCCCCCTCATGCTTTATCCCCACACCAGAGATGCCCGTGCACCAGGGTAATCAGTGTATTTCAAGGTAGGAAGAAAGAACGTACCACCATTTCAAAAACTAAATAGATTTCTGCTATTATAAGGGTTTATTTGATTTGATTTAGTACCGTCAAACGGGGCAATGCTGATACACTTTTTTGGTGAAAAGGTACGTAATTTCAAAATGCTTACAGCTAGAATTACAAAGAAAATTATTTTATTTACATCCTTCCAAGATCTTTACATTAATACAGAACTGGGATTAATTAGCGTTAACATATTGCAGAAATAATAATAATTAGTACTGTATCAGCATTGCCCCGAGGTCGAGGTCGGGGCAATGCTGGTACAGCATAAACGCGCTCTTTAGCTGATTCTGTAGATACAGTATGTAACATGATATACTTCTAGCAGATTTTGACCGTTTATTTACAGGGCACATGGAAAATGGATGTTGTGCAAGATACAACCTCTATTAGGCGAATTGGGTAACAAAATAGTGTAACTGAATCAAAATACTTTCAGCATGAGACCTTAATGTACCAAGAAGCGTAACAATTCTCCAAAAAATAAAAGCTGACAAAAGTTATACATTAAAAAAAAAAAAAAAAAAAGAATACTGAAAAACAAAACAAATAAAATTAAATATAGCTATTCTGCTTCTGTGAATCCAGTACACATATTAATGAACTTTTGTCGTTGAGTGTACAATACCTGTACAAAAAAAAAAAAAAAAAATGCAGTTCTCACAGTAAGTGAAAGTAGCAGTATTGCTAATGCTTGTAAAAAAAAAAAATGCTTAACAGAAACATAATCTAAATAAAATAACCAGATTTGCCACAAAAAGGAAGGTGGGGGAGGGGCAACATATCAAAAATAATCTTACGAACACCTACTTACTGTACATTCAGACCCTCAAATGAAACTGAAAAAGACGCATTATTTAGTGCTCCTTTTGTCTAGCACAGGCTAAGGCAACATCACAACCACATCATTAAGGAAACTGTATCCACGTCCTCTTGTTCTGACCAGTAAAGCATAGTACCGTTCATATTTTTGCGAACAAATCTAACACCATAAAAAAATCAACTACTTGAATTACTTGGCCAACAAAATGCTTCACTGATTTCTTTCCTAAGTATTTAACAAATAAACACTGTCCAACTTTAATTGCAATACGATTTTCACGTTAATCATAAAATAATACCAATAATTACCATTGTCTATGCACATTGTTTTGTTATGGGTCATTATCAGGCACAAAATGGGGCAAGTAAATTAACTATGAATACATCATTGGTGTTCAACATTGCCTCGCTGTTCAGTATTGGCCCATTCCGATAACATTTTGCCCCTCTTTGAATGAGGTAATTTTTAGGCAATACAACTTGGGTGACCACTACAGTAATAGTTGCAGATAGCGACAATGATGCATTTCCTACAATAATTTGCCTGGAAAATATTTCTAAATTTCATTTATCAAAAAGTACAGACCTCTTAAATTGACCCACGAAAAGATGGTGAGAAAGGCCCTGTATAAAACGTTTTTTTTTGCCGGGTGGGGGAGGGCAAAGTAGGACTAAAAATACACAATATAAGACCTATATTACCTTGTTATGGATCTGCAGAACTGTTGTATATTTTTGATTTACAGATTTATTTCATATTTTACAACTCAGGGTAAAAAATAAAACTCTTTCCCTTTCTGTTCAGGTTTACCCCGTGGGTTTAGCATTGCCCCGGTTGACGCTATTTATTCTGTTACACGAAGTCAGGGTTGGATCCAGGACCGACTTCTGGGGGGAGCGGTGGGTTGTCATACTGCTACTTTTAAGGGCTCCAAACTTTGGGATGGGTTTTATTTATATATATAAAATAAGAAAGCTTCCCCTTCTGGGGCGAGGCGATTGCCTCCCCCCAGATCCGCCCCTGCACCAAGTTACATGTATGTTTGCTGGTTGAGTCGTCATCCTTTTAGTTCTTATTTCGCAACTGTAACGATGTTTTAAATCGGACATTTGGTAAAAGCAAAATGAAGGCACCGACTAGCCCTAAACCCACGGATACTGTGGTCGAAGTGAGAAGGTATGCGGTGGTATTCCATACCGCCGTTGGCTTTTCAGTGATGAAGGCATACCGCCTCTGGTTTTTAATTATCAAGACATACCGTCATGGGAGAGTAGATGCTAAATCCTTTAATAAATCCCTTTTTTACACAGTAATTGAGGAATAGCTTTGCACGTAAAAAGATTTTCTTATGTAGAAATAATTTCTAAGTTGGTAACACCGACATTTTTGTTTTCTTTCTCCTACCTTTTGTTTCTAAAATGAGATGTCTTCAAAGTAATTCATATAGTTTATATAAAGGTAACCAAGAAAGTTCTGTCGCTTTTTCACCTACCACTTTCGAACATCGATATGTCACCTAAGACGTACCTGGAAGATCAAAAATAGTCCTACCAGCATCGACAGCCTTCAGCCAAAGTTCTGGAATGTCATGGATTCCATCGCGGTAGAGCTTGGTGGGCCGTAAAGTGAAGAAGATATCAAGTGCATTTTGCACCTCTACTAGGGATTTGAATTGGCGTCCTCTAAGGCGATTTTGCAAGGAATGGAACAGGTGATAATCGAACGGTGCAACGTCCCGGAGTATGGCGGATGCAATAGTGTTTCCCATCCAAAACATAGAATGGTGTCCCGGGTCATCCTAGCCACGCGAAGCGTAGTGTTGTCCTGTAACAGGAGGATCCCTTCGCAATTCACAAGTGCTGGGCTCCAGAGTTTTGAGTTTTTCTTGAACACGGTTCAATTGCTGACAGTACACAATTGCATTGATGCTCTGACCAGCTGGTAGCAGTTTCCGATGTACGATGCCGCGAGCAGTCCACCACACACAGGAGGACCTTTTTCTGGTGCAGTGCTGGTTTCGAATGTTTTGGAACCGGTTCATGGAATGCTAACCAATAATGACGGTGCCGTAGAGCTTCGTACAGACCCACTACTCATCACGTATCAACATCCTGTCCAGAAATGAGACTGCAAAGAAATACAGGTCTGCTCCCTTGCATTGCCTTTTGGCCCAGACTCAAATCATGTAGGAAATATCGACCCAACTTGTAGTGCTTCCCAACTTGATGGAAGTGGTGTCGAATTGTTTCTCCGCAGTCACACTGAATTGTAGTTCCTGTTTCTCACATGTCTGGCCACTATTCGCCTCAATTGTTGCCTGAAGACCTTCATTTTGTACATGTGTTGGTCTTCCGGCACGTGGTGCGTCTTCGAATGTTTCGTCACTCCCCTTACACATATTAAATCACCACTGCACTGTCCGCGTAGTCACCACACTCTCATCAAAGGCCTGACATATCTTCCGCCCCGCTGAAACGGCGTTTGACCTCAATTTGAATTCGTAGAGCATACACGTCCTTCTGTGGAGGTCACGTGTTCACTCTGTCTTTACTTAAGTTCACGGTGTAACTGAACTGCCACAAGCAGGTACTATGCTTGATATACCCACACCAACAACTGACATCCGCTTTATCTTCATTCGCATTCAACTCACGGTGTGAGGGCCAATGGAACACAGACCTCCACAAAAAAAGATAGAACTTTCTTGGTTACCTTTATATTTTGATGTGCCATATTGAATTGTTTCTTTCGTATGTATGTGTATGTCTTCTTCCTTAATGCATAGAAATGTCGTGTTTTGAGCGTAGGCGGATTTACAGGATGTCTGCTGGGGGGCAGATCTTCCAGGGGTTGGGAATACCGGGCGGTCCGGAATTGTTCCTGCAGGAAATTGTTAATACAATAACTCTGTTTATGAGCATTTTCGTGTATACTTCTCTATAATACAATGTAAAGGATTTTTTCTTTTCAGAAAGTCGTTGACGAAGGATCGAAGTTTGTCCATGCCCCCTTCCCGTAATTAAAGAGAACCTCTTCCAGTGGTTTTCAGTCATTAGGTAAATAGAAATGCAATTTTAAAGCAACGTATCTTCACTGTATTTCAACATTTAGATAGCCCGTATGTCGAGTTAAAATCGTAATAAAAGATACTGCCTCTGCTTTTTTCCATTTCGAACACTGCACGGACACGAAGTTGTCCACCATAAACTTACTTTGGCCCGCGATCCAACCAGTTGCCTCACGCAGCAGACGTAAGCGGTCTACGACTGAGTTACGAAACTCTAGACCAACATGGATACAACCATCTGACGGTAAATCATGAGGCGAATTTGATCCAAAGACTGGTGCCAACACTCAGACAATAGAATGTATATGGGCTCATCTTAAAACAAAAAATCAACACCCGCGCTGCTACCTCGTCAACTTGCTGAATTCTGCTGCCGATCTGTCAATAATGAGCATAAGTTTCTGGCCATGTTGAGAGACATTAGGTCAGTGTTTGTGAATGAAAAAATAGGGATGGCTATCAGTGTTGTTTTATTGGATTATAGTAGTAATATTAAGACTATTGACGAATGTGAATTTGGCCTGCTTCAATAGACAGATGACAAACAGGATCATTTGAACTGCTTTTTCAATATATGTTTAAACTTCAATGATGACCATCGAGGGATAGAAAAGGCCCTCTTCAAGGCTACATGAGTACATTCTTCTGGTAATGTTGAATTTTACGAACATTTCTATTGAATATGGTCACCAGACGGCGAGCAATAATGATATGCGGTAGATGTAGAAAAGTAAGTATACCTACGTATAATTTCTTTGTATTTCTTTATTTACGTATGTACTGTTGCTTTTCGTGGAGTTTAATATGGGTATGTTATCAGTTTCTTTGCTTTTGATCATGGTTCACGTTTCACGCGTGCTGGGTCATCTGTTTAAACAATACTTCTATTTCTTAATAATAATAATAATAATAAAAAGTAGGGATTCTATAACTTCTGTAGAAAATTCCCTTATATTTGAATAAAACATTGAGGAAAGATATGGAGCTGACAATGGCGGATCTAGCCTTTCATTTTTTGAGTGACAAAAATAAATTAAGCTATTCGATTACTTATATAGTTTTGAAAGTTTATAGTAAACTCATGATACATCTATCATAGTCTAGTTCTGACTGCTCCCTCACTTTTTATCTTCTAGATCCGCTACTGGGTGCTCAGAGAACTTCCCACCGTACCATCCCCTGAAATCATCACAATGTGTACTGTGTACTCTACATACAAAGTTCGAGTACAGCAGCCAGAAAGGAATTGAGCATAATACTCGATGGGATAACATATCTCGAACTCGATTTTCGTGAAAAACAATCGAACACACATTTGTTCAGATCGTTTTAAATTGTAGATTGCGACATATGTAGCCTCGAGCTTATATATATAAAAAAAAACGCCATGCGAATTAATCTAACAAGGCCGCGCCCCTAAACTTTTTCTTGCTTCTGTCAATAATATCGAACAATTATGCTGCAGGAAACACATCACTGGATTTTATATTGCCTTCCTATTTAAGATGGCAATACTTTTCGCGAATCAAACAATTTCATATTCACCGGTTTCGTTCGGTGACTGGTAAATGTAAAGGAGGGTAGGGCGGGAGTGCGTTTGTGGGTAAAAACGAGAAAGGAAGTTTTATTCCAGTTTATTCTTAAGCCATGTAGGGAACACCAGGTGGAGAATGTGGTGAGAGCAGAAATCAGTTGGGGTATAGCAATTTGAGGGGAGGTAGAAGTAACATAGAAGGCTAAATGATCACAATAGGAAAGAACCCTACAATGTTACTGGTTTGGCGAAGAATAGGAGCCAGAAAGAGATTGAATAAAAGAGGAGATAATACAGAACCTTGAGGAAGACCTAGGGAAGTGGTTCTACCTTCAGAGAGTTGGGAACCGAGGCGAAGATACAAAGTACGTTGGACTAGAAGGTTGTATATAATACAGAGATATTTGGAAGGGATGCCTTGTTGCCAAAGTATATCTATGAGGTCATAAAGTGGAACAGAGTCATAAGCCTAAGAAAGGTCAATGAATACGGCAAAAACAAAGTGGGTACGGGAAAAGGCAAGCCAAATATCGGAGATTAGAACGGAAAGGCAGTCGGAAACACTGGAACCAAGACCACAATCGTATTGTTGTTTGTAAAATAAAGGTGATGTTCAGAGAACTATTGGAGATGTTGTTTCAGATGTTCGAAGACCTTTAAGAGACATGAGGAGAGGGCGATAATGTTCAGCGATACCAGGATGTTTTGTGGGTTTGAGGATGGGAATAATAAGGTAATCTTTCCACGAAGGGGTAATTCGTTCAGAAGACCATACAGTGTTATATAAGATGAGTAAGAACTTCTGGTATGGTGGAGGAAGGTGTTGTAGGTGGCGCTAATGTATGCCGTCTTTGCCAGATGAAGAGTTGGGTAGACGGGTGTAACGAACCGCATCAATGATTTCGTTCCATTTAGGATATTTTAAATTACGTTAGTAAGTCTAGAAATTTATTTTATTATACTAAATAACATTATTTTTGTTGATAAATTTTACTAAACGTATTTCGCGATTAGTAATTGATAACAATAATTAGTCGAGTTAGTGTCTTGTCATAATATAGTGGTGAGATACTGCATTTCGGTGCTTTCGGAAAGGAAGAGGAGAATTGTGTTTATTTTCTTCGCCAGATTTTCCGTGAATATTATGATTGTGGCCAATCAGAGCTGTGAGCTAAATCACGCTTAGTATAGACCAATTAGTAGTCTTCTTCTTTTTCTTCTCGCTCAAAAAAAGAACGCGAGAGGAGAGTGTGGATTAATGGCGGCGGTTGAAGAAAATAAGATCTTGTAATTTAGCTTCCCTAGGTTTTGTTCGAAATCTAGGGAAAGAATAATAGAAAATGTATGATATCCTCCCCAACCTAAGCGGTAAGTTATAACGGAGAGAGAGAAACTTCAAGTTGACTCCCAACTATTCAACAATTAGGCCTACCGGAAATTTAAGTTGTGATATTGGCGTTTGAAAGTGAAAGGAAGACAAAAAGGGGTCAACCATAATTCTTTATTTTGGTATGTAACAGAATTTATTATGATAATGAGTGGTTAATTTCCGAATCTCTCTCTCTTCTTCCTCTCCGGGTTAGCACCATAGTTGTAGTAATTATCATTGTATATGACAGCAATTACCTCGATATGAAAAGTAGGACATAGAGAAATTTAAATTACTTGATGTTTAAAATTTGTTTTGTTTATTCCGCCATGTTTATTGTTAACTTGCTTGATATAAGTGATGATAGTCTTACCGATGAAAAATAACTGTAATACTGTGTGGCAAAATTGGATTGTGGAAAGGATAAATAATTTGAGATTTAGTCATGTGGCCAATATTGTTTAATATTTACATAGTAAACTCTGAGGATAAGTAAATAAAGCACGACGTTTCTGTTAGTAATACATATGCTATTCACTGTGCCTGTTATTTTGTTCGGCGAATGTTCAGTACGTGCATAATTCCATTGTTGAATTTAGGGTTATGCAGGCCTTGAATGCCCACCAGACGCGACAGCGTTGTTTTGAGATTGTTCTCGTGCCGTATAACGCAAGCAGTTTTCAGTAAAGTGCTCTGTCTCAATATTTATCAGCTATATTTATAATAACTATATTTATCACCTAGTACAATTACAGTGTCGAATTAAAAAAAAAGGCATGTTTACAATAATAGTTCTAAAGCACATCAGGATCTCTTGTACTTTTTCTGGTTACCTCTGTAACAGGAATTTATTCCTAACTAGGCTAAAAGAAATATATATATATATATATATATATATATATATATATATATATATATATATATATATATATATATATATATATATATATCAAGAAATATATGTATATATCTGACTCGAAATAGAAAATTAGGATCGATGTTTAACCACGAAATCTCTCTAGTATGAAGTTTGATAATCACTATTTTTAAGCTGCTGTATCAGGTTACAAAAATTACTGTATTCTGATATATGAGTGGTGGAAGCTCACGAATCCTGTTTTTTTTTAAAAAAAATTACCGGAGCCTCCCGAGGCCACAGTGTACAGCGAGCTAGTGCAGGCGAGTAGAGGATATCTAAGTTTGTCAGTTATTATTTTCTGGAATGGTTACTTTATATAGAAATTTAATACTATATGTTTTGCTCGACGATACTAGCACAATAATCCAACAATTTCGTACACATTTGTTTTATAAGTTTAGTTCATTTGTAAATGGAATAGTTAACCTTCTCATTTAATACGAATTCAATAGATATTGTTCTGTCAAAATCGAAATATACTGTGAAATTAGTTGCATTTGAAATAAAAAAAAAACTTATGTAGTACCATATTCGCCCTGAAAGTGATTAGTCTTAAGGTACGATTGAGTTGTACAGTTCAAAATTATTATTATTATCGTATTTTAGAATAGTTTGGATATTAATTTGAGATCGTTATTTTAATTATTGCATACGGTAGTGTGAGTGAAGCTAATAGCCAAGAATAATCCATTCAATTACTTATGCTAAAAAGTAATCTAGGGTTATGTAGTAACAATCAGATTAATAGGAGAGGTGCTCCGAATGGGGAGCCATAGGTTCAATGCTCGGTTTAGCCTCCCTGCACTTCCCCTATTTTACCAAAGATGTTTTTCGTCTGGTAGCAAATTCAAAGGTTTGGATAAATTATAGTAGTCAGTTCTATAGTTAAACGTAAGAAAGTTTGTCCTAGATGTATTCGGTTCGATTCTCGTCAGTACCTATGTCATTCAAGATTTTGTATGTTGGCGTAGTGGCACATGTTATGCTATTACTTTAGAATTTCGGAAGGAGAGCAATATGCTTTAGCTAACTAAAGGTTACCGATACACTTTTGATTAGTTTCAGGTAGTTATTGCATTCTACTTCGATTCCCGACGATATCTAAACGTAAGTAAAGGATATGTCATAGAATTTATTAAATAATCTTGATTATTTTGCCAACATTTTTCATAAGCCGGTTGCCCAGAGGATTTTTTTTTTTATATAATTTGGTGTTTATAAGGAAATTAAATATTTTAGAAAATGGACATTGACTGCTTAGGAATGGTTAGACTAATTTACCTTTGATAATCGGTTAAGGTGAGAGTGTTTTGTTTCAGTCGATCTCAAGTTGGGATAGTAGCATATTTAGAAATATATTATTGCATTTTAAAACTTTAAAGAATAACCTCGATAAGACTACCAATATTACTAGTATGAAATGGAATAAACCATTGCTTGTAAATGTTATTTACTATGTAGTTTCATGGCATAGTGGACATAACTATTTATGGGTTAATACTCCGCCCTCCTTTTATTTAGTATACTCGAAATTAAAGTTTACTCAAGTGTGAGAAGTTGTCGACAGCGCAAACGTTGATTTTGAATTGCTTAAATTTAATGTTTTTTTTCTTTCCTTTCCTTCGTTCCTGAGCTATTGACTATATGTTCTGGTTACGCTGATTATTGCTAGGCTAAATGACGTTTTGCAATTAGACTTATCAAACTTGTGGGATGACCATTGGTATTTCGTTTGTTTTAAAATATGATTACTTTTATTTCCTTTAAAAATGTTTTTCATCGTTAGTTGGATTTCTTGAAAGTATGACCCTAGCTCACACTTGATGCAGTGTAACTAAATGTTTTGCGTAGAGTGGGTTTCGAACTCAGATACGTCATAGAGGATTATAGTTCCTCAAAATCTTTTTTTCTCTAAATCCCTTTTATTTTGATGTCCCTCGATGGCTGAAAAGTGTCGTGATTTTGAATATTAATGTCTCGTGATATTATCCAAAATTGATGTTAAACAGTAAAGCTTTACTCTAATAAACTTTGAAATTCTCTCATCGATGATACTTTAAGTCTGATGTTGATCTTAAACTGCTACTCTGATATTCTAGAAATAATAATAATACTGTATTTAACACGAATTTTGAAAACTATGTAACAAATTAATTAGTTTTTTCGTTGGCGCTTCCCCGGTAGAAATATTAAAGGTAGTTACGTAAATCTTGTAAAAGCTCAGAACTGTTGATTCTGCTGCATATTTTGAGAACTTCATAAAAAAAAAGAAATATATAAACATACAGTCGTACGAATTATTATGATTGAATTTTAAAGTGGGTCGTAATTTATGTTTGTGGTAATTGAGCCATTGCAGGTGGAATTTCGAAATGCCATGCGTTAGTTGAGTAAACGCTGCTGTCGTAATTATGCGGGTTTTGTGATTTAGATTTTAAATGGCTTCTAGATTTATTGATATATGAAAGATGAGAATTAATCTTCGCGTTTATGTGTAACGCTGTATGAAATAACGTAATGTTAAATATTGTAGTGCGATGAATAGATGCAAGAATGTTTGTAACGATACAGAAATATGTTAATAAAAAAATAGATAGTCGACGAAGGTAATATGATGTTGATAAAAGGTATATTATTCGAAGCCGGAGCGTTTTCTTAAATAGACCCGTACATTAACGAGACTATTCCCTGCATTCTAATGCCATACTAATGTATTACGAAGTTAATGTTGTAATTGTAGTAGAACTTTGTAAGACCCCTCGTGCGTATGTAAATAATTATCTATAACGCCAAGTGATAGAGATGCAGCTGATCAATAGTGTTCCATCGACGCTTTTCTCTCTTTTGTTTACAAAATTGAACAGACAGTTTAGCCACTGGTTGGGGAGTTGAAATATAATCTTTCGTCGAACTTAAACTGTAGTGTTTGGAAGATCATCTTGAACATTATATAGGTTCTTCGGAAAGAACGATGCCGCTTGTACCGCCCGCTATTTAAGTTAAAAGTCAGTATTATCCCAGTTCTAATAGATCGAGACGCCATTGTAGAAAACAAAAACCATCATCGTTAGGACATCCAGTTATTCTGTTGTGGACATTTCCAGTCTCCAGTTTATAACCTAAATTACAGTCTTTCTGATAAAATCCTTATTCATCAATCCTTCTTGGCAAATAGTGGAGAGGAAATATGATCCAGCATATATATATTTTATTGATTACCTAGGAAAATTTTAAAAGGAATAGTACCATCTGAAAGTTAATTGCATGGAAAAGCTATAGTGAAGTGACGTTATCGGAGAAACGACGTATTGAACAGTTTTTCTTTTCATTCCTTACCTGATATTAAAGACGGCTATAACAAACGACGATTATCCACGTAGTGTGACGTATCTATGGTCCATCAGTGATTTTTTAAAAAAAAAACTTTTTCCATGTTAGGAAAAGGGAAACTTAGAAAAAAAAACTTTACCAACTATAAATCTACAACTTACTAATCGAGAACTTGGACATGGCAAAGTGATTTAGTCATATATCGTTTAAAGACATTTGAAAAATTACCTTCATTTTTTTAATGGATCCTTCTTTGCCTCCTGAAATGTGAGATTACATTGGCCTCAAGAATGGTGATTCCAATATATAATATATATGTAGATAGACATTCTTTTTATTATTGAAAGTTTCATGATATATTCATACTCCTTTGAATAAGTCAATCTAAAGCTTTAAACAAGTATTTTTTTCTTTTGTTCTCTCTTGAAGGACTTAATGATAGAATGTTTTGTCAAAGCAATATTAATGTCATTCCATGAATATTACTGTTTTATGAAGTTGATGGGGAAGTCTTTCCGCAACTAATTGTAATTTTTTTCCTTTTATATTCTAATATGTTTATCCATTAATTTGTCTTGACAATTTGATTTTTGTTTTTTTTTCTTTTACTCCATGGAGAAATAAATGTATCCTCTTCTATATTTACTATATTTTATTTCAATTTTCACTATGTAATAGTAGTATTAATTGATATAGTACGCTTACTGAATATAAACAAAAACTTTTCGCCTTGTGGAAAGAGAACCAAAGGATGGCCCGGGTGTCTTGATGAGACAAGAACCTGTTTCTTTCAGTAATTTGAGGATGTATAATTATAAGTTAAAAGTTTTGTCTTTGTTTTAGTAATATTAGATAGATAGTACAATATTAATATAAATATATATCTATATAGAGAATTAATGGTTACAGATTGGCGACCGTTGACTTAGGACTTGTCTCATTGGAGACCATGCTATCTTTTGGTTTCAATGTTAGAGTTAAGTTATAATTAGTGAAAAATGGTAATTGCTGCAACTATGGTGCATAAAACCCGAGGGAAGACAGAGAGAGAGAGAGAGAGAGAGTGTTATTGTATAACATAAGAAAGTATAATAATTTTCTTGCTATTAAGACTAATTTTCATATTTTGTGGATATTGATGTAAAGAAAAAGTATGGATAATGCGGGAGATAGTCTCGGTAGTGTAATGAAAACTAAAGATGAGTACGGATGTTGTGGAAATGAATCTGATGAATCAGCCAATAAGTATGCTGTTAGATGTGACCGATGTAATTACTGGCATCATTACAGGTGTCTCGGTCTTTCGGAGACTTCGGAAACAGATAGTAAGATGCAGAATGTAACTCCATGGTATTGTGATAAATGTAAAACGTCTATGTTAGCGTCGGTGCTAACTAACGATGAGAAGGCTAAGGAAGTCAAAGTAAATGATGAGAATGATGAGGAGATACCTGCGGGTGTCCCCCGTGCCACCTCCACCCCTATACGAGAGGTGTCGAGTGAGGCCGTGTCATTACAAGCTTTTAGAGAAATGATGCTACAAATGATGTTAGATATGAGAGAAGGGATACAAAAGGATATAAATGAAAGTAGTAATGATTTGAAGCGGGATTTGGCCGAAATTAGAGAAAATCTCTCGGCTTCGATTAATAATTTAGTAGTACGAATTGATAAAGTTCAATTAGAAGCCAAAAGGGAATTAAAGTTAGTGGCGGATGAACTTAATGAACATATTGAGAAAACTGACACAGATGTAGCTAATTGTAAAGTAATTGTTGAGAATTTAACATCTGAGGTAGATACTCTTAAGGTAGTAGTTGAAAATCAAAATCGAAATGTACATGTTCTTACGCCACAGGTAAATCAATGTCAATCAGAAGTTCAAATAACGCAGAAAAGGTTAACTGAAAATTGCAATGGCTTAGAGCAGTTACGTGCAGAGCAAAGGGAAATTCACAATAAGTTGTCTGAATTAGTGACTAAAGGGGAAGTTGCTTGTGTAAATGAGAGAATGGAAAAGTTAGAAATTAGAGTCAATGAATTATACAAAATAGGGACTGCTAATGTAGAATCTCCATGTAAGAGTTTGCATTTAAAAACTTTTGACCATATGGAAACAAAAGCTGCCGAAAAGGGCATTGATACGGTAGGAGTGTTTAGTAATTCATCAGCGAATGTGGAATTTGTAAATCCAACCCCTCGTGAAACATTAAAGCCGAGTGTTGAGAGTCGAAATCCTAATTTACAAGACATTTCTGCTAACTGGCCTTATAATGGGGGTGACCTCGGTAATGGGACACAGTATGAAAAACCCATGGATTTCACTTTTATTGATAGAGCCTCCAACGTTGAGTGGGGTAACCTTAGGCCAAATGTGGTGCCTAATTTAAAACAAAATCCAGTGGTTAAACCTCCTTGTAGAGGGCATCCAATTTTAACTGCAGGCGAGAATCCATCTTTGAAAATAATAAATCAACCCATACCCCAAGCGCCAACTAGGCCTATTGGAACTTTTTTCCAATCTGGATTAAAGATGAAAGATTTAAATAGTTTTCCTATTTACTCGGGAGACATCAGTCCTGGTGCCCCTCGACAATTTTTGCGAAAGTTACAAAGATGTATGGATTTATATCAGTTATCAGATACTCATGCGTTGTTAATAGCAGAGAAATGTCTTACTGGATCGGCCGAAGCGTGGTATCGTTCAGTTGCACACGAAATCCACACGTACGCAGATTTCGTGAGGTTATTTAAGGGTCAGTATTGTAATGATAGAATTGAACGTGCGCAGAAACGGGCATTACATGCGATGAGATACGATAAGTCTAAGTTTCCTACTCTATTAGATTTTACGTGGTATCTTGTCGAGTGTTATTACAGCATAACGGAATTACCTAATTCCGCCGAGATTATTGATCTTGTAATAAATTGCCTCCCATCTGAAGAATCTCGGTTACTTGCTGCGCACTTATGTACAGATGTAGACGAACTAATGAGTAAGGTAGCTGCTCTGTCAGGACACCCAAAAGAAACGTTCCCTCATGTTAAGTTACCAGTTAATAATCGTAGATTTAATGTTAGACAACTTAGAGCTGTTAAATCTAATAACCGAGTGGACAGTAGTAGCCAAACAGATTTCTTAAGTTATTCATCGTTGACCTCTGGGAGTATGAATGGTCGAAGTCAACATAATTGGACAAACGGTAATCGGTATCCAAGTTATCCTAGTCGGGGACGGCGAGGTTATCAGAATTTTAATCCTTACTGGAGAAATAATTTCCAGAATTTGAGACCTAGAGGACCTAACGATGATCGCCAAGGAGATAATTCAGGTAATGGAAGCAATCTGAGTAATAGTAATAGTTCTAATTCAAATCCTTTTCGAGGTGGAACATATGAAAGACCGACTGATAATGGGGGACAAGATGTTCGATTTAATGGTCGTGGTAGGCAGAGAAATTATAGATCTAGAGGAAGAAGTCTGAACTCCGAAGGAAGGCCGGGTAGGGAACCGCCCTTAGATAATCGCAATAATGATACTAATCCTCCTACGGAAGCACTACCCCACAGCTCGGAAAACTAGATTCGCAGTTACTTTCTGCGATGGGAGGACGTAACTGCGAAAGGGAAAATATTCCCATCGAAAACTTAGAAAAGATAGTTCCAGAGAATGTAGATCATCCTTTTCTGACTTTAACTAATTCGAAAATCACCGATGAGCTTAGATTCAATGTTAATTTTATTATCGAAGATGAAGTGTCAGAAAACGGAGGGCATTATTTCTCTCCGTCACCTGTAATTAAAGGAACAATAGGGGGAGTAAATCTGAAGTGTATGATAGACACAGGAGCCGAAATTTGCGTAATGGATTGGGGTATATGGAAGTCTATAAATAGGAAGTTTGCATCTGCAAAACTTCGTCCGTATTCGGGTTTAACTGTTGGAGCTTTCGCAGGCCAGGAGAAATTTTCTGTTCAAGGAGTACAGACCTTTAATTTGAATATTCAAGGGCATATTTTTGAAATCCCTATATTTGTGATAAAATTTCTCCGCACAGATCTAATACTTGGCTGTCCATTTCTTGATAAATATCAGGCGATCATTAATCGTAAAGATAAGGAAATTCAGTTACAAGATTTGGCCGGAAATGTGGTAAAAATCAAAACTGATCAGCCTAATGTATTATTGGTTGCAATCTCTTCTGCTAATTTAGATAATAATAACAGTGACCTTTTTACAGAGAAGGAAAGTATGACTGAACCAACTTTAGAGACTTCTTGTAATGTTACAATCGAAGAAATAAAACAATACGTTGAATCTCGAGCAGATTTATCAGGGGCAGTACGTGAACGCTTATGCCAAATCTTACTAAGATATAGGTGGCTGTTTTCAGAATATCCGCGTAAAGTTAGGACCGCTCCCTACAAAATTCAGCTTATAGATAACGAACCTGTCGTTGGGCCATATTATTCCGTTCCGCAAGCAATGCAGGATGAATTTGAAACTGAGTTGAAAAAGTGGATAGATTTAGGAATAGCGAAACCACAACTCTCACCGTATCGCAATCCAGTCCATGTTGTGCGGAAAGCCACTGGAGGTGTTCGACCAGTCTTGGACCTTAGAGTTACTAACAAAAAGGTAATTGCACCTAAGGTCCAAGTAGAACCTATTGCAGAAATTTTAAACCGAGTTGCGCAGGCCCGTTTCTTCACAAATTTTGATTGTTCATCCGCATATTACGGTATCAGTCTCCATCCAGACTCGTACCCGTGCACAAGTTTCATATATAGGGGACGTCAATATGTCATGACGGTTCTGCCCCAAGGCATAAAGTCTGCCCCTGCCATTTTTCAACATGTTATGAATACGTTCTTTAACCCATCCGAGAACCAATTTATCCTTTTGTACCTGGATGATGTTCTCGTCAAGAGTAATACCGTAGACGAACATTTAGATCATTTAGAAAAGACATTTGAAATTTTTGAAAAGGCAAATTTTTCCCTTAATTTCAGAAAATGTAGTTTTATTAAGACTGAAATTCATTTCCTTGGACATATTATAGATGGAGGAAAGATTCAGGTAGATTCAAAACATAATGAACCAATTCGGTGTTTCCCTACACCCAAGACTAAGAAGCAGATGCGTAAATTTTTGGGATTAATTGGTTGGCGAAGGAAATTTGTACCTAACTTTGCTAGTTTAACAGCACCACTTTACAATTTGATTAAAAAAGGTAAAATTTACTATGGACCAAGAAGCGTTAAATAGATTTAAACAATTGAGAGAAATAATGAGTCAACCACCGGCATTAGGCCAGCCAGATTTCTCTCTTCCCTTTCATCTATATAGTGATGCCAGTATGGAGAATTTGGCTGGATACCTGTCTCAAAATCTGGATGATAAAGAGGAGCAAAACGTGATTGGCTATGCAAGTAGACGAGTTAAGTCATATGAATTGTCGTTATCTGTATTCCAATTAGAACTTTTATCGGTTTTATTTCTTTGTGAGCATTTTCAGCAATATATAATGGGGCATAGAACCTATGTGCACACAGATAATGCGGCGGTTACACATGCCTTCACGTTGAAGAATCTGGACCCTCGTACTACTAGAATCTTGTTAAAACTTCAAAAATTTGATTTAACATTCGAACACTATGCTGGAAAGCTTAATTTCGTTGCTGATACATTAAGCCGGAATCCTCCGGAAATCAGCTTCGAGCCTGAAACCTATTACGTTAATTTCTTGCAATTATCTGATTATTCAGACTTTGATTTGGAAAATATACGGGAAAACCAGGCGACAGATAGCTTCTGTCAAAAATTAAAAGGATCGTTCGAAGATGCTCGCGAGAATGATAACATCACAGTTTATCGGGGATTATTATATTATAAAGTAAGTAACACAGGGCGATGGCTGTTGGTAATCCCACAAGCGAACACTACCAAGATTATTCAGTTAATTCACAATAAAGGACATTTTGGTGTTCGGAAATGTTTCCAATTTTGCAGATCTTTGTTTTATTGGAAGGGATAGAAACAAGATGTCAAACAATATATACGTGATTGCATTCACTGTGCGCAGACAAAATTTTCTAATCGCGCTATCATGAAAGAAGAGTGTCATATTGAAGCAGAAGCTCCACATGATAAATTGGGAATTGATATTGTAGGCAAGCTTTCAGGTAGTCAAGGATATTACTATATATTGTCGATCATAGATATATATACACGTTTTGTTTGTTATTTCCCTTTGCGAACAGCCCATACAAAAGAGATAATTACCACCCTTGAGAAACGTTATTTTTATTTGTTCCCATATCCACGTTATATTATTTCGGATAAAGGTTCCCAATTCCTTTCTAAACATTGGAAGGATTATTGCTTACAAAAGAACGTTCAATCCATCTATACATCTAGTTATTCTCCGTCTAGCAATGGCGTAACCGAACGTAGTCACAAAGAGCTTAACCGAATTATTCGTCTAGAGTGTGGAACCAACCAAACAAACTGGGTGAAGTACCTTCAACATATACAGGAGTTGCTTAATCATTCATTTTTGTGCTAGTGTTGGATGTACTCCTTCAGAAATATTCCTATCTTATTCAGCTACAGATGCTTTCAAAAGATCATTTCCTTGGCCGCCTGAGGTAAAAGCGGTTAATAATACCCGTAAGCATTTAATTGTCCACTCAAAAACTAATAAGAGAGTTCAGAAGAAACAACCCAATCAACTAGTGCTAAAAGAAGGTGAACTAGTAATGATTAAAACTCATCACTTGTCATCTGCTCTTAAGAGAGAAACCAGCAAATGGCTACAATGTTATATCGGACCGTACGTGATAAGTAAAATTTTACGAAATAGTGCAGTACTACATACTTTAACTGGAGAAAATGCAGGCATGCAGAACTTTCACAACTTAAAATTATTTAATTGTTCCATGCGCAAACGGGAAGAATTATTGAAAGATTATCCTTTCCCATTAAATACTATATAAATACACTAAATAACCGAAGAAACTTCAATCTGTGTTTAGTTGAGGTAAGATCTTAGAATAATATATATATATATATATATATATATATATATATATATATATATATATATATATATATATATATATATATATATATACATTTACGTCAAAAGCTTTTAGCATATGGTTAAAATTTTGAATAATCAAAATTTTTCGCAAAGCGCCGAGAGAAATGTAACGAACCGCATCAATGATTTCGTTCCATTTAGGATATTTTAAATTACGTTAGTAAGTCTAGAAATTTATTTTATTATACTAAATAACATTATTTTGATAAATTTTACTAAACGTATTTCGCGATTAGTAATTGATAACAATAATTAGTCGAGTTAGTGTCTTGTCATAATATAGAGGTGAGATACTGCATTTCGGTGCTTTCGGAAAGGAAGAGGAGAATTGTGTTTATTTTCTTCGCCAGATTTTCCGTGAATATTATGATTGTGGCCAATCAGAGCTGTGAGCTAAATCACGCTTAGTATAGACCAATTAGTAGTCTTCTTCTTTTTCTTCTCGTTCAAAAAAAGAACGCGAGAGGAGAGTGTGGATTAATGGCGGCGGTTGAAGAAAATAAGATCTTGTAATTTAGCTTCCCTAGGTTTTGTTCGAAATCTAGGGAAAGAATAATAGAAAATGTATGATATCCTCCCCAACCTAAGCGGTAAGTTATAACGGAGAGAGAGAAACTTCAAGTTGACTCCCAACTATTCAACAATTAGGTCTACCGGAAATTTAAGTTGTGATATTGGCGTTTGAAAGTGAAAGGAAGACAAAAAGGGGTCAACCATAATTCTTTATTTTGGTATGTAACAGAATTTATTATGATAATGAGTGGTTAATTTCCGAATCTCTCTCTCTTCTTCCTCTCCGGGTTAGCACCATAGTTGTAGTAATTATCATTGTATATGACAGCAATTACCTCGATATGAAAAGTAGGACATAGAGAAATTTAAATTACTTGATGTTTAAAATTTGTTTTGTTTATTCCGCCATGTTTATTGTTAACTTGCTTGATATAAGTGATGATAGTCTTACCGATGAAAAATAACTGTAATACTGTGTGGCAAAATTGGATTGTGGAAAGGATAAATAATTTGAGATTTAGTCATGTGGCCAATATTGTTTAATATTTACATAGTAAACTCTGAGGATAAGTAAATAAAGCACGACGTTTCTGTTAGTAATACATATGCTATTCACTGTGCCTGTTATTTTGTTCGGCGAATGTTCAGTACGTGCATAATTCCATTGTTGAATTTAGGGTTATGCAGGCCTTGAATGCCCACCAGACGCGACAGCGTTGTTTTGAGATTGTTCTCGTGCCGTATAACGCAAGCAGTTTTCAGTAAAGTGCTCTGTCTCAATATTTATCAGCTATATTTATAATAACTATATTTATCACCTAGTACAATTACAGTGTCGAATTAAAAAAAAGGCATGTTTACAATAATAGTTCTAAAGCACATCAGGATCTCTTGTACTTTTTCTGGTTACCTCTGTAACAGGAATTTATTCCTAACTAGGCTAAAAGAAATATATATATATATATATATATATATATATATATATATATATATATATATATATATATATATATAAAGAAATATATGTATATATCTGACTCGAAATAGAAAATTAGGATCGATGTTTAACCACGAAATCTCTCTAGTATGAAGTTTGATAATCACTATTTTTAAGCTGCTGTATCAGGTTACAAAAATTACTGTATTCTGATATATGAGTGGTGGAAGCTCACGAATCCTGTTTTTTTTTAAAAAAAACACCGGAGCCTCCCGGGGCGACAGTGTACAGCGAGCTAGGGCAAGCGAGTAGAGGATATCTAAGTTTGTCAGTTATTATTTTCTGGAATGGTTACTTTATATAGAAATGTAATACTATATGTTTTGCTCGACGATACTAGCACAATAATCCAACAATTTCGTACACATTTGTTTTATAAGTTTAGTTCATTTGTAAATGGAATAGTTAACCTCATTTAATACGAATTCAATAGATATTGTTCTGTCAAAATCGAAATATACTGTGAAATTAGTTGCATTTCAAATAAAAAAAAACTTATGTAGTACCATATTCGCCCTGAAAGTGATTAGTCTTAAGGTACGATTGAGTTGTACAGTTCAAAATTATTATTATTATCGTATTTTAGAATAGTTTGGATATTAATTTGAGATCGTTATTTTGATTATTGCATACAGTAGTGTGAGTAAAGCTAATAGCCAAGAATAATCCATTGAATTATGCTAAAAAAGGTAATCTAGGGTTATGTAGTAACAATCAGATTAATAGGAGAGGTGCTCCGAATGGGGAGCCATAGGTTCAATGCTCGGTTTAGCCTCCCTGCACTTCCCCTATTTTACCAAAGATGTTTTTCGTCTGGTAGCAAATTCAAAGGTTTGGATAAATTATAGTAGTCAGTTCTATAGTTAAACGTAAGAAAGTTTGTCCTAGATGTATTCGGTTCGATTCTCGTCAGTACCTATGTCATTCAAGATTTTGTATGTTGGCGTAGTGGCACATGTTATGCTATTACTTTAGAATTTCGGAAGGAGAGCAATATGCTTTAGCTAACTAAAGGTTACCGATACACTTTTGATTAGTTTCAGGTAGTTATTGCATTCTATTTCGATTCCCGACGATATCTAAATGTAAGTAAAGGATATGTCATAGAATTTATTAAATAATCTTGATTATTTTGCCAACATTTTTCATAAGCCGGTTGCCCAGAGGATTTTTTTTTAATTTGGTGTTTATAAGGAAATTAAATATTTTAGAAAATGGACATTGACTGCTTAGGAATGGTTAGACTAATTTACCTTTGATAATCGGTTAAGGTGAGAGTGTTTTGTTTCAGTCGATCTTAATTTGAGATAGTAGCATATTTAGAAATATATTGGTGCATCTTAAAACTTTAAGACTAACCTCGATAAGACTACCAATATTACTAGTATGGAATGGAATAAACCATTGCTTGTAAATGTTATTTACTATGTAGTTTCATGGCATAGTGGACATAACTATTTATGGGTTAATACTCCGCCCTCCTTCTATTTAGTATACTCGAAATTAAAGTTTACTCAAGTGTGAGAAGTTGTCGACAGCGCAAACGTTGATTTTGAATTGCTTAAATTTAATGTTTTTTTTCTTTCCTTTCCTTCGTTCCTGAGCTATTGACTATATGTTCTGGTTACGCTGATTATTGCTAGGCTAAATGACGTTTTGCAATTAGACTTATCAAACTTGTGGGATGACCATTGGTATTTCGTTTGTTTTAAAATATTACTTTTATTTCCTTTAAAAATGTTTTTCATCGTTAGTTGGATTTCTTAAAAGTATGAACCAAGCTCACAGTTAATGCTGTGTAACTAAATGTTTTGCGTAGAGTGGGTTTCGAACTCAGATACGTCATAGAGGATTATAGTTCCTCAAAATCTTTTTTTTTTCTCTAAATCCCTTTTATTTTGATGTCCCTCGATGGCTGAAAGGTGTCGTGATTTTTGAATATTAATGTTTCGTGATATTATCCGAAAATTGATGTTAAACAGTAAAGCTTTACTCTAATAAACTTTGAAATTCTCTCATCGATGATACTTTAAGTCTGATGTTGATCTTAAACTGCTACTCTGATATTCTAGAAATAATAATAATACTGTATTTAACACGAATTTTGAAAACTATGTAACAAATTAATTAGTTTTTTCGTTGGCGCTTCCCCGGTAGAAATATTAAAGGTAGTTACGTAAATCTTGTAAAAGCTCAGAACTGTTGATTCTGCTGCATATTTTGAGAAATTCATAAAAAAAAAGAAATATATAAACATACAGTCGTACGAATTATGATTGAAATTTAAAGTGGGTCGTAATTTATGTTTGTGGTAATTGAGCCATTGCAGGTGGAATTTCGAAATGCGATGCGTTAGTTGAGTAAACGCTGCTGTCGTAGTTATGCGGGTTTTGTGATTTAGATTTTAAATGGCTTCTAGATTTATTGATATATGAAAGATGAGAATTAATCTTCGCGTTTATGTGTAACGCTGTATGAAATAACGTAATGTTAAATATTGTAGTGCGATGAATAGATGCAAGAATGTTTGTAACGATACAGAAATATGTTAATAAAAAATAGATAGTCGACGAAAGTAATATGATGTTGATAAAAGGTATATTATTCGAAGCCGGAGCGTTTTCTTAAATAGACCCGTACATTAACGAGACTATCCCCTGCATTCTAATGCCATACTAATGTATTACGAAGTTAATGTTGTAATTGTAGTAGAACTTTGTAAGACCCCTCGTGCGTGTGTAAATAATTATCTATAACGCCAAGTGATAGAGATGCAGCTGATCAATAGTGTTCCATCGACGCTTTTCTCTCTTTTGTTTACAAAATTGAACAGACAGTTTAGCCACTGGTTGGGGAGTTGAAATATAATCTTTCGTCGAACTTAAACTGTAGTGTTTGGAAGATCATCTTGAACATTATATAGGTTTTTCGGAAAGAACGATGCCGCTTGTACCGCCCGCTATTTAAGTTAAAAGTCAGTATTATCCCAGTTCTAATAGATCGAGACGCCATTGTAGAAAACAAAAACCATCATCGTAAGGACATCCAGTTATTCTGTTGTGGACATTCCCAGTCTCCAGTTTATAACCTAAATTACAGTCTTTCTGATAAAATCCTTATTCATCAATCCTTCTTGGCAAATAGTGGAGAGGAAATATGATCCAGCATATATATATTTTATTGATTACCTAGGAAAATTTTAAAAGGAATAGTACCATCTGAAAGTTAATTGCATGGAAAAGCTATAGTGAAGTGACGTTATCGGAGAAACGACGTATTGAACAGTTTTTCTTTTCATTCCTTACCTGATATTAAAGACGGCTATAACAAACGATGATTATCCACGTAGTGTGACATATCTATGGTCCATCAGTGATTTTTTTAAAAAACTTTTTCCATGTTAGGAAAAGGGAAACTTAGAAAAAAGAACTTTACCAACTATAAATCTACAACTTACTAATCGAGAACTTGGACATGGCAAAGTGATTTAGTCATATATCGTTTAAAGACATTTGAAAAATTACCTTCATTTTTTTAATGGATCCTTCTTTGCCTCCTGAAATGTGAGATTACATTGGCCTCAAGAATGGTGATTCCAATATATAATATATATGTAGATAGACATTCTTTTTATTATTGAAAGTTTCATGATATATTCATACTCCTTTGAATAAGTCAATCTAAAGCTTTAAACAAGTATTTTTTTTCTTTTGTTCTCTCTTGAAGGACTTAATGATAGAATGTTTTGTCAAAGCAATATTAATGTCATTCCATGAATATTACTGTTTTATGAAGTTGATGGGGAAGTCTTTCCGCAACTAATTGTAATCTTTTTCCTTTTATATTCTAATATGTTTATCCATTAATTTGTCTTGACAATTTGATTTTTGTTTTTTTTTCTTTTACTCCATGGAGAAATAAATGTATCCTCTTCTATATTTACTATATTTTATTTCAATTTTCACTATGTAATAGTAGTATTAATTGATAAAGTACGCTTACTGAATATAAACAAAAACTTTTCGCCTTGTGGAAAGAGAACCAAAGGATGGCCCGGGTGTCTTGATGAGACAAGAACCTGTTTCTTTCAGTAATTTGAGAATGTATAATTATAAGTTAAAAGTTTTGTCTTTGTTTTAATAATAATAGATAGATAGTACAATATAAATATATATATCTATATAGAGTTTTATAGGTTACACGGGATAATATGAGATTGAGTTCAGACATGGTGAAAGGAAGATGAATAGGGGTAGAAGGTTCTGGGGAATAAAGAGGAGAAAGCCACAGAGGAGGAAGAGATACGTAGATGGGTCTAATTGGGAGTGGAATTGATGGAGCCAGTGAGAAGAAATAGATTCACCATAGGGAGGACGACACGTTTTGTTACAAAGGGACCGGTAAAATTTCCAAATGGAGGATAGAGAGGAACCTTAATGTAGGCATAGGCGTAACAAAATTGTCGCCAGGCATTACGACGGGATTGTTGAAGAATACGGGTCTTTGGGTTTGTTGATATACCGCGAAGTTGGAATAGGAGCGAGTGGTGAGGTATGTTTTAAGGGCTTGACGCCTTCGGAAAATTCATTGCTGATATTCCCGAGTCCACCATTTAGGATAATGAGAATGGAAAATAAAGGAACGAATAGAGGGAGAAGGATCAGGGTGGGAGTGTGAGACTGCCTGGTAAAGGCGAGAACCTAAAGCAGTGTGTAGATGTAAAGGATCGCTGGACGAGGGAGGTGTTAATAAATGGTCAAAGCAGGAAGAATAAATGGACCAATCGATGTTAGTAGAATATGGTCGAACTGTAAGGAATTTGGAAGGAAAGGGAGGAGAAGTATCGTTATGTAAAATGATGGGAAAGTGATCACTGCCGTGTGAGACGGAGAAAACGGTCCATGTGAGGTTGCTAGAGTAAGCAGAACAAAAGGTAAGATCAGGAGCGGTAGGGAGTTCTTGGGGCCGGGGAAGTCGTGTAGGAGTGTCGGTATTCAGAAGAGTACAGTGTAAGGTGGGGAGGCGATACAGGGCAGACCCAGCTGGGTTGGAAAAGGGAGTCCCCAAAAAA